>NC_136243.1:33007500-33607500 GCF_053564925.1 Oryzias latipes | reverse complement strand
CGGCTTCAATTCGGAATCAGGACGGCAAACCCACGGGGCCTGGGTCGCAATTGAAAAGATCGGATCTGTGTCATTCAGACTGTCATGAAAAGATCGGAATTGGGCCGCTTAGGGGCAAAAAATTCGGAATTGGGTCGTTTCAGCCTGCAGTGTGAACGTAGCCTATGTTAGTAATTACAATCAATGGATGAGAGTTTGAGTATTTCAGATGAAATTGGGGAGGGACTCCGTACTGCTGAGTTTGGGAGGGGGCGTGGCGTTCTGGCGTGGCGTTCTGTCCGTCTGCGGACCGACCGCCTGCAGAAAGGCATTCAGCTCCTCCTGGTGTTTAGGCTGACGGCTGTACGCCTTCAGGAAAAAAGACCAGTTTTATGAAGAAATAGAGAAAAATATCAAATAAATATAAACACAGAAATAAACCAAAACAACAAACATTGAGCCTTAAGTCGAGGAAATAAACTTCCTTCCTGTCTTGAGATCAATCCTGAGGAAAATGTAGAATTTTAAAATTTTTATGAGACTATAGTCTGCAGTCAGTCATCAGAATTTGAAAACTGCAATTGAAGAAAAAGAAAAAACCTTGTCTAAACCTTCAAAGAAAAACCCTCTTTTTAAATTCTGTTAGTCAAATGAAACGATTAAAACTCAAACTTGTATTCTTTCCTTTAGTTTGTCTCTGTATGTAAAAACACACTGAAGCTAAACTTAGAAATGTAGATGCAAATGGTTCCAGATCCGTCCTTTAAATTATATCAAAGCTGACGTTTCTGAGTCATCAGAGATGGTTTTGATTGGCAGATGAAGGGTTACTGCCTTAAGGTTTATGCCAGAGATGATTGGATGTCAGGATTCTGAAATGTTTATGCGGATCCATAATTCTCCTGTTGGACGGATCGGGAACGACGCGTGGAACACACCTGCAGCTGCACCTGCAGCTCCAGCGGGCTCTGCTGCCTTTCTGACGGTTTGCTCTTCTGCGTCCTGACGAGCAGCTGGAGCTGTCGGAGGAGCAGCGCTCGCTCCAGGACCGCAGGGAGCTGCTGGAGGAGGCGTGTCTGAGCCACACCAAGAAACGCCGCGTCCTCTCGCCCAAGGACCTGAAGCACCTCATCGTGGACGACAAACACGGCCTCATCTACTGCTACGTGCCAAAGGTGGGTCTCCCTGGTGGGTGGGGGGGTGTGGCCTAATGTCCTAAAAGAACGGAAGGTGTCGAGGATTAGAACCACAATAAAACACAATAAAATAAAATAAAACATGATTTTTCTAAGTGATTATAGAAATATTTATGGTTTAGCAGATAAATCTGTCTTTTGATGTCATATAAATGTGATGATATGTTTAAGAATTCATATGGAATTTAAATTTTCACTACTGAACTCTGATATTTCGGAATATTGATGCTTTTATGGAGCAGCTTTCAAATATGAATGAAAAATGTGAATGCTTGCTGGTGTCCAGCAGAAACCTGCAATCAGCTGCTTCTGTCCTCGCCTCGCCTCACCTCCATCCTCCTGTAGCCATCTTTGGCTCCTCCCCGTCACGCTGGCACATTTGCTTCAGTTGAGACGCTTCTCTTTTCTGGTTCCTCTCTGACTGTAGCAGAAAACCGTCAGTCAGTACGCCGTGCCTCAAGGAAATCCCATTTTAGCGCAGGAAGTTGGTTTCTAGTTTTTAATTTTTATTTTTCCCAGCGAGTTGCTGAAAGGAAAGTTGATGTCTGGTTGTTAGGATCGCTGAGCTAATCGGGGGAAAGCAAAACCCAACTCGCTCCACAGAAAGTGTTTTTTAGAATCAAAGCATCGAATAAAATGACGGAAATTTAAATAAAACCGGAAATTAGGAAAACTGTGTCAAAAAACGTTAAGCTATCAAAAAAAAAGAAACCCTGGAGAAAAAAAAGATTTCCTCCAGGGTTAAAGGCTCTCGTCTGAAAACTTCCCTTCAACCTCCAGTCTGTTTGGAGGATCTACAACTTCTAGAACTTTTCCAATGGGACGGTCCAGACCAGACCATTTTCTGAGCACATCCCTGTTATCAGCAGAACCCTCCTGATCCAGGTAACCCATGAGGGGGAGGGGCAGAATCTCTGAGAAACCATTGAGGGTTGACCCACCATTTAGGTCTGTTAGGAAACCATTTTATAAAAAGTTGGTGTCAGTGGTTCTGGCCCAAAAGAATCCAAACACATTTTCTGAGGAGCCTCCAGGCAGAAACTGCTGTGTGTGACGGTGGAGAGAGAAGAAACCAGAGGCTTTGTGATGTAGAACCAGAGCCTGTAGATCAGGCCTCCAGCAGCAGCTGGACCCAAAAGGATCTGAGAAGTTAGGTGGAGATGTTCTGACTTTTCTTTGGGGGCTTTTAGTCTTTTATGCATCTAGAAATGTATTTTTAAAAATCCTCAGCATTTGTGTTTTCTATCAGGCCTCCAATGTTTTTGTGACTGAATCAGCAGAGACATGGAAACGCTTTTTCCTGTGATTTGGTGAAGGAAACCTGATCAAGAACGCTGAAGAACATCTGAGCCCCCCCCCCCTGGTTACGGCAGGAACACATGCAAAGAAAAAGGAGGGAGGAAATGACCTCAGTGAATGTGTCTTTAGGACGTTTTGATCACATTTCAGCCTCCAAACCGGAAAGGCTCCTGCATTTCACCTCTGATTCTCATCGGATCCTAAAGACAGACTGATGTGGGAATTCCCTCCTGGGGAGTTTGCCAGCCGAACCGGATCAGCAGCAGCTCTCCTTTTGGATCAGAAATGCTGAACTTGTGTTCCAGCCTCTAATAAACCACCGCCTTTGAATTTTTCTGCTGCTGTTTGCTATAAAAGTGGATCTTAATGAGGATCAGTTTGTGCCAGAAACAAAGATGTTCTTCAGCTCTTATGGCTCCTCGGATAAACAGAAAGCAGGTTTTAGTGATCGACTGATGGGCAGCATGTACCCCACGCACGCACACACACGCACGCACGCACCCACACACACACACACACTTTGTTCACATGTATGCAGTCGCAGAATTTCAACACATCTGGCCGATTTTCAGGACTGTTGAGCAACTTGAGCTCCAGAGGAAGACGCTGGTCAAACTGCAGACTTTCTGAGCAGAGATACAGAAGTTCACTGAGATGTTGTCTCGTCTGATGATGAGCTGGAAGGACAACGCTGCAGAAGACTCATCTGACGCGGAGAACAGGCAGGCTTCCTGGAAACTCCACCTAATCGATGATCAAACCCCGAATACTGAGAAGCATAGAGCTCCGCCTCCTACAGATCTGCACTGATTCAGAGATGAGCAGAAAGAAGATTCATTTGAACAACGACCCGATTCATTCTGACCTGAAATAGATCCAGTCATCTTTAGCCAAAAGTTCAACCAGAAATACCTGCTACTGATGCCAGATTCTAGGATTTCTTCAATCAAGTGTAAATGAATTGTGGGTACAAGGAGACAAGAATGAATGTTAAATCCATTGGGTTCCTGAAGCTCAGCCCACTGTTGTTTTTCCACATCAGAACATTCTAGTACACTGGATGGTCACATGACTATTGGATCCATTTTTGCTACATCACGTTACATTACAGTAAACCCTTGTTTTTCGTGGGGGTTACGTTCCAAAAAGAACCCGTGATAGGCAAAAATGCCGTTTTCACTTTATGGTTGACTTTGATCATTTCTTTCTTTTTTTTGCCAATTCTTACCCTTTAAGTTTCATTTTCATTCAGCAATACAGCATCAACTCTGCATTTTCTTCTGGAAGTGCAGCTCCTTCTAGTTCTTAATATATTTCATTTTGAAACTATTTTATAAAAGTATAGGTCGATTCGATTACCAGCCTGCCTCAGACGGATTAATCTGGTTTAATCGTAGGAATAGAAATGGATTCATGGATGAATCGTAACACCCATGCACTTCCACGTAGAGCAGGATCGAGTGACGGCACAACACAGATTATTTACAGTCCTGAAAGACCCACTCAGAGGAAGAAGATGGTGTTTTGGGTGTTTTTCTAATGATGGAGGAGATTTATGAAGAAAATTAAGCTCAAAATCGCATTTCTGACTATTTCTTTATTCAAATTTCTGTGATGAAAAGATTACTGTTTGATCATATCTGTGATGTAGAAAATATGCTGGGCGGGGCCACAAGCTCCCTGCTCCGCTCCATTCTGATGAATCCACTTCCAGACAAACGGATCCATCAACGTCTTTGTTTTCCTGGTCTGAGCTGGAATCTGGATCAGAACTGGACGGATGGACAGCTCCAACAATGCTGCCATTTTTGTTTGACCGCTGACGTTAAGCTGGGGGGGTTAAGCTAGAGGGAGAGTGTGTAAAGTTGAACTGCTGCAGAAGTTATGTCCTAGAACGTAACAGTTTTTAGATTTTTGGCTATAAATGCATCATCATAATCAAAAGATCACTGGGAACAAATTAAAAATGGATTCAAGGATGATCAGAGTTTTCAGGATTTAGAAAACATTTAAGAATGAATGTTCTTTTTTCTTTGTGGACTTTGACTCACGGCTTTTTCGGCTTCTTCATCTGCAGGTGGCCTGCACCAATTGGAAGCGTGTGCTCATGGTCCTGGGAAGCGGCGGCCGCTACACCGACCCGCTCGCCATCCCCGCCAACGAAGCCCACGTTGCAGGAAAGCTGCGGTCCCTGTCCGACCTCTCCCCCGCGGAGATCAACCAGCGCCTGCGCAGCTACCTCAAGTTCATCTTCGTGCGGGAGCCCTTCGAGCGTCTGGTGTCGGCCTACAGGAACAAGTTCACCCGCAGCTACAACACCGCCTTCCACAAACGCTACGGAACCAAGATCGTGCGGCGGCACCGCCAGAACCCCAGCCCTGAAGCTCTGGAGCAAGGGAACGACGTGTCCTTCCGCGAGTTCGTCCAGTACCTGGTGGACCCGCGGACGCAGCGGGACGAGCCCTTCAACGAGCACTGGGAGCGCGTGCACTCCCTGTGCCACCCCTGCCTGATCCACTACGACGTGGTGGGCAAGTACGAGACCCTGGAGACGGACGCCCAGGCCGTGCTCCGGCTGGCCGGCGTGGAGGGGACCGTTCGGTTCCCGACGTCCGGAAAGAGCACCCGGACGGACGGCAACATGGCCGCCCGCTTCTTCAAGCACATCACCCCTCTGTACCAGAGGAAACTCTTCAACCTGTATCGCATGGACTTCCTGCTGTTCAACTACTCCACACCCGAGTATCTCAGGACTCGATGACCGGCAGACGTAGGACACGGTGTGACCTGACGGGTCCGGCAGACGGAGGACACGGTGTGACCTGATGGGTCCCGCAGAACCCAGCTGGGGAAGGCGCTGTGCTCCATGAGGAACTCTCCTTTCAAACCGACGCCTTCTGTGTTTATGAGCAAACCTGGCTTTGGTTGGAGCTGCTGAGCCGCCGCCGCCGCCTTCAGCTCTCCTGCTGTGCTCCGAGTGCAGACGCTCTCCCTCTCCCGAATAATGAGCCATAAATGAAAGTCAGACTTTCAGAGGAGCGGGTTCTCTTCTTGCTGTTGGATGTGAAAGTCCACAGCGCCGCCGCCGTACAGGAAGGCCTCTATTTATGTCCGTCCTATTTATTCCTGGGTTTGAGATTAAGTGCAAATCATTCCTATCAGAGATTTTTGTCTCCCTGAAGGGGCTGCGACGGTCGCTCCCCGCCGCCTGCTGCCATCCCTCATCCGTCGGCGCGTTTGGCTGAACAAACAGCCGCATAGCTGTGGTCGCGGCCTGTTCCAGCCCAGCGCCGCCCCGCTCAGAGCTGCCCTTGTTGGTGGGAGCGGCGGCGCACGAGGGGTTAAAGCAGCTGCACTGCGGCCCCTTGTTCTGCAGACCTGCAGGAATTCATGCAGCTTATTATAGGAACAGAGTTTCTTAATGGCATCTTGTGTCTGAAGGGAAAAATCCCTCAGTTCTGCCTTTTCCAGGTGGAGTTTTACCGTTTAGGAAAAAAACCTTCTTGCTGCTTTTGTTTCAATGAACGCCGTTGGCTTAAATGTTCAAACTGCTGCATTAAACGCATCCAGTTCAGTCTATTTGGCTCCAGCAAAACACATTTCTGCTGAAACGTTTTCCAGACGAACCCATTTCTACAAAAGAGGAGCATTCTGCCTTTAAGTATTGGATGAGGGTGGGGGGGGCAGGAGGGATGAGGGACTCCCATCCCCTAAATCTGACAGCGGCAGAAACAGACACTTTCTTAATTAATGTAGTTTATAATAAAATACAATGTCATTTAAAAAAACCTAAAGATATTCAATTCTGTAAATGTATTCATTCAAATTATTCTTAAATTGTAAACAGACAAAAAAATGCAAAAATGAAAAGATTAAATTATAATCCAGTTCCATAGTATTTCAATTGGAACAAGTCTGTTTTAATAATCCGGAAGTGACCAACAGGTTCAATGGAAGCATTTTCCCGGTCGTTGGCTGTTCTCAATTTAAGGAAAGATTTATGCTGAACGTAGTAAAAACGTCGATAAGATGGAAACCTTTGACCAAAAAAGCAGAAAAAGACCCAAACCGGAGCGTTTAGTCCTCTAAATGTGAGTTTTCAGAGCAGCCAATGGTCTGGTGGCGTCCAGGCCTGGCGCCCTGCATCCTTGTCCCCCCGTCTGATTGGTGGAACACACCTGCTTTGGTTAACAGGTGGGTCTGCGGAAGGATCACTAAAGCCAGATCTAGTTTGATTCCTCTGGGCTTCCGTAGGAACCATTATTGACACAAAAATGAAATAGAAGAACAGCAGAAAAACATGATTAGGCCTCATTAATGTTGTTTCTTTTTTGTCTAGTTTTGTTTTTTCATCATAGCTGCAATAAACAAGCAGGATGGCAGCAGTCTGCAGGGGGGGCTGGGTGGGGCGTTTTCAGATCTGATGTGGTGTTTCAGCTTCTTTGCTGCACCGATGCTCTCTGGGTCGCTTCATTGAAGATCTTTGTCTTTATTCTGTTAAAGGAATCAGTCAGACCTGCAGTTCCACTGAAGCAGCCAAAGTCCAGAAAAACCTCACAGATTCAGTTTCTCTCTTCTGGATTTTCACTGTAAATCCCAAAGAATTCACTTTTGTTGCTGTAAAGATTTTTCTTTCAGTTTTTTTGTCTTAAAATATTTTTTTTTCTTTTCCACGCAGTTCTTCAATGAGTCAACAAAAACCCAAATGATCTTTTACTTCCTGTCTTATTATTCTCTAAAACGGTGCAATAACTGCATGCTTTCCTGGGTTTCCTTTGGGTTTCTCTGCCGATGGTTGATCAGATGTTCTGTTTCTGTCTGAGAGCATTAAAGAGTTGAGCTCAGCTTTGTGGGGGGGGGGGGCTGCTTCTAACTGTGAATGTGATGAACTGAAGTCCACTTGCTGTCTTATTTACTGACTGGTTTCCTTGAAGTTCCAATAAAGCTGAAGCCCAGCAGCAGCAGCAGCCTCCTCTTCATCTTCCTCCTCCTCCGGTGGATTTTCTGCATTTCTGAACTTTTCAGCAAAACTGTCAGACTGAAATGTGTGGAAAATCCACCAAATGAACCCCTTTAGAGTTTGACTTTGTGGTAGTTTTCCTTTTAGTTAAGATCAATCTGAAAAGAGTAATCAGAGAATAATCTTAAAATTCCACTTTTTTTTAAGACCTTTCGAGGGTTAAAAATTAATAAACAGTTCAGTTTGTTGTTTTTAAAATCGTGTGAGACGAACGTGGAAGCAGACGGAGTCACGGGGAAGACAACCGAGCTCCACCGCATCAGTTTGGGCGCACGATGGAGGGCGGAGCAAACTATCTGGACCTGAACCAGCAACCCTCCACCGGCCGCCAAGGAACTGTCCGGCTGCCTCCAACCAGTTTGACGCGGCTTTACAGCAAAAAGACCCAAACAGTCATTTCTATCCAAATGACCGTTTTTGAGCAACTTTAGTTCAAACAAGTGGTTCAAATCTCACCACAAATATCCTCATTTCTGAATCAAAAAAAGTTTGATCTCATTTCTAATCTATGAAATGACATCAGCACTTTAACATTGGGAGTTGGGTCATCTAGACCCACTAGACAGTGCTCTGAACCTTTTTTCTTCAATGATTTGTGATCTTCACTGGTGTCCATGGATTACATGAAATCTTTCCACCTTTATCATAGTAGGGAGAACACGTCAATGGAAGGGTAAGGGTCATTTTGACCCCACAAGATAGCACAAGGGTTAAGCTGCACATGACTGCATCTCTGGTCAATATGAGTTAGTGCTCTGCAGTGTGTGTGTGTGTGTGTGGGGGGGGGGGGGGGGGGGGGCGCAGAACTTTGCACAAAAGGCAGACGTAGAGAGAGAACGGCGCCGCTGACTGTAAGGAAAAACCCAAAGTCAGCGAACAGGAACATGGAGACTTTTAATGGTTTTTTGTGTTTTCAGTTGTGGCTTCATTTCAGGTTTGATACACGTGAATTTGGGCGAAACCGTTTTTTTTCCACATCTCACCGTTGTCAGAATTCTAATAAAAGCAGGTCATGTCTTCAACCAGGTTCATATTTTGCACAAAATCATTTTAAAAAAAAGAAAAAGTTAAATGAAAGACAAGAGAATCTAGTTTGTGCTGTTTTTTTCCTGTGAAGTTTGTATACAAGAGGAAAAAAAAGAATTACTTTTTCAAATGAGTAAAGTAACTTAATTACAATTTTGATCCAGGAACAAAGTAATCAATTACTTTTTAGAAGTGATTTACCCAGCACTGCTTTCTACAGTTTTAGAGTGAAGGTACAGAACAGAGAAGTTCAGCGTCTGTTTCTGAGCAAATCTTTCGTTTAACTTTAGACAGGAGATCTACAAAAGCATCAACCTGATCTGCCGGTCAACCTGGAGCAGAAACGTTTAGAAGAAATGATTTCATCCAGCAGATGAACTCCAGTCCTCTTCCTCCTCATCTGCTTCCTGTTTTGTGGTTTCAGCCACAGAGGAGACCAAAGCGATGCTCTGTGTGCAGAAGGCCCAGCAGCATTTGGATCTCTGGTCGCCTTTTTTTCCTCACCTCATCCAAACATGCCGGCTTTCCGTTGTTTTCATTTGTGCAGCTGCTTCCTGCCGCAGCAGGAGGTCCTGCTGTTTCACACGGAGATGTTTGGTCCACACCAGAGTTGGTTTCAGCAGGTGTTTGTCTGCGTGAAGCTCACCTGAACTCTGGGGCAGACCAGGCGAGAGGAGGTCAGGAGGTCAACCAGGAGGACTTTATGTCTGCGTCTGAGCAACAAGAAAACGCTCTAATGTGGAATGAATCTAACTCTGAGACGTTAGAAAGACGGCTGAGAATCGTGAAAAGGCGTCTCCTGTGATGTTTCCCCGGAGGTGAACTGGATAAGGCCGAATGAGGAGGTCCGTTTGCTCGGTAAAGGCGGTCAGAGGAGGTCCGGCTGAGGGGAACTCAGAGACCCGGACCCTGAAGGACCGCCACGCAGCGGAAGCAGAGAGCCAGGAAGCCGGTGCCCAGCAGGTCGCCCAGCGCCGTCAGGTACGGGATGGAGAAGTTGTCGGGGTCCAGACTTCTCCTCCACATCAGGCGGACGATGAGGTCGGCGACGTAGAGGAGGATGGCCACCTGAGGAGACGGGGGAGAAGACGCTCAAACTACCCCAGGTCCAACAGAGTGACCACATTTGTACGAATCTCTGTCCACTTCAGCAGAATCCAAACAGGTAACATTGGTTTAGTTAAGAAACAACTTTATTTTTGAATAACCTTTTTAGAAAGGATAATCAGTTGTAACTTTGTGTAAAAGTCGTGACTCAGATTCACCTCTCCTACTAAAAGTGATTGTTTTCACGCTGGCGTAGGTCCGTTTCTCTGGTTGCTTTTGGTCTTTTGGTTTTGTAACTCTAAAGCTGCCACCCTGCTTCCCCTACTTTTCACCCTACTTTTCATGTTCTGGTGACGTTTGGATCCTGTCCCGGAACAGGTCCGAGTCCGAGAGCGCCAGAGAAACGCCGAGGCCAGCAGGAGGCGCCGTCGCTTTTGGGGCTTTTACCTGCAGAAGGGCGGCACACAGGTAGCAGAGGATGAAGGCTGCAGTGCTGGGCGCCTCCTCGCCCTGCAGCAGGGAGATGGCGTAGAGGAAGGCCAGGTGACCCGGAACGACCAGCATCAGCAGCACCCGCGCCGACTTGGAGTTCACACCTGGAGGAGGCAACAGAAAAAGTGGACAGCGTCCCCCCCAGCGCAGGCTCAAACCTGAGAGAAAAGTGAGGTACCGGAGGAGAAGAAGGTGGTGCAGGGGTTGGGCCAGTTCTGCCTCATCTTGTAGGGCAGCACCCCCGGGATGCTCCAGAAGTGCAGGTAAGTCGAAATCCTGCTGGCCTGGATGGCAACCAGGTTACCCCCCACTCCTGCAGTGGGGGCAAAACATGAGAAGCACGATGACTGAAACTTTTGCCCCAAAATCTGGGGGGGTGGGGGGTGTCTTTATTGCAGGGCGGTTCTGCTGAGCTGGGATCCAGACTCCACTGTGTCAAAGCTGAGGCCCGGCCTGCGAATTGGCGCCCCTGCAGCTGCACGCGCCCCCCCGTCTTTCAGGAGGTCCCGCAAATGTCGCCCGGGGGGTGAGTTAGTGTAGAACCGCCACTGCTGCAGTGAAAGCAGGTTTTCCTGCCAAAAGGTGTGGATGGGTGAGAGTGGGGGGTTCCTGAAGCGAGTGATTCATGAAGAGAAATGACCTCGGGTCAAAGATCAACTGAAAGTGACAGTTAACACAACTGCAACGCCAGCAAGAGTATCAGCAGGCGGAACCGCTTCTTCTTTTTTTTCTTTTCACTTCTACCCGCTTCGTGTATACAACAAAAGGCTTCACATTTATTATTTAACAGCTTTTTTCCGATAGAAACGTATAAAAAAAAAGGTTCAAATAAAAACTTTTCTTTGGCTCTAACTTTTTGAACTAAACGTTTCCAGCAGACTGGAGCTGTAAAGTAGAGATCGAAGGTTTTGACAGATTTGGCAATAAAAAAAAATGCCATTTAACTGAAATGACTGATCCTTCCTGGATTTACATCACTGACTGGATAAGAGAACCCAAGTGAGAGAGTGACGTCACTCATGGAACATTTTTTACTGTTGTTTTTTTAACAATAGTATCAAATATTTCAGTTAAGTGCAGGTTTTGTCCACTGCCTGTCTATCCACTATGTAGCACTACTATATTCTATTATATGTATGCTATGCTATATTTTTTCATGTTCATGTGGTGAAACTGATGAGGTGCTGCTAAAAAACCTGATTGTGTCGCCTCCATGTTTTAATTTTGAGGGTCTCTTGTTTGTGCACGAGTGGAAAAAAGTGAAGAAATTGGTGAATAATTAATTTAATTACTATTTCATTCACTAAAAAGTTAAGTAATCAACTACTCTTTAAAGGTATTTTTTACCAACAATGAGCCTTGTCTACTTATTTGTTTGTACACATATTTAAATCACACTCGATTATCTTAAAGAAACTAGGAATTGTATCATCGACCACAAATTATGATCAAATGAATCGTTACATTCCTACTACAGATCAACGTATGAGAATAAATCTTGACTGTAAAAACAAATGTAGATGGGGCTTTGCGGACAAAACATTGGAAGTGATTATTGTCGTAAAGAACTTGCTAAATACAGGAAATGCACCTCCTTCTTTCATATTTTCTTCTTCTCCTCCATTAATGTCAGCTTGTACATCCTCACTTGCAATCCTTCTCCTGCATTTATAAATATATACTGTATATATACAGTACAGAACCAAAGTTTGGACACACCTTCCTTGCTGTTTTTTTATGTTTTTGTATTTGTTTATGACATGTACATATCAATCTGCATACACTTTGGACATTGTTATATTTGCACAGTTCAAATTTTGCATATTGCACACTTCTGCACTTCTTGTACATATTGATATATTTTTTATATTATAAATACACTGACCAAAAATATAAATGCAACACTTTAGTTATTGCTCCCATTTTTTATGGTATGAACTCAAAGATGTGAAACATTTTCCACATACACAAAATAACCAGTTCTCTGAAATATTGTTCACAAATCTGTCTAAATCTGTGATAGTGAGCACTTCTCCTTTGCCAAGACAATCCATCCCACCTCACAGGTGTGCCATACCAAGATGATGATTAGACAGCATGATTATTGCACAGGTGTGCAATAATCAAGTGGCTGGAATAATATACAGGAACATGTGTGCAGAATATGAACTGGAAACCCCAAGGTCAAAATGGGAAACACCTCCGAAGGTGGTAGAGAATGAGAGGGCAAAGATCCTGTGGGACTTCCAGATCCAGACTGATAGGATGGTAATGGCGAACCAACCAGACATTGTAGTGGTGGATAAAGAACAGAGGAAAGCCGTTGTGGTGGATGTGGCAGTACCAAGCGATGGGAACATCAGGAAGAAGGAACATGAGAAACTGGAGAAATACCAGGGACTCAGAGAAGAACTGGAGAAAGCCTGGAAAGTGAAGGTGACAGTGGTGCCAGTGGTAATTGGAGCACTCGGGGCAGTAACCCCCAAGCTGGAGGAGTGGCTACAACAGAGACCTGGAAAGACCTCAGACCTCTCAGTCCAGAAAAGCGCAGTGCTAGGAACAGCTAAGATACTGCGCAGGACCCTCAAGCTCCCAGGCCTCTGGTAGAGGACCCGAGCTTTGAGGAGAAACCACCCACGGAGGGTGAGAGGGGCGTTTTTTTTATGTATATATATATATATATATATATATATAAATATATATAGCTCTAAAATCCTGATTGAAATTTGCACTGAAAGCATTGAATGTTCATTGTTCTGCATTTATTAGCTTGTTTTATTTTGTTTTATCCCATTTATTTTTTGTTTTATCCTATTTATTAGCTTTTTCTCTGTAACTTACAGCTTACTTTTTAAATTTAAGTCAAATAAACAACCAGGTAGCAGTTTTTCTTTTACAGTTTCCGTCACTCATCAGAAGATGTCCTCAGCTTTTGGCCCCTGTGCAAGAGTCTAAGTGCTACTTCTATGAAGGTTTGAGAAAATGTGCAGACCGAAGCTCTGATCCTCAGGAATGATGGAGCATTTCTATGCAACAAGCTGATCCACTGCAGACACAAATGTGACATCAGCTCTGGAAAAAACCCTCAAGAGTTTCCCTGTGGGAAAGTCTCGGACACATTTTAACTGGCTGCAGATGGATTCAGTTCTTGTCCACGTCTTTTGGAAGAGCTCTAGATGGAAAACTCAGCAAACTTGGAGCTCAGAAGGTTTTTCAGAGAGAAGAAGGATTGAGCAACAGTTTGAAGAGGTGGAAAAACGATGAAGACACGGTGAGAACACAGAGGATTTGAAAGTCTGCCAGAACTCTGGCATAAGAGAGCAGATCTGCTGCCAAACAAAACCACGAACCGTAACTTCACCTGCCTTCAACCACAAACGCTTGCTGATGTGATCCCAGATCCCAGCCGGATGGTCAAAACAAAAACGTACTGGCACGATGATGCTGAAAATCTGTCCAGGCATTATTATTCATTCACCCATTATTTCCCAAACCTTCAATAGGTTAAAAGACAAGATTTAAAAGTGCAAGAGTCAGCAGTGAGAGAGTCAAGGTGAGGACAGGAAGAGATAAATGCAGTCGCCACAACACGAACGAGACTAAAAGGGACAAACTGTTAAACGGCGTGCAAACGCAACATGGAGTAAAAGGGTTTGGTGGCTGAGTCCAAAGCAGCCTAACCGCAATGAGGGGGCAAAAAGTCTGGGAGACCCCCGAAGGTGAAGCTTGTTATACCCAGGGACCACTGGGGGCCTTGCTTTTGCACTTTGATGTGTTTACATGTCTGCTGCGTATCTTGAGTTGAGCTGCTGTTTGGATCTTTATTTCACTGAAAGCTATGAAGCATTCATCCCACTGTTTTCCTGTTTCTCTTTCTTATAGTATTTTCTGCCAATTTTATGGCGCTCAACTCCATCTATAATGTTTCAGCTATTTCACCCATTCAACTATTCAAATGTTCAGCTCTTTCCGCTTTTTCCAGTTATGACTTTTGGTCCTTCAAATCCTTCAACTTTTCCAGATATTCTGTGCTGTTTTCACTTTATTTATGGTCAACTTTGATCATATATTTAATTAATTTATTTATTTAGTTACTTTTGCAGCTCCTAGTTCCAATTTATGTTTCCATAAAAGTTTATAGTTATCTCAAATAGAAGTGCACTATTTCGGTGTTAGTTGATAAAATAGGGTGTATAAAATGATGGTGGAAAACCTGGACCTGTTTATTTAGCATTTCTTCGGGGGTTTTTTTCTATGTCAGATGAAAGTTTCGGATCTGAACTGAAAATCAAAAAACTCTGGGCCAAAAAACCAAATCAGGAGGACATCCTTGGTTAGGATGTTCAACAGATGAGACATCCTTTCATTGGGCGTCCTGAGATAATAAAGGATTCAGTCAGGACCACTCACCATTAATAACGGGAGTGAAGACAGCCATTCCTTTGAAGTTTGGATCACTCACAGTCTTGTCCAGAATAAGTCCACCAACACTGGAATGAGGAGCAAAGAGAGAACAAACATCGCCACAGGAAGGGAGGGTGGAGGTTTATGAGAAGCAGAGATGCAGGGGAGGGAGCTGAGTGGTGACCTGCTGATGGACATGGCTACGATGACGGGCTGCCACCCCGAGCGGAGCACCTCTGAGATCTGAGGACTCTGTCGGGCCACGGCCACCCACAGAGGGATGAGGGTCAAGAAGAACAGGCACACCAGGGGGGACAAGTACCACAAGTCTGAGGAGGAGGAGCACACGAAATGGGAACACGCCGATGCTTCCAGTCTGTGCTGCCACCTGCTGGAAGGATGTAGGAAACGTCTGCTGCGTGTCCTCACCTCTGTACTGGTAGAGCGTGCTGCTGACCCCAGCCAGCAGGGACAGCGTGATCAAGTCTCCCAGACTGGCAGCGATGGGCGTGGCCACGTTGTCAGGGTTAATGCCCACCTTTCTGGAGCCGATGATCACTCCAATCATCACCAGGCCTTGAGTGGAAAAGGAAGGGGTGATGACAGAAAGGTTTAGGGTGAGAGGTGAAAGTCTGAGAGCAGAGCTGCTGCCGTCTGATGGAAAGCTTTCAACATCCTGCTGAGGAAAAACGGCGGGGTTCTTTTTCCGTACCAACCAAGAACTGAGCCACAGCTTTCTGTAGAGGAGGAGAAATCGAATAGTCATGTTCTGCTCATTTTGGATGAACAAAATAGTTAGAAGGACGTAGAATGTCTGTGAGACATACTATGAAAATACACCCGACTGAACTAAGACTTTATCTGTTTGACTGTATCAAAGTGCTTCACTGTAAAAAAAGACACAAGAAACTTTGGACAAATTAAGAACAAAAATGTAAAAACAACATAAAACTACTAAAAGTATTTAGCATTAAACACATACATAAAAGAAAAATGCAATAAAACAAATACAAGAAATAAAATATAAAAATATGATGTATAAACTGTCTTGTTAATAAAACCATGTCATAAGAGTCCTAATTTTTACATCTATGTATCTAAATTACAGACTTTTTATGAAAGAGCTGATTTTAAAAGTCAATCAATATATTGAAAATTTATCGTTATAGTGATTTCAAGCTGTGCAATACGGATCTCGCAAAAAACGACCCCAATTGCGATGAATGGTTCCCTCAAATGTGCTAAATTACCGTATTTTTTGGACTATAAGCCGCTTCTTTTGTCACACGCTTTCAACCCTGCGGCTTATTCAACAATGCGGCTAATTTATGCATTTTTTGACGGCTGCTGGGGGGTTCGAGCAGATAAGGTAAGTATGGGACATGGGGGAGATGAGGCACGTGTTGCTGCCTCAAACAGTCTCAGAGAGGAAGCTGAATGTATAATCCCATTTCCGGCAACAAGTTCATTTATTTTGACACACCCACAAGCACCCAAACACCATGCAAGTCACTTCTGCTCTTAGACCCCTCAGTCATGGTGCCACAAAAAGAAACCGCCATGCTCAGCCCTACTTTGGCCGCATCCCACAATCCTTTGGCATCTTTAGTCCCAACATGCAGGTTCCCTCTTGCGCTGCTCTCGCGCTCTCCCCTCCTTCCGCTGGACACACTCCCTCTTCCGTCTTAGACACACGTGCGGTTTCAGCACATTAACATTCTCAATCTACAACACCGTGTGGCGACCTGGGGGTTAGCCCCACCATAAGCCCCTAAGACTCATGGGAAGTGGGGAATTGTGGTTGTAAAGTTCCTCACCATGACTGAGGGGGCTGTGAGCAGAAGTGACTTGCATGCTGTTTGGCTGTTTGTGAGTGTGTTCAAATAAATAAACTGATATGTTGTGTACTTCCCCCTCTCTGAAGCTGTTACTAGTTGCATAGTGCTTGGTGCAGGATAATTGATGACTAACAAATTGAGTCATTACAACATGCAGCATGTATATGTTTGACTTGTGCAGCTAGTGTATGTTCAAAATGGCTTATCCTTTCTAAATTAGGGGGGTGCGGTTTGTACTCAGGTGCACTCTATAACCTGTAAAATATTGTAATCTGATGGCAGCTTGAAGTATTTAACGGATCCAATAAATCCATTTATGCATTTGACCAATCGGAAGGACACCTTCACGTTGTTGACTAATCAGGATGGACTCCTTTAACGTTAGATGTTTGCCTCCTATGTAGACGAGGGTCATTTGGAGTGTAATTTAAGTTATCTTGACTCTTATTTCAATTAAATTCTGTCAGTGAAATTGAAGTGATGTATTTAGTTGTTTTGCTGTTTGTTCATGTATCACAAGTTTTATCGTCATGGTGAAATTGATCACAAATATCACAAATCGCGTGTTTTCCTCATACTGCACAGCTTCATCCAGGGTTACGAGTCTGACGCCGAATGCTCACAACATGTGGACACAACAGAGGACGTCTGATTGGCTGTTCTGCATGTAAGTAAAGTGACATAATTCGCGGCGAGGATGATGATTGGCTAACAGCAATTTGTTTTAAAAAAAAAGACCTTTTTGTTTCAGGTTTGTTTATTTTTTAATGGACTGTGATCTGCCCACACTGCCTCTACGATCGACTGATCAATCCGAATTGACATATTGGCCACCCCTGATGAAGACCATCATGTATCTCTCACCTAAAGACAGAGCAGCGAAGAAGGCGGTGGTGATGCTGCTGGCGCACAGCACAGCCGCCTGATCCAGTTCAACACCCCCCCTGGACACGGCTCCTAAGCAGATAGCTGCCACGGCTGCCAGGAACCCCACCACTGTGGCCTGAACCTGCAGGACAGAATGTTGCTGCATTCACACAGAGCCTTTGGTTCTTCACTGCTCTCCACCAGAGCAGTGAAGATTTAATGCTGTTAGAGGAGCTTGACCTGAATGAGAGCCAGGTTGCTGCGCACCATCGTCCACTGCTTCTCCGGGTCGTCCATCTGACCGGTGTTTGCCTGAAAACACACACGAGTCCAATGAGTCGGAAGGTTTTTCCATGTTGGATTGGTCTCAGCGGTTTGGGTTTTTAATTTTGGATAAAAATGATTTTTTTTTCTTCAAATTTTACTCTAAAATCCTTTATTTCTTTGTTAAGAAATAACATTTTCATTAAACTGATTGTGATTAAAACTAAAGTGACACTTTTGTAAAGAATAAAATGGTCATTTTTACATGAAAATGAGCTGAAAGCACCCCCCCCCCCCTCCATATGTTAAACAAATTCTTGTTGCATTTTTTACTGTAAGTAAAGATCAGTTTGTTTTTTATTATACTGGGTGAATACTCCATTCTGATTGGCTGCTGGGTGTGCGTTAAAGGTGATAACCGCACGCCCCAAAAAGAAGTTCCGGTCACTTCTCTTAAATCTTCTGTATTACTGCACCGGCTTCTTTAAAACAGCCTTTTGCTTCATCATCTGGACAAAAACAACCGATAAGAGGTGAACTTTCTCTCTGAACTGATGCTTTATTCAACCCATCGGGACGACCAGCATATATATAAAATCGCTGAATCTTGACCGCACCACGTAACAAATAGTCCACTTTTCATGAAAAAAGCGATCCAAATCGGAAAAAAAAACAAGAATTAAGGACTAAAAACTGGTTAATATTTGTTTATTTTGTAAGTGACCATGGTAAAAGCGGGTTAATGGCTGACAGAAGTATGCATTATCACTTTATAACGCACTTGACGGTTCAGGCTTCCACGGCGTGCGTTAAAAAGTGATAATGCATACTTCCGTCAGCCATTAACCGTGACGTATACCATGGTCCAGGTGAATTCTCGATTCTGATTGGCTGCTGGGTGTGCATTAAAAAGTAATATACCACAGTGATAACCGCACGGGGAAAAAAGAAGTTCCGGTCACATAGCTGAAAATGTTCTGGGTTCTTTAAAACAAACTTTAGCTTCATCATCTGGACAAAAACAAGCGCTAAGAGGTGAATTTCTCTCTGAACTGATGCTTTCTTTATAAACCCATCGGGATGATCAGAGTAGGTATCACCTTCCTTTGCCGCTGCAGTCCAGATCGGAGGTCTGCCGCACCACGCATCAAATAGTCTGCTTTTTGAGAAAAAAAGTGATCTAAACCGAAAAAATATCAACAATAAAGTCCTAAAAACTGGTTGAATATTGATTTCTTTTGTAAGTGACCGTGGTTTAAGCGGGTTAATGACCTTCCAAGTGTGCATCATCAGCATTGACGCACTTCGGGGAAGCCTGAACCGGTTCAGGCTTCCACGTCGTGCGTTAATTTCTGACTATGCATACTTCATCGGCCATTAACAATTACTTAATTCGGAGTAGTTGAAAGTTTAAAAGAGAACCTTTCCTGTAGTTTTAGAACTTTCCTCTTATTAATGAAACCATCAGGTCTTCTTCAGTCAAAGGACTCAAGTCACAAGTCGCTGCAGTGACAGGTTTGCTTGAGCTTTAAGGCAAAAACCTACAGGTGACGGCATCGGTCATTACCAGACCCACAGGCAGATCAGTGTGTGTTTGCTTTTTGTGTCCACATTTTCACAGGATCAACCAACACGACTCACAGCAGTGGAGAGGCGAGCTGCCAAGGTCATCTCCAGGTTTCCTTTGAGTCCAACCAGAGCAGGAACCAGGATGAAAACCTCTGTGATCACTTTGAAGACCTGCCAGTGCTGCCAACACACATAACAAACTGAACATTAAAGAGGAGGTTACAGAGCACAGAACCAAAGGTGTCATCTCTAGATCTGTTCGGCCAGTTTCAGTTTGAAAGGAACTTTCCAGATTGGCTCCTGTTCAAACCGTCCAGCATCTCCATCAGTCTGCACGGGTTCAGCAGCTTCACCGGCAGATTCTGCAGCTGCAGCTCAGAGCTTTACATGCAAACGTAGCAAACAAGGCCAAAATGGGCCGCAGAGAAATGTGGCGATGGAAAAAGACAAAGATGGAGAGCATAGAGTGAACACTGAAGGCCACGTGTCACACTAATCGTCTGAACGATTGATTATTCTATTCAGGCAGTTGTAAGAACACTCTTGGATTGTGATGAACAAGCTGTGGTCGAGCACAGAAGCAAAAGGGACGGTGCTGAGCTCAGTAAAATCATGTTTAAAGATCCACTTCCATGAAAATAGTGTTTTTAACATAAGAAAATTAAGCTCAAATATGCATTTCTGGATATTTGTCTAAATCAGCAGCAGATGGAAAATTGCCTTTTGAAAAAGATTGTGTTTGTGATGTAGAAAACACACTGGGCTCCCTGCTCTGCTCCATGTTTGTTGCATCCACTTGCGGGCATATATATGAGCTGATATTTGCCTCTAAACTGTACGGCTGGATAGCTCTAATGATGTTTATCGTTTTTGTTGCAGCTGTGAAGTGAGTGTGAGGGTGTGAGGGGCTGTAAGCTAGCAGAAAAGCATGTAAACAGAGAGATCTTAGCAGTGGGGCATTATCATAAAGCGGGAACGCTTTCACAATAGATCAAAAGATGATCAGAGTGGGTCTTTAACAAACTGTTGATGTGAAAACAGCTGTGGGTCGGTTACTTCTAGTCATTCCTTGCAACAACTAGACAGAACTGCACTAACAGTTTCTAAAGTCATTGAGGGTTTAAAGACTTTGAGAGTCTAAAGCATTGGATCGCTGCTAAAATGTTGCAAATGCTGCAGAAATGTTTCTTGGATCTCGACTTTTCTTGTTCCATATGCAGCTGTCTATTTATTTATATTGATCTACTTTCCTCTGAGGATTTGGGACCGCTTTGGCTGACGGCTGTCACACAGAGGAGGAGGCTCGGGACACGGCCCACTTCTTCTGAGAGCAGAGCGAGGCAGCAGAAGGTCGGATTTCCCTCCGTTTCTTCTGTTTTTGCACCCATCGGGATCGACAAACTCAAATCACTTGGTCAGCTTTTCGTTCTTCTTCCCCCTCACTATGAACGGACGCTGTTTAACCGACTTATGGAGCCCACAGAAATGGATTTCTACAGCGTCTGTGGATCACAACAACAAAAGGAAACTACACTAGTGTTTTCGTGACGGCCTCATTCATCGAATCATTAGGTCATTCGTCGTCGTGATTCCACTAAGACGTGATCCGCTTTCATCATTGATCTGTTCATCCATGTGGAGTTGGGCGCATGAAACACAGAGACGCTCATGACACTCCTCCTCCTCCTCCTCCTCTTCCTCCTCTTCACCTCACAGTTCTTCCAGGTTGATGTGAAAATCCAATTTCCTGCAAGTTTCTTCTATTATTTTAAATTAAATCCAACACAGTCAAGATTAAGTTAATCTACTATAGTCGAATATTTTGACCCAACGAGAAAAACGCTAAACTGATACATGAAATGTGATGATGATGATGATGATGTGCAGAAAATTGAAATTAGATGAAACTTTGGGTTCATCCAGACATCTCCATTCTTAATTTGAATATCAGTTTCATCAATTCCCTTTCATAAAACCATAATTTCCTTCTTTGTTATTCATATTCAGAGAAGGAGGCTTTTTTAAACGGGTTATTATTGAAGGATAAGAATAGGAACTTTAGTATTTTGATCTGCAGATGTATTTTTTAACCCTTGTGCTATCCTAGGCACTTTAACATTGGGAGTTGGGTCATCTAGACCCACTAGACAGTGCTCTGAACCTTTTTTCTTCAATAATTTGTGATCTTCACTGGTGTCCATGGATTACATGAAATCTTTCCACCTTTATCCACCTTTGTCATGGTAGGGAGAACACGTCAATGTGAGGGTGGGGTCATCTAAGATGGCACAAGGGTTAAACCTCCACAGCTTGTAATACATGGCTCCCGCCACAAGGTGGCAGAAACACAGCGAGCTGATTGCAAAGCAGCAGTTTGAAGTAACAACCAAAACTATTTGTTTTTTTTGTTTTTGTTTTTTGCTCACTAAAGTTTCAACTTTTCAAGTTCCAGGTTGGAATTATGGCAGGAAAAATTTGTTTTGAAGTCAAATATTTGACTTTAATTAGTACTCCTGTTTACTGGCTGTGTATTTTTTTAAACTTTCGATTGGACTTAAATATTGCTCTTTCTGCTTTCTGCAGTTCTTTCTGACATTTACGACATCACTGGGATTTTGCGTCATTTCCTGCTCAAAGCAAAGCGTCTGAATGTTGGTTCTCAGGTGTATCTGCAGGTGAGTAAAGTCGGGTTTGGGTTCTGCTTTTGGGGCTTTTTGGACAAAACATTTCGTCTTGGGGTCTGGTTTGGGGACCACAGGATGTCCCCTTTGCTCTTTGCAGATGATGTCGTCCTGTTCATCGAGCAAAGACCTTCAGATTACGTTTACTAGTGGATTGTTGTGGTCTCCACTGTTATGCAGTTGCTGTGCCGTTCCGTTGTGGTGAAGAGAGAACTGGGTCAGAAAGCAAAGCTCTCAATTTACTGGTGGATCTTCGTTCTAATGCTAACCTATGGTCATGACCCAGGGAACAAGGTCCCAAATACAAATGGTCAAAAAGAGTTTCCTCTGCAAGGTGACTGGGCGCTCCCTCATGCTACGTTCGGACCGAGCTCAGAAATGCGCGTTTGAGCGACCACCTCCAATAAAAGGCCTATGTATATGCACAGCCATTAAATGTGCACTGAAAGTTAAACCAGTTAAACTTTGATAAATCAGAGACTCAGATTTTCTAGTGACGTACGGGGGGCGTCCTTTTTCGTTCATGTGCGTCCCAACCGTTTGTTTGTTGATCATGGAGGAGAAATGAATAATTGTGGTATGTCGCTGGCTGGAATTCTCTGACACCAAGTCTTTCAGATATCGGAATAGAGCTGTGAAAGAAAAAATCTGGAGCAAGATTTACCAGATTTACTCCACTTTGACATTTTGCACCAAGCTTCTTCCAACTTTGAGTACATGCGCTAGTAACAGCATGTTCTTGAAAACATCTTCCATGCTTCCTGTATACGTAGCTTTAGCAATAGGGTGAGAAGTTTTGTCATTCGGACAGAGCTTGGAGTAGAACCACTCCTCTACATACAGAGGAGCCAGTTGAGGTAGCTCCTGGACGCGTCCCTGCGGAGATGAACCGGGCATGTCCCACCAGGTAGAGACCCGGGGAAGACCCAAGACACGATGGAGAGACCACGTCTCTTGACTGGCCTAGGAACCTCTCGGGGTCCCCCCAGAGGAGCTGGAGAGGGATGTCTGGGCATCTTTGCTTAGACCACCCGCTTCCCCCAAACCCAGTCCCGGATGAGCGGAGAATGGATGGATGACAGTTCCTTTGATATCAACGTTACCTTTTGTATATACTATAATCTTCTCCATTCATGGTCTCCACGAGGCTTCAACACGGTTCTGCTATCCGCTCAGATGTTTGTCCTGACTGCTGCTCTCAGCCTCTCAGCAAATCAGGACAAGACTTCTGAGTTGGAAATTCAGGAAACTTCCCGACTCAGAAAGTTAGTTACAAAACATAACCAGAGCCACAAGGTGTAAAAAACATCTAACAGCTCATACTTTCATAAGGTCCATCACAATTCCAGCAGAGACCAATCCAAGCCCGGATATCAGGAATGGCACCACAACCTGCGCCGCTATGAGCCAGGAGCTCTCAGGCAGGAAGCCGTACTGCGACCGCGTCAGCTTCCAGGTCACGCCACGCAGCTTCTGGCCCTGGTAGCGAAGCTCCAGCTCCAGACGGGTCACCACCATTTTCAGGGAAGCTGTAACCCCCTCAGCAGTTATCCCATGGCAGGAGCAGCTTCAGTCCAAAACAAGAGCTCCCTTGAAGACCATTTGTTCTGTCACAGAGCTCTGAAGATGACAGCAGACTGAAGAGGAAAACAAAGTTTGCCTTGATTTTAAACAATTTTTGCAGCTTCTATGTCAGTTAAAAAGCCTTCAAAGTGCAGCTCAAAACCCCCTTTTTAACTAGGAGAAAAACAAGAACTGGACCCTCAATCTTCATCTCACCATCCGCAGAGACGCGTGGCATTGTCACCCCTTTAATGAGTCAGCAGATCCCACCTGCTCTGACTCATAGGTCATGGTGTTCAACAAGTGCGGATGTGAAAACACCTGCAAGCCTGAGCATTTTAAAAAGACTAAAGATGATCCGGAGACTTCAAAACTTGACAATCCAGTCTGAAATCCACTTGACCTTCAGGAAAGAAGCTGAATCCGGTAAATCCCAGCAGCGCTTAAAGAGACAGCTCAGCCCCCTGATGAGGAGCTGAGGGAAATGTCTTTGCCACTGTGCCATCTGGATTCTGGTCTTCAATTTGCATCTCAAGCTGATAGCAGGAAAGGAGGAAGGAGCTCTGGAAAAGCCCAAAAGAAATGAGACGCAGCAGCCGGCTCCTGCAGGCTGCAGCTCTTCTTCCTGCTCAGCATCGGGGTCGACTCCGCTCTGCTGTGACGTAGCTGGCAGGGAGACGGTTCCGTCTGTGTCGCTCGCCGCTTTCTTGTTCTGTGCCTGTGTGTTCTGCGTCTCACCCCCACCCCCCCTCCCCGTCAGATGCTCTCACTGCCTTCCCCCTTCTTCCCTTCCATGTGTTCGGCTAACTTACCCCACCGGCTGTATTTTTACCCATGCAGGGAGAAATGCCGCTCTAACGGCTGATGTAGAACCTCCAGCAGGAGAAATTCAGCTGAATCATAACCGAGGGGCTAAACTTCACAGATGTGCTTTAAATGTCCCTACAGTTTCTGCCCAACTGACATTTGTGACTCTTTTTCAGAAAGATGTGATGAGGGTTGTAATCCTTCATGTTTATGTGACTTCAAACGTTCTAAGTGTTCCTTAAAGAGAACCACAGTGAGCGTTACTTTCCTCAAAAGAACAAAACGGAGGCAGAAAAGAACAGGAAGACCTGTCTACGTTTGATCAAAATCCTCTGAATTATCCAGAGAACATGTGTGGTCGGGTGAGATAGAAGCACAAGGGTTGAAAATTGGATTTGGTTCAAGTTGAACTGCAACAACAGGCCACTAAGAAACAAGTCAAAAAGTCTTACCCCATAGGCAGATTTTCTTTAAAAACACAACAAAATCTGCCAACGGGGTCAAAAAATGGTCTTACCAAGAATTTGTATTTCAAGAAGAACAAATTCTACTCATTGAGACATGTTTTGAGAAAGGTTGAGCTAAGATTGTTTGTGGTTGAAAAACTTTCTTGATACGATTATTTTCTTGACAAGACAGAAAATAAGACGTGTTTTCTTGAAAAACCTTCTTAAGATTCTGTTTGAACGTTTCTATTTCCCTTTATTGTGACAGAAAGCTAAAAATGACCACAAAAAAGAAGAAAACAACAAGAAGAGAAGGGGAGAAAAATCCTGTAGAGGTTTTCATTTGACTCAAAGAACAGCATCACACCGTGCTGTTGCTCTCAAACACAGCAGCAGTCTGACAGACAACCTTCTCTGCATTAACTGCCGCTGGCGTTTGCAGTTCCAACATTTTTATGTATTCAATCTGCCTCATCATGGTACTACAATAACCGAGTGCTCTGCAGGAAGTGAAGACAGGATGAATGATGAAGAACACAAGATGCAAGAGATGAAGGAGCAAACATCTGTATTAACAATTCTAGCCACAACCCCCTCCAACCACAGATTCTGGCCAAAATATTTTCTAAGTACCAGCACAGATCGGCGAGTGGTCGGAATCACAGATGAGCCAGGAGAAAGCCGTTTGTCAGTGAACAAAGGAGGAAGACGAGGCACCTGAAGGTCAACGAAGCAGACAGCGGAGCGTCTGATCTCCTCTGCCCATCTGGCTGAGGACCAAATCGCTCAATATGCCAGACACGGGATGAAGACGTGAGGAGCTCAGACAAGTTCAGTTTAAAGGAAAACAAACTTCCCACACAGCTGAAAGCTACTGCCGCCCGAAAATTCTTCATTATGTGTCGGAAGCAAGATCAACACGAGGCCACGAAATGCCTGGGATGAGTCACTAAAGTCATCGAGAGGTATAGTAGTAGCTTGCAAAAATCCAGATAGAAAAGTGATAAAGAATCAAATGCAGTAAAACACAAAGATGTGGCAGTGGCATAGTACCTATAGTAGTTATGAGTACTATAAAGGCCTGGGATCACTAAATGTAATAACAAGAGTTCAGTTCTAACTACAAGAGGCCCAGAAACGTAGAAAAAAATGAATATTTCTGAGCCTTTTTCCTAGCTTCATATGTGATGGTAGTTATCAGACGAAAACCAACGGGGTTGTGTCAAAGATGCAGAGGTGTGTGTGTGTCGTTCTCGTCGTGGGTTCTCATTCAATCTCACAGAAGCTGCAATAAGCGTCAGTATCAGCAGACTGCCGCCGGCAGTGAACTTCCACTCATCTGTTTAGAGGAAAACTCCTTAAACAGTGTTCTGGAAATGTTGTCAAAACCATTCATCCCTCTCTTTTCTCATCCATTACACTGGATGTACACACCCATGCATCCACTGACTGATGGCATGCATCAGTCAGTGGATGCATAGGTGTGACGGCATGCATCAGTGGATGTGTTCAAAATGGGCTGCACGTAAGGAAAGAACACGTCCGTCTCGTTCTACAAGAACTTGACCCACGGGGTGTTGAGCTCTAAAGAGCCAGACGTCTGCATCACCGCAGTTACTTTGCTAAGGGTCCAAACTATGGCTGTGTCCGGATTTCCACCCTAACTTCGAAAAAACTCTATAGTGCGGCACTATAGAGTGCCCAGAGTTTTTAAAGCACTTTGGACACCACGCTCACTACTTTTCCTTTTTTTTTTTTTTTTTTTAAACGCTGCATATGACGTCATCTATTTCACCAAGTTCAAATCTAATTGATATATGAGCGTTTTGAGACGATTATTTATGAATCCACTGTCTTAGATAAAAATGCTGATGATTTATTTGAAAAATACATTTAAATACATTTTTTGGCATAAAACGTTCCAATGCATTGGGGTCTATATTGGCCGATCCAGTGAGCATCGATGCTCATGGTTTTTCACAGAGACTTCTGGGAAATTTCTAGGGTACTGAATTTTGGAATTGTAGATTCAGACAGCACTAGAAAATGGTGAACGCACTATATAGTGCACTATACAGCAGTTAGGATGGGAATTCGGACATAGCCATAGACTCCAGATCTTGTTGCCCCAAAGGCTCATGGGAGTTTTCAAACAATAAAGACATTTAGGTGTGATTATGTTAAGGTACACTTCTATATATCTGAGCTGCAATTTTTTTCATCTGTTTCTTATTGGGCCAATCTAATGGGGTCAACAGGTCAACTTTGACTGGAGTGGGAGCGGGTCAACATCTACTGCCGCTAACGTCAGACGGGACTGACCGTGTCTTCATGTTTTCCATCTGCATTTAAACACCAGATGTTGGCTGAACTATGACGGCGATAAACACCATCCATAGGCACTGAAACTTTAGAAAAGAAGCGTTGTGGACGAGGTTTTCATCAGTGTGACAGCTGGCCGGTAAAGTTGAAGAGTAACCCAGACTAAAGTAAAGAACTACAAGGTCCAGGTATGACAGTGGAGCTTCAGTAGAAAAATGTAAAGGAGGTTAAAGTGAAGGTTTTTCTGAGGCGTAGGTGAATATGATGCTGAACTCACCTGTACATTGTCCAGCACCATGCCAGCCATCACCATACCCATCCCAGCCAGCAGGTAGGGAAGCAGCACCTGAAGGCAAATGGTTGTGGAGGACTCCTCCTCCATTTTAGCCACAGAAACTTTGGGCTTCTCCTCCTGCAGCTTTCTGGGCTGGAGGACTGGAGGTAAAACGAGCTCATCTTGACTGTCGGTGAAGTGGCCACCGGGACTGCCGCCTGGACTTTTCCCCTTGGATCGGGACTTTTTGTTCTTCTTCCTGTGCCGGGCCGGCTGCGGAGGTTTATCTTCTCCGGCCATGGCGTTTGCTCTGACGGTTTAATCTGAAGATACAAAAGGCAGAAGACGCCACCTCAAGGTTGGTTTATTACATGTTTTCTAGCATGCAGAACACACTAACCCTGAAAAATGTTCTCCTAAAAGTAAAGTTGCTTTTATTGGCAAGACTAGATTATTTTGATTTTACTGCTTCTTTGAATTTCTGTGTGGAGTTTGCATGTTCTCCCCGTGCATGCGTGGGTTTTCTCCGGGGACTCCGGCTTCCTCCAGCCCCGTGACCTCAAAAAGGGACAAAACGGGTTTAGAAGAAGATGAATGAAAACTGAATGAATGCTTCTTTCAATTGGCACTGAACCTCACATGACCCTTACACATAGATTTGGAAATAGGAACTGGGCTGAGTGACTCCTCCCCCCTTGGCATTCCAAACAGGAAGTACCTACTGGCTCAAACAAGCCAAAATCCTATATTTTATAGCAAAATAAACAGTTATTACTCAGGCATTATATTTGTCAGAATCCTATCTTTTTTTATTAAAGACTCACTCCAATGAAAATGGTGTTTTTAAACTTTTATGAGTATTTCTTTATTCAGGTTGTGGTGAATAATGGGGCAGACAAATAAAAAAACTCTCAGTTGTGACACAGAAACTGCATTGGGCAGGCCCAAGTCTCCCTGCTCTGCTCCATTCTGATGCATCCACTAATGCAGACTAATAGATCCATCAACGTCTTACTTTCCACATCCGAGTTGGCATCTGCCTCAAAACTGTACGGCTGGATAGCTCCAATATTGCCCACCACTTTTGTTGCATGAGTAAACTTAGCTTGGAGCTGTGAGGGACTGTAAGCTAGTGGGAGAGAGTGTAAACAAAAGCATGATGGGAAATAAGCAGAGGCTTACTTCCGCCTCGCTAGGTCCAGTTCTCATATATGGTCAATGGAAGACACACACCACAACTGGCTTCAGTCTGCAAATCTAAAGATTTTCTCTGGTTTGCACAACACGGCAGTCCTTCTATCTTACTTTATATCACATTAGGTATTTACCTAAAGGAGGTTGAGAAGTTCAATAATAAAAATGAAAAACTCTGAAGGATTTAAATGACTTAAATCTTCATTAGCCTAATCAGATTTCTACAAGCAACTTTATTTCTACGAGAATTTTGAAGTTAGATGTTTGACTAGGAATAACAAATTAGAGAGGCAAGGTTACAGGTTTTTATTTTTTCAAAATAGACCAAGCTTAATTTAAAAAAAATGTATCTAAAGAATTTCCCCATCGTGGGATTAATAAAGTCTATCTATAAACACAATTTTCACAGTATATTATATTAAATATTACATTTTTATGTGCATTTAGCCATTAAAATAGATACAAATAGGTTAATTGTTTTTTTAACCTAAAACTACATTTTTTATTACCGCCAGTGATTTGTTTTTTCTTTTATTTTTTTATTTATTTTTTAGTTTAAGGCAGCATTTTGGGGTAGAAACAGAAATCAGGCTACATTACCATTACAAACGGTTATTCTTCATTTGCATGTCGTTGTTTTGTTTAGCCTGGAGGATTTACCACGACAACCCGAAAGGAAATAAAAGCACGCAAAAAAAACAAACCCCGCGACTTTGACTGAGTTTACCGGGTACTAAGTGTAAATATGCGCCGTGGTTTACGTACATCTTTTCGTGACAATCTCCAAAAATGTCCGAATTCATCAGCGAATCCGAAGTTGTCCAAGAATTCCGATAAAAATCCGTTGAAAGGCATTCCTTCGCGCGAGGCTGCCATGTGTACATCCCAGAATACTAACCAAGCCCCGGTAACCACGGTTACCCAAGGAGACGCTCTCTGAATGGACGATTAAAATAGTCTCCACATGTGGCCCCGCCCCTCCGGGAAGCTCATGCAAATGCTGCTAGATTGGAACTTTGAAAGTAAAAAAAATAGTGAAATCTGAGTTAATGCAGAGATGATGAATGTAGTTAACTTACTTATAATATTAGCTAAATATTTCATTCACAAGTATGGATACAAAAAAACAGTTTTTTTTATGTTTTCCAGAAAGAAACAATAGTGAATGTAAATAGTATTAAATCCTGCACTAACACTAAAAAAGCTGCTAGAACAGTGGAAACATTTGAAACAACTTTCACAGATTCCTTTGCCTTTATTATATTTTTATTCTATTTTCGTTTAACCTGGTTTAGATTGCTATTATTAAGGCTTTTGGACATTTTTGTTCCTTTTGCCTGGCAAATGTGAAAATTGTGTCTTTTGCACAGAGTGTGGAATAACAATGTTTTGGTATTTTGTATGTGCAATATTTGTTAATAAAGTTTATTTTAAAAAAAGTTGAAAGCCAAATTTGAAGTTATTGTCCTATTTTACACTATATTCATCTGTAAAAGCTTATTTAAACACCAACAAGTGTTCAAATAATATGTTTTGTTGTAAATCAAACTCCATATGGGTGAGGTCACAAACTCAAATTGTGCACAGAATTCTTTTAAAACCATTTCTTAAAGGATTAAAGTGAATTAGTTGAAATATTGAATGTTTCCATGCTTCTTACCTACTGTTTTATTGATTTATATGAATACAATAGTATAAATATGAGCCAACATGCTCCACTAGACATAATTTTCTGTCGGGCCGTGAAGACCATAACAAGCTTCTAACACGCAGATTAGATCAAATCCTTACCGTTAGTTTAAGTTTAGGAGGCAGTCTTTGTAAAGCTGACCCCCAGAAACCGGTCTGAGTGAATGGAAGTTGTTGAATCTAAATGAAGGCCACATGTACTATCTTCTTTCCATCTCGGTAGGCCTATATACGTTTGTGCATGGAGATCTTGAAGTGTCAGTGTGTGCAGAGTAGGAGCTAGTGCGCATGCATGGTGGGGCAGCACTGGCTTGGATTACACAGCGTGACAGATGAGAATATGTCCCCGCTGTCTCCTTCCATCTGTCTGTGGGCCGGCTGACAGCAACAGGACTGCAGCAGTACACACTGTTTCATTCACCAAAGGCATCAAACTCCACTAAAACATTTTTATCGCGTTAGTGGAAGTCTTTGAAGAAATGATTCAGTGTTTCTTAGCACTTTTTGTCATCCTAACAGTGCATTCAAAACATTTATTCTGGATAGGAAATCTTTTCTTCCATGATTTCAAAAGAAGAAAGTATAAAAGAAAAAACTATATATTTTCAAAGCAATTCGGACACCATGCACACTGCATTTCTTTTTTTTTTTGAACGGCGGAAATGACGTCAATCGTTTTCAAGTTAAAATCTAATTAATGTTAGCGTTTTGCAATGATTATTTATGCCTCCACTGTCTTTTGGAGATAAAAAACGTTGATGGTTTATTTAAAAAAAATACATTTTTTTTGCAAAAAATGTTCAGACGCAATGCATTGTGGTCTATATTTGCCAATCTAGTGAGCATCGATGCACACTGGCTTTTCACAGAGACTTCTGGGAAATTTCTAGGGCACTAGATTTTGGAATTGTAGATTCAGACAGCACTAAAGAAACTTGTCATATTTGTTCTTGTCTACGTTTATCTCTATATTGATATTGATGTTATTGACAGACATGCTGTGATTTTTTGCTTCAATAAAAATAACAATTAAATAAATAAAAAAAGCACTACAAAATGGCGAACGCACTATATAGTGAGTATGGAAGGAATTCGGACACAACCTCAGTGAAAAGTAAAATAACATTTCTAGATTTGTCCACTGACCTCTGCAGCAGAGCTATTCGGGGAGGATTTTAGTGGAAAATGACACATCTCATTGTACAGTCATATTTGATAGTTGTGTCAAGGCCAAGCTGTCTGTGATATTTCAAACGGAAATGTCACTGCTGGGTTTCCTTCATGCTTCTTGAAATAGAATGAAATGAAATTTAAATGTATTCATGTACTATTTGGCCACACTGTAGTGTAATACTTTAAACAAGGGTACGATTTTAATAATTTATATTGTATCTGTCATAATTTAAACATGATGTAATCGGACTTTGATATAACACATTTCGATTACCATCCGCCCGTTTCCTAAACGTCACAGGGATGCCGAGCCTGCCAGGTACCGTCAGATGAAAGGGGGGCACGAAATGAAATTAATTCAGTAGACATTTTTTCGCAATAGGAACAACCCCATGTTGGAACCAGAACTCTTCCTCTAGCAGTTATTGGTCTGAGTCAACGTTTCTACGGCAACCACTCCTGCCAATCAGGAATGAGCTTGTTGGAGGTCCACAAACCTACCAATTGAAAGTGGGCTTGGGAGAATCTGTCAAATAAATGTTTTTTAATTTTCAATGTGAGACCTCGTTTTCACTGAAGCATCTGATTGGCCAGTTTTATAACTTTAATAACTTTCATTACAGATCAATATGATTAAAAAAGAAGATAGACATTTTACAAAAAGTAATAGCAGTACAGTACATTTCTCCGTTGAAGTCTGTGGGATTTGGAGTTATGGGATGGGACAGTTCGGATCTACAGTCCTTTTGATTGGTTGTTTTTGACAGATAGTTATTGAGTCCTCTTCTCACATCCTACTCCACAAATGTCTCAGCAACACCACTAGATGGAAGCATAGATTTAAAACGGAAAGCCTTCATTCAGTGTGCTTTGCATGTACTTTTCTTCCATGTGTGCTGAATTGTACAGAGCTTACACATAAAACAAGAAAAGTCTGTTTATCTATGTTCCTCAAAAAAAAGTTGTATACATAAGGATGTTGCAGATCCATTGACTCTTTGATTTACTAGAGATATTTCTCTTGCAACTTCTTACTTTCAATCGATAAATGAAAAGTATTGCTTAAAGGATTTGGCTCAAAATATGACTTCATATACATTTCACTTGTTATCAACTCCATTGAAAAGAATGTCTCTGAAAAGAATGTTTTCAACAAGCTTTCCATCCTTCTCATGTGGGCTTGTTGAAGTTGTGGAATTCATTATCCCTGTCACCATACAAATAAGGTTTTCAGCCCTCTTTAGTTTACTTAAAACATAACTATGAGGAAATTCATAATGAAGCTATTGTACATTGACTGCCCATCATTTTAGTCATGTTGTCCTTTCGAAGCATTAAATCAAAAATGTCCTTTTGTTTTAGTTTCTTAAGATCACTAATAGCATTTTTTCATTTAGATCAGCGTTTTTAGCTTTAACGCTCTCGTTAGCCCATTTCTGTAGCGACTGCATCCTTTTAAAGACATTTACCTGTTCAAGACAGTCTTTTCCTAAATAATAAGCTTAATAATGCTGTTGTTTCAGCCTTTGTTACTTATCAATTAATACATAACTGAGAGCTTTGATCTTAAACTTATGCAATTTCTATCTCTTTTTTACAGTAAAAACAAAAAATGATTGTCCTGACTAAATTCGCTTTGCCTTTGTAGAATTTCTACTGTCAAAGCATTCCATATAGCTAACTGAGAGCTGGTTCTGAGTGACCTATTTGGTTAAATAAAGGCTAAGTGAAACATTTTTTAGCACCATTACTCGTATTTCTTTACCCCTTCATTTCTGACTTTATTCCAATAATGAAAAAAAAAATCTGTTTTATTTTTTGTTCAAGTTGATTCATGGATTAATTGTGCTTAGATGACCCCACCCTTCCATTGACGTGTTCTCCCTACCATGACAAAGGTGGATGAAGGTGGAAAGATTTCATGTAATCCATGGAAACCAGTGAAGATCACAAATCATTGAAGAAAAAAGGTTCAGAGCACTGTCTAGTGGGTCTAGATGACCCAACTCCCAATGTTAAAGTGCCTAGGATAGCACAAGGGTTACATGATACATTGGGAATTAGTGGCATACAGCGCGAAGGTGTTAATCGTGAATATAACCCCTTCCTCTATTTGTGTTTTTCTTCATAGTTGTCAGCTTACCGACATTTTTATAGTTAATTTCACTATAGATGCTCATTTAGCCCTTTTAATTTTTATTAATCAGTTTTTTTAGCTACATATATCATAAAAAAAGTTTGTATTTAGCTTGCATGGCAATGTTTTAACTGTTAAGCAAACAAAAAGCAGAACAAAAAAATAATAAACCCAGAGCCATTGAAATTTGTCTTGTTAGGTTAGATTTCATTCTGTTGCTTTATTCCTGTAAAGCCCACTACATCAAATAATTGACAGAAAATTCACACTTTTTTGTAATTAAGATGATTCTAAAAGCATTAAATCCCATAAAACTTATGATTTGTTCGATGAGTTGGTACATTTTTGCTCATGACAATAGTACTGTAAGATGCAAAAATATTGATATGAGCATTCAGGAAAAATAGCACCATATTTACCTACAGTCTCAAATGTGATCCACACTTTTTTTTTTAACAAGGTTTAACTGTATTATAAAGAATTAATTGTCAACAAATTTAGCTTTTTTCAAAACAACAGTCATTTAAAAAAAAAAACAATTGATGAGTTATTCTTACACTAAAGTTTTGAAAATGAGCTAAACTTTTCCCGCCAAAAGTGTTTCTGAGATTTGAAGGAAGCAGCCATTTTGAAATGAGCAGGAAAAGAAACTCTTCTACTGCCCCTAGTGGAATGATGAGGAGTTACAGGGGAGAAAAAACATGAAACATGCCTTATATAATAGTTTTAAAAAAGACTTTGGGTCTAGTTTGTGACAGAGCAAGAGTCTGTAATGGTTAACAAAGTGGTTTGTTTTTAACAGCGTCAGTGGGTGCACACACTTTTCAGCTGTAAAATTCTGACATCTATTGTATTTCACTTTTTTGGTTTTTGTCACTTAATTTATGTTGTTCTTGTTTGTTTACTTCCAGGTTTCTTAGGAGCACTTCCTGTACCAGGAAGTACTGGACCCACCTATTGTTTTTGTTTCCTTTGACAAGCCTGTTTGAAATTCTAAATGTTTTTGTACTTTTGCTTAGATAATTGAAAGATTTATTTTTGTTTAACTTGTAAGTCAAATCTATAAGAATGTTTTTGTTTTCTAGGATATATTGGCTTTTGATCAGTAATTGGGTTGGTTTGGTAAGGGGTGGAGCCTGCATCTCCCATAAAACAGGACCTGTTTTATGGGAGATGCAGGCCTCCCTTTTGTGGTATAGCTTCCATGATGCTGTGTCCCTGTCATACTGTTGCTCCCAACTGACACTTTTTTTGTCCGAAAAAAAGAGAGGAGAACCTTGACTTTTTGCATTAACAGTGGTCTGTTCATCTGACAATGTTAATGAGATAGTGGTCTCAAAAACGCTTGAATCTAGTAATATGATTGAATGGTTATAAAGGATCAAAGCAGCTTTTCTTCAATACTTCTGGAGGGGAGATCCATGATACCACTGTATGCTTCCTTAACAAGGACCACAGCATCCGATTCATGTTTGACAGCTCAATAATCTAAAAAAATAAACTGCTGACATTATTATGAACCACCTGCTTATTCACCCACCAGGGAAAATGAACAAACCTACTTGGATTCTATAGTCCAGCTGGAAACGGGGTCTTACAAGCTTCTGCTGACAGCACAGCTTTGGTGCCTGAGTGACGATAAGCCAGCGGTTGATAGATTGCTATTCCTCTGGCTTGTGTAGTGGAAACCATCATGGAAACTTGTAATGCTGCCATAAATAAACACCCTTGTCCTCTGTTGCCAGCCACACTATCAGCCTGTCAGGTCAACGCTCCGTCTTCTGATCCACTTTTCTCTCTGCGTTCTGAGGAGTTTTGAAACTGTCAAGATGAAACTGAGCTGATTGGGTTTATGTTTCTGGGGTTAATATCCCTGAACGACAACACCCAGCGGCTTGAATCAATGCATTTATTAGATTTTATTTGTGTTATATATGTAATAAGTGCAGAAGCAGTGTCAGTAAACTCATATTAGTCCTTCTGTTTAAAAGTTTACCTTGGGACACCTGCTGTAGCTCACACCATCAGCACCTGTTGGCCTTGTGATGGTCGCTCTCTTTATCACCCGCCCGCCATGTGCCAACGCGTAAACATGTGCACACAGCATCAGTGTATGAGAGGGAGCAGCTGTCATATGTATGTCCATTATAAAACCTGGGGGGGTTCATGCACGTGCAGGTGGACTGCTGAAGTTTGTTAGGATAAGTTTGACTGTTTTAAAAAAGTAAGGGCTTGAATTTATAGAAGGAAGCAAGTGTTTTATTGTATGTTTAGCAGCAGCTAATGCCTGTGAATCCATGAAGCCCTCTCTGCTTTAACCAGATGAGAGTTCACCTGAAGAACAGGAACGGATGGATGACTGGCCTCCACCAATGACTGCTCGGCCTGCAGGTTCTGAAACCCACCATGATCTTTGCTGCTGATCACTCAGATCAGGTGTGTTCAGGTGATCTGTTTTTAGGGTGATTTAATCCAGTCAACTACCTACAAGTACAGCAGAGTTTGCTGGGAAACATATTGGCGGTTAAATTGTTAGGACTAGAGTTTTGGAGCTTTAATGTCCCACTCTGATCATCTTTTGATCTGTTTTCAAAGCGTTGCCAGTGTTTTTTTTAATTACGATAAACCAAAAATAAAATAAACTGTGCTTTTTTTCAGGAGAGTTTCTGCAGAGTGGCAGCAGTGCATTAGAAATTTGCCTTTGTGTTGTGGGCGGAAACTGTTGGTGTGAAGCAACAACACCGAGGCTTTAACTTTTTACACCCAACTGTACTGGGATTGTTTTCAGAACAATAGTCACTGAACGGTTTTGAACTTGTGTTGAAACATTCTTGATTCTGTGAGAGGAGAAAAGTGAAGGAACCTTGTGAAGCAAAATTGTTATACAAATGATAGACAAACATGAGAATTCAGCAAGTAAGGTGCAGCCTTTTTGGTAACATTTTTTAAAACCCTGAGAATTTTTAGCCCAATTTTCAGAGACTTTTATTTTTTTTGCAGTAATAGTTGATTTTCTCTCATTTGTGGGCACCAAAACAAGTTTTGTGATATGTTTACAATTCTATAGAGGCAAATTATGCCTATTTTTTCGCCATCTGTCAGGCGTTGCAGCTTAGTGAAGCATCTGGTCAAGAAGTATTTTGAACTCCAACCTGAGGAGGTGCTATGGGCTTGTTTACTCAGGACAAGGTCTTATGTCAGCTGGTGAGATGTCATCGCTTTACATATTACTATCCTCCTAATGGAGTTAGAGGAAGAGAAACTGCAGTTTTCTAGGATGAACAGATGTCAAACGTAAATTCTTCATAAAAGCAACCACGTTTAGAAACATACTTTCTTCAGTTTTACTGTTGTTCTAGTAATCGTCTCAGCTTGAGTGTCGGAGAACAAAGAAGGTTGTAGATGCTCTTGAGGAAAGAAGAAGCCTGACCTGTGTCACCCTGAGGAGGACAAAAGCTCAAAAACCTGCATGTTTTAGTCGCGTAACCCACACATCCAATTTAGCTGCTGAAAAATTCAGCTGTAAGCTGCCATAAACAGCAGATCAGTGTCACAGTGTGTCGTTTACATCCTCCATCTGAAACTAGACAAACCAAACCTGCAGCTGCCGCCCCAATAATCCAAACTCCACTCACATGATTCATATTTGTAAGAAAAGAAAAAAATAATCCTCTTAAACCATCCAATTCAAGCCGACATCTACCCGTTACTGAGTATCACAGCTTGTTTGTGAAGCTGAAAGACAAAAACGGTTGGTTTTTCTCCCCTCAGTCAGTCTCAGATACATCACATGGCCTCAGCGGCAGCATGGATTCCTGGCCTTGCATGCCTGTGGGAGCCTCCAGTATGTACTCTATGTGTGTGTGTGTGTGTGTGTGTGTGTGTGTGTAGCAGCTTTCATTGGAAGGCTTCTTCTGGTGGTGTGCTGCTGTTTGTGGAAGTGACTTGTTGCATAATCCTGATGAAATCTGCAGTGTGATGTATGAGTGTCGTTGTTTCTGCAGACACAGCTAAGCCTGTTCTGAGCCCAGAGCGCCTGCCGCTGTTTTGAAAGTGTTCAATGTACGGCATTAAAATAAAACTTAGCAAATGTTCACTTTAAAGAGTTAAATTTCCAATTATTTAAAAAACAAAAACAAAACACTGCATACCTACTTTAGTCCTTAGTGATTGATTTATGTCAAACTGGATTTTTATTTACTTTTGTTACTTTTGACCTTTATAAAACTTTGCAACCACAACAATATTGACACCACTGCTTGATATGGGTATTTTAACTACAGTTGTTGAGTTTTTTGGATTATTTATTGTTTTATGTTGAGAACTATAGGTGGGATGGAGGAGACGTTCAGGAATCTGTGGGTAGAAGATAGAGAATACATTAAAAAAAACACGAAGAGCAAGTAAAAGTGTTTACATCTACAAAACATGTGAGTAACGAGTTAAAATCCAAGTTTGCCCCCCCCCACAGTGCTCAGATTTGGCTCATCTCCTCCAGGGGTCATTCCTGGTGTCAGGAGGCTACAAGATGGCATCTATCAATAGCCGTGCTGTGGGGGGCCAAACTTTCACCCGGTGGCACTTGTAAGTGCGTCTCCTCTGCAGGTCATTTCTTCCTGGGCTGAATGAGCAGAATTTCCGTTATTATTTTCTTGGTTCTGGTAATTCTCTGTTCTATTCAGTCACAGTCTCACCTGGTTTCTTTTGCCAAGCATCCACAGGTGTCTTCATTTCAGTCGCTCAGCCTTAGAGGGTTTACGTGTCTGGTTTTCCAGTTTTCTGTTTTATTATGTCGATTTTCTGTTTCTTCTTTGTCTCCCAGGTTGTTCATGTTTACGTTCGTTTGTTGAAGGTCCTGTCACTAAGTCTTGTCTCATTTAGTCTTGGTCCTGTGTCAGTTATTTGGCCAGAACTCTGCTGAAAAAAAGTCTAATGGTGTTGGTGTGTTAAATTATTTCTATTAGCTGTCACTTGCTTGAGTGTATAAAATGTGTTGTCTGCATTTAAACCATGTCCTTAGGGAGATGCAGATTCACGTTGGGACTATTTGGTGGTTTAACCCACCTGGTCCAACTTCTGAGGCTGAGTGTTAAGCTGGCAGACTGTAAGCCCCATTTTTAGAATATTTTTTTAGACTGGATTTAAACCTACAGCCTCTCTGTATTAGTGAGAACACTACTGCTCAGTCTCTGAGCTGGTCAGTGTTAAGCAGAGAGGTGTGTCGCGTTTAACTGCCTGAAGATTAGTGGGCCTTATTTTACACTCCTCAATTTACTTTAAACCAAAATAAAACAAAAATAAATGTAAAGTAATGGGTAACAAGACACACAGGATGATTTAGGACAAAGCTGAAGTTACATTTTGCTGTTCATTCTTTCTGTGTGTCTTAGCAACAAAGAAACACAAAATTTCCACCATTTTCCAACACTTTTTTCTGATTTCTTTTTTCTTTTTGCTTCATATTAACACAAGCCTGACTGCTCCTGACCCATCAAGTGTTTATCATAGCTTACTTGTTTTCCTTACACACCCTCAGTTTTTTTTTTTTTTGTTAGTTTTTTTTAATCTACATACAGCAGCTATAATGTGAAGTTTCCAAGCATTTCTATCTGGTAGTTTGAGAAGACAGTTTTAGAAAAGTACTCTCCAGTTGTCACTGTCACTGGGGTTTATAAAGTTCATCTTCGGGGTCAAAAAGCCAGGCTCCTTTATTTGAGGACTCATATGGGGAGGGGGAGTCCTAAAAGACTTGTGTGTGTTATCACTTACTTTAAAAAGCTTCAAAGGGCTGTGGTCAGCTGGTTGTGTGAGAAGCACTAAATGACAAGTCTTCTGGTCTGTGACAAATGACTCATTTCAGATCTGTTTGGAGTCAAAACATTTTTTAATGACGGAGCTGTAATTAAATGCAAAATGGAACAAATGCTAAGAAAAAATGGTTCATTATAAAAGGTAAAAAAAGTGATATCGAAAAACAAATAATGTAAAAAAACACACAAAAAAGCCTTAAATGAGGACAAATAATTGTTAAATGATTTGAAAGAAGGGAAAATGCCTACAAAATAAGAAAAACATGAAACACAGTAACATAGTGGAATCGAAAGGCTTCCTAACAGGCCACATGGATGTTTTAATAAAAAAATATAAAATGTTAGCATTGTTTCAACCCATCCCATCATTTGTATACTAACCACATAGAAAAACCCTCGGAATAAACATACTAAAATCAGACATTTTACATTTAAACTTATTATTCTTTAACATTTGGTCAATAAACCCAAATGCTTTATAGTTTTCAGCTTCAACGTCTTCAATGGTCCTTTAAGGTGGTTTGTGAGCATGAGTCTGTCATCTTTGGCAAATAAATTGAATGATGTTAATTTAATCCCTAGCACAAAAACACACCGTCACCGCTGTCAAACAAAGAACATGACATGTTCAAGCATCCTCATCACAGTGCGAGAGCTTATGCAGACGGCTTATTTTACACATTGTCATGGTAAATCACTCCCGTTCCAGTTGGTGATCATAAGCACACAGGTGCAGGGGCGCCAGCTCATGTTGAGCACATGTCACACTCAGTTTTATGTCATTCGGTCTGCTGCTCTCCCAACAGCCAATGCTGTTTCTTTACGAAGAACAACTGGTCACAAAGTTCTGTTTGTGGTCAAACTGCTCGAAATGCCAAGAACAAGGCTTTTAAACAGCAAAAGAAGAAACGTGTTGGCTCCCGAGAGGTCATTGAACTGCACAAACATCCCAACACCTCTGTCCTGCAACAGGAGCAAAAATAGCTGCAGCAAAGCAGCTGATGCAGTTTTCATAGCAGTGAGGACCAAGCCCCCCCCCCCCCCCCCCCCCCCTTCATCCTGAACTTGATGTGAGCCTGAATGTAGCAGTTCCTCAGCGTTCCACTGGAGGCAGGTTTCCAAAGGCAGAAACTTACCACTGACCTTCAAAAAAAATCCAACTTCACATCCAAATCAACTAATTCCAAAACAGTCTAATTTCAATGTTCATTGCTGGGCATGCACTATGGTGTAGTGGTTATCACCTGGGAACGTCCTGGTTCAAATCTCCATTGAGTCTTTTCTGTGTGCATGATTCTATATGGTCCCGTTGGTGTGAATGTGAGTGTGTGTGGTTGTCTGCCTCTGTAACGGATTGGCAAACAGTCTAGGGTGCACCCCACCTTTGCCATACAGTAGCTGGGTTGGCTGTCGGGACCCCAGTCCCATCAGTTGGGAATAAGGTGGTTTTGGGAGATGGATGGATGTTTACTGCTTTCTTCACTGCTCATGACAACTGTAGAAGAGGGGGTGGTTTTAAAATCAGTAGTTTAGTATTGGGTTAGAGCTCAAAATGCTAGCTTTATAAAGAGATGAATTTCTTTGATTGGTAGGTGTGTGGACCTGTGGCTGAATCAACAAAACCCACTTATAGTTGTTTTGCCAAATCTGCCATTTCATGTGTGTTGTTGGGTTAAGCAGTGGAAGCGGCTCTCTTCGGGCTTCGCTTTTTGACACTACAATCCTACCCGTAACGTTAGTGATCAGCCATCCAGTGTATATATGTCTGTGGTTAAGACCGGACCTGGCAGGAAAAACATCAGCAACGACCATGAGTCTGCGGTGAAAAGCAAACATTTGGAGCAACGCTGTGAGAAATGGCCGGAAACAATTTACAAGGAGAAAAAAGAACACACATGTATTTATATCTACTGTCTCCTAGAATATGTTTTCTTTAACATGAACATTTGCAAGAGTAAAGTCTGACTTTGGATGCTATAAAACATGTAATAGTACATAAAAAAATGGATAAAAAATAATAAAAAAAATACAAAAGGAAAAGTCATAAAACGGACAGCTCATTTCAAACCTTCACATTTCTTCAACTCCTATTGTTCAATCAACAGAAGGGTCATTTTGAGTTGTACCGCTTGGCCCTTCCTCACATGTGAATAGAGTTATGGAAGCATATGTGTCCCATATTTCAAAAATCTGACTTGGAATTTAATTTTTGTAATAAAGCTGCATTTGTTGCCTCAAAAATAAAATGAAAGATCAATTCTCCAAAATGCTCTTTTTTTCTTCTTCTTCCACACCGCGCATTCTGTCCTTTAATTAAAATGATATGATAAAGAAAATGGTATCTAACATTTCTTTTTTTCAAAAATATCTCTTGTAAATGTGTAGCTAAATTCAATTAGACATTTTTTGTTTCCACATCCACCGCGCAAAAACAGTCATCATCACCCCTTGAACTGCTGACAGGAAATGAATTATGCTACAGTTTTTGCGTGAAACCGTGCAGCTTTTTAAAAATTTAAGACCAAATGAGAAGAAAAACAAGACTTGGTTTCCTAATGCTTTATCTTAGTTGAGTTTTTTGCAAGTGTCTCTTTGTTTTGTTTATTTTTAAGATTTAAAACACAATGCATTGGCTGGCCTGTTCACTTATTTCACTGTTGAACAACAGTGTTTTTGGTTTAGTTTTTTATAAATCCTAAACAATTAATGAATTACACACGTATAACGAGACATTGAAAATGTTCTCTCAGTTTTGTTTTTTTTTCCACTTTAATAATTGATTGTTTACATTTTTAGCCTGGAACAGTTGTGGAAAATAAAAGACTAATTTAGGACTAAAGTTAAATACAGCTTCTAATGTCAAATTGTATTTTTTCTGCAAAGTGTCCATTCTTGTATTTTATTTGTTACACCCACCCCCTTTTTTTTGTAAAAATAGTGAATAGTAAAAGCACAGGTAAAAGATACCTTCATGGCGTTTCTGCCTGACCCACCTCAGACGGCGCCAGTAGGGCAGCTGCAGGGTCATCAGCCGGGAGCCACCCTTCCTTGATGTTTCACTCCATTAATCCTGGAACATCTCACGGTAGCAGAGACGTCTCCCTGCCGACCCCTGCAGCTGCCCCTTGGACCCATCTTTCCCCCACAAACTGTCCTTCCTCCTCAACTATAACCAGAAACCGGCTTTTCCTGCCTCTTCCGCCAAGTCCTTGGCTGCCTTCTTCAACTGTAACCCAGTCACTCCCATGTTCCCATAAGCAGGAGCTGGGTGGATGTTCCAATGAAGCCCCTGCAGCTCACCTCCACCGACAGGTGATGGTTGACCACCCAGCATCTCGGCACTTAGCTACCAGCTCAGTGGATTTGTCCTTCTTCCTTGAGTTAGGCCCATAACAACGAAGTTGGATTCAACTTAAGTCCATAATAATCCAGTCAGTCTCAGTTTGCGAAAGTTGGGAGTGACAAAACACCACAACATTTGTAACCCTTGTGTTATCTTAGATGACCCCCCCCCCCCCCCCTTCCATTGACGTGTTCTCGCTACCATGACAAAGGTGGATAAAGGTGGAAAGATTTCATGTAATCCATGGACACCAGTGAAGATCACAAATCATTGAAGAAAAAAGGTTCAGAGCACTGTCTAGTGGGTCTAGATGACCCCACTCCCAATGTTAAAGTGCCTAGGATAGCACAAGGGTTAAATGAAAGGTCTTTAAAACAAGCCTGATAAAACATGCCCAGAAACTAGAAGCCAAAATAACCAAATAACTGGCAGACATGGTAGTAGTGGGCTGATGATATGGGCTAGGTTCAGAGTCACAGCCGTTACAGTCATTAAGCCAACAACAAAGCATTCTTTAGTCACGTGCAAGGTTACTAAGCCTGCAGCATCCATATTAACGAAGTGAAGTCTTCCAGCATGCATGACAACAAGCCCAAACTAACCAGTTAGACAACACATAACTGTCAGTCAAAGTGAAAGTTCTTTCCTCAACTAAAATGGGGCGTGGGACCCAGGACACAATAACCTAATTTATCACTTTCAAGACGGGCTCTACATGCTGTGAGAGCCAGCAAAATGCTTTTGTTAATGACAAGCTGAGCAGTCAAAGAAAGGTAAACAAGGAAGGTTAGTAATAAAAAATATTTAAAAAGAAAAAAATAAGAGACGTGTACACTAAACTGGGTTCACCACAGTTTAACAACAACAACCGGAACACATGAGGAAACACGTTTAATGACTAATCAAAGCACTTAAAATGATGTTATCAAAAGTACTACAAAAACTACCGCAAACTAATCAAGAAAAGTTTCAATAAAAAGATGAACTATGACAAGTATGTAAAAGTGTGTAAAAATCAACATGACTGAGCTAAATAACAATGCTTAAATAAAAATAGTGTGTGTGAGCGCTAAAATGACCTTAAGTCTCAAAGTATTAAACTGGGTCACTTAAAACTTGCTTAAAGGTGCATTCAGACCGGACACATTTGGTTCAATTAAAGTGAACCAGAGTCTGTTTTCCGCTGATAATCCAGAACAAATTTTCAGTCTGAAAACACCCAAGTGGATCCTGGTTCAGGACCAGGAACTGCTCTCAGGTGCCACAGTAGCCGACGTAAACAGAGTAGGAATGTAGCAACAACTTAGGTGTGGATAAATTTAAAGCAAAGAGTTATCACCACGTCTCCTGCAGTTGGATCCTCAGAGTTAAAGCACACACATGCCTTGCAGAAGGCCACCGCCTTACCAAAGTAACATTAAAAAAGTTTTTTATTGAAATATAAAGTTTTAATAGGTTAACTGTCTCAAAAAGACTATGCATACTCTCATTCATCCAGATTGATTCCATCATAGTAGTAGCTTTTCTACCACTAAGGGTTACTGAAGTTTTGAGTTTCTGACCCCAAACAAACCGAAGCAGTTTCACCAAGGTCATTAACAGCTGAAAGAGATGACCAGGTTGGGGAGGGTAGCCACTGTCTCCACAAACCCCAGCTGAGGACAAAGGACTTCTAACGACCCGAAACCATGTAGTCTAAGTAAACAGTACTATCCAGTTTCAGGTCTGACCCCTCCCCCATGAGCACATATATACCAGCTCTTTTACCAGCTATTTCAGAATTGACAAAGCCTTTTTGGCATTAGAGGTGAAATGTCTTCAACTTAAAAACCAAGTCCAGAAGACAACCTTTAAACCTACTACTATAATATCTCAAGAACAATTGTAAAGTGCAGCTCATCCGTCCTTCTCTTGTACTGACCCGCCCTCATAATTCCTGGCCAATTACTGAAGAGCTCTTTAGTCACATGGTTTTGTTTACAAACTTTGGTCAGTAACAGAATGGTCCACTTGATGCCGGTCTAAATACAGACCAAATGCAAGATTCAGGACTTGATCCGGAGCAAAGGATTTTCTAGAAATCCTGTTAGTCAATCATCGCGCCACACAAAAGCTAAAAATCTTCTAATCTAGCTTCAATATTGAAAACTTTCAAATTCAAATCATTTCAGAACTTAACTGGTCCGTTCCTTTTTCTATGGACCTACAACCAATGGGACCTCAAAAATAGTACAATTCAGTCTGGCTTGATAGGCCCATTTTATAACAGAAACGCCCAAAATACCGGGCTGAACCGTACCATACCATACTGCTCAGGGGAAGCAAGGCTTTGGTACCAAAGTCAATTATGTAGCACAGAGGAGCTTTCCAAACATTCCCTGAAGGCTGCTCGTCATCGCCAACATGGAGAACACGGGACTTTTGCATGGTCTCTACAAAGTTATTTTGGAATTTTCTTCATCAACTTTTCACAAAACATCACCAGAATAAATGAATTATTGAATAAAGCCATGTTTTGTGTTGCTTTAGTTTCCTTTGTGAAACAAACAAACAAGAAAGATGGATGAATCTGAATTATTAAACTGACAAAAATGTAAACAACAAAAGAAAATCTCCACAGAAACAAACACTTTTTTTCTGAAAAATTCAGTTAACTTGCAAATAAGCTTTGTTTTTGTCAATTACGAAAATAACTTCTAAGTATTTTCCAACTTTCTAAAGACCTTCCTCAGAGAGTCATGCCAAAAATAAGTGGGCTAAGCCTTCTGTTTACTGTCAGACTTTGCTGGCACATGACAGTTGAGAGGGGCTGATAACAAGCAGTGGCACTCTTATATAATGAAGAGAGGGGAGTCTTTGATCCCGCCCACCGAGCCAGGCGCCCGCTGAGAGCAAAGAGAAGCAGGCCAGAGAGCAGGGAGGGCTGTAAAACAGGGCAGAGGAAAAAACAACCAACCCTCAGAGAAAGCTGTTGTCACTGAGGCCTACATAAACACAAGAGCAACAGCTGTGCAGCAGCGAGTGTTTGTTGCTTTTCTGATGCTGCTGGAATGTCATAAGCACACATAATTACTCTCCTTAATCTAGAACTGTAATTAGCATATCACAATCATAGAATAATGATTTGTTCCTCGGTGTAATTCTCCGTCACATCAGGCTGCCACTTGTGTATTTTTTATTTCTGCTTCAGAGAAAAAAAAAATGATAAAGAACACAAAAGCATTCCTTTCTTTCCCCGATCCAAATTACAACATTTCACATTGTTTGCTGCCATGTCTGTTTCCTGGTTGCCAACTATGGGAAATGTTTGCCCTTCAACAGTCAGGCTGCAACAACCATTACACAAACAGTCCATCAGCATCTGAGGTGATCCTTGAAAACCTTATAAACCTCTTTGAGACAGACCCCCCCCACACACACACACACACACCAGGCATTTGAAAGCTGGAAATAGAAAAATAGTGTATTTTGACTTCCCCTCATAATCCCTGCCATTCTTCCGTGAGATTCCCAGTTCCACAGTAAACATGGATCCAACGGCATTTGTTCCTGCACTGATGACTGCTTCACTGGCCTCCTCCTCGCTTCAGAGCGTCAAGAGGTTTACAGTAAAAATGGCCTCTCCCACGTTTGTCATTCATAAAAAAGTTGCATAACAGAGTTGAGGCTGTAAAGACTCGCTGATCTCCAGCTCAGATCAGAGCCCACAGGTACGATGCACCTGCACACCACACCATCTGTTGTGTCTAGTGTGAGCATGTCGTGAAAGGCAGAGTCCTGGTTGGAAACCCGCATTACTGCGTCTTCATGCGGTCTGCCATGGCAAACACTAAAGGTCGCATGCTATCGTCTCTCCAAGGTGATGTCCCGAGGCTCAGTGCCAAGCTGCTTTCCCTCACTAAGCTTCCAAAGTTTAGAACCACTGCAGACAAAAGTGTACCACAATGCATGCAATATATTTCTTGCACTACATTGCTATTCCAAAAACATCACTCAAAGCTACTAGCGTGTTCTGGATTACAAACTTATTGTTGGTCAGCCATATAAAACACCAACATTTGCCACATTTCTACATGGTTTACTGTTTTCTGCTACTCAGAAATTAAAGGTCAAGCCCCATTTTTCACACCTGGGTGTGTGGAATTAGTTCTCCATGCTTGACCCATTTACTGGGGGAGTGGTGTGCTGCCCATACAGCCCCACTCAGGATCCCTTTGATGGTTTCATCCCCTCAACCAAACCCCCAAATGCTGAGTGTCAAGCCGGGAGGCTTTGGGTCCCATCTTTGGTTTGACTCAACTGTGGATTTGAGCTCACGACCTTCTAGACCAGGGGTGTCAAACTCCTTTTCACCTAGGGCCACATCAGCATAGTGGCTGTCCAACTAAACGTAATGAAAAATAAACTTAACTACTCCCTAATATTAAATAACTCATTATTTATTTATTTTACCTTTTTAAAGTAACAATTGCATAGAAAACATATGTTTGCTTGTTACTCTAACATAAATCCTTTTAAATTTGATCATGACAGGTTAGGTTGTTACCCACTCTGATATTTTAAGTCCAATTCCCCCCTAGATATGAATAAAAAAACACCAATTTTTTTTTTAAAGAAATGAAAAACCTTTATGCTCTCACGGGCCACATAAAATGACATGGTGGGCCACATTTGGCCCGCGGGCCTTGAGTTTGACACGTGTTCTAGATGGGTGGACAATCTACCACTGAGCCAGAGAGCTGATAAAGCCTATGAACTATGAGATAATAAGAGTTAAAACTGCAAAATATTAGCAAAATAATTAGAACTTTTGCGTTCCAAACTACCAAAGGCGCCAGCTGCCAACAAGTTCTTTATAAATTGGAAACACTACCTGTTTAAGTCAAAGTGTGAGTTCACAAAACGATGTAGAAGAATGCAACCAAACTACTTTTTGAATTCTGCTGTGAGTCATGCCTTTTGGAAAACCTTCAAACGGTGCTCTTCCCTTCGTCTCATTAGAAGAGAGAGCGTTCGGCATGTGTGAGAGCAAAACCTCCTCCTATTGCCAAGGAGCATGAAGCCAGCAGAGCAGCCCCCTCAGGCTGATACTTTAAGTAATCAATCAAAAATGAAACTCTCGTACTGACAGATCATAAAGCAGATGTGTACAGCACATTAGGAATGGACTCAGACCACACAAACACGTGTTTTCTTTAATCCAGTTGGTGTGACTTTATAGTTTCAGGCTGCAACATCATCATCCATTCATGGACGGCTGGATTTTAGCCACTCTCTGTATTGGTTCTCCCTTTCGATTTAAATCAAAACAGATTCCTCAAAGCAATGTTTTGAGCGAGTACGTGCCCCTCCCTGAGTTATGTGTTTGCCACTAAATGGCAGTGGATTGGACGGACGGATGGATGTAAAAGACAAATTTAACTGGATTGGATTATCGTTTCCTCCGCGGATCTTCCTTAGATGACTTTAATTGTCAGTTTATAAATAAACTAACTGAGTTGAATTCATGTTCGGTAAAAAGCTGTCTCCACCCAACCTTGCAGCTGTTATTTAGGCTCCGGCAGCCCCGTGACCCCGAAAGGGACTAAACAGGTTTAGAAGATGATGTCGATGAAATTACTATGAACTTTGTTCACCTCTTCAAACTCTCAGAAGAAACTTAGCAGGAGAAGGAATCTGGCTCTTACTGCGCCTCCATATTCTCCCCTCAGGGCTCTGTCCTAGGCCCTCTTCCATACTATACTCACCCTGAGCTATTTCACTTCATCCTAAACCCTTTTCAAACAGTGAATTTGCATTTCAGTCAGACAACTTTTGCAGAAGAATATTTATTTCACAACATCTTTAGATTTTCACAACATCTTTAGGTTGGCATTCACAATTTGATTCACAACTTCGTTTTGGCATAAGGCTCCGTTCAATTCCTTGAGACAATTATTTTTTCCATACACTTTCGGGTAACAAAACCCCCGTAACGGAGCCCACAGGTGGAAACCAGGGAGGAGGGAGGGGCAAAGAATGAGCGCTGAAGGTAAGAAAGAATGAACAATTGTACACCTGACTTAAATAGATATGTTAATTTTATGTCATTTTTCTAATGCAATTTTACGCTATATATGTACATTTTTACTCTGTTTTACTCATTTTATTTTAAGTCTCTAGGTGGCTGGCCATGGTCAGAACGGGACAGAGGATGGAAATTAACCTAGGCTACAATCCTGCATATTTACAGTGTCTCATTACCTTTAGAGTATTTTACACTGTTTGTTGTATGCATTGTCCCTTAAATAAATAAATACAAATACAAACAGGACGCTAAGCAGGTGAGTTAATTGACTGACCCGCCCTAGGGGAGTAACCTGTAATTCTGCAGAGTGTCTGCCCGAAATGCGACGAGTCGCTATTTTTGGTGCATTTTTTTCCCACTTTTGTTGAAAATTCTAAATAAAAAGTCAAGTCAATGACGTGGCATCACTGTTTTCTTCCTGTCTTTTTTCGTTATGATAGTGTCATCATTTCGGCCTGAATAAGAGAAAAAACTCCTCAGATGATGTCTTTAAGGCAGACGTCCGGATCTGCCCGTAGAGTCCTTCCAAACAGATTCCCAGAAGTTCTGTAATGTGGTGCTCATCATGGAAGACCAGCTAACAGCTCTTCTAACTGCTGAACATGCAGGTTGGTCCTTTACACACTTGGTTCCTGCAGTGATCTAGGCCGACTAGACCTCTCCCGATGATCCAAAATGCTGCTGCATGCTCTCACAAAATTTCCTTAGTCACCTTTGTGCCTAAAAACGTCCCCACACAACCAATGACATCTTTCTCAGCTGAGTTATTTTCCTTACAGAACCTGGACCTGGAGTGTTTGAGTCTGTGTTGGCTTGTTATGTCATTTGGAGGTTGTGACTGCTAAACAAATGAATGCCAAATTATGTTGATGTATTTTCCCCTTCTGGTTACTTGTTGTAATGCAGCAGCACTTCATCTACAAATCGCTGTAATCAACATAACCTCCAAGTACGGTAGATACATAAAAACTCAAAAATACCATCAAAATACATAAAAAATAGCGAAAAACACATCGTTGGGCTGAGTAATATTTAATCAGAAGTATTTCCATCTAAAGCTACGTGCACATCGGGCATGTGCGGCGCAAACAGGCATTTTTAAACACACTTTTGGCATATGGTGGTCACACAGGTCTGTCCGCATACCAGTACTAGCACATGTACTCACAGCTGAAAGCGAAATGTCGAAGTGGTGCAAATTTTGTGAATCTTGGCTTTTTCACAGCTCTATTCCGAAACATGAAAGACTTGGTGTCATTGAATTCATACAAACCACAATTATTAGTTTCTCGTTTATGATCAATTTTTAACCAGTTAGGACTTCTGAGTTTGAAAAAGACCCTACCAATACGTCACCACCAAATGCAAGCTCCTGATGGGTCAAATTTGCTTTAGCTGTCAACACGCGTTCAGTTGCAACACATTTTGTATGTAAATGGACTTAAAAACTTGTGTAGTGACGTGTGATTACGAGAGATACTCATGTGTTTGCATAGACTTTTCATCGGAAGCGGTTACTCAAACGTGTATTTCTGAGCCTGGTGTGAACAAAGCATAACAGTTAAAATTGTAATTTCATGTTTTAAGATTTCTGGTTAAGTAAAACTGGCTTGCTGACAGATCATATTAGGGATTTTCTTCTTAAGCAAAGTGTTCTTTTCTTATTTTTGCGCTACCTCTTTTTGCGGTGCGGAGAGGACTGGGATGTAAGGAGTTGAGTTGGATGAAGCGTGTTCGGCCAGAGAGGTAAAAACCTAAATCAGTGTGGGTGATACTGATGGAGGAGAGTCTTGGTAGAAGGATGGAGTGGGATATGGTGTGAAAGGCCCCCTAAAGTCAAGGATGATAAGTATTGGAGTGAAGGCTAAATTGATTTAAAAAATATCTAAAAAAAACCTCCTCTGTGGGATTACAGAAAAAAGATTTCTTTCATCAGGAGGGAGATTGCTGCTCAGAAAACCACAATAAGGAGTTTTGGAAAATCTCACCTCCAACTCCCCTTTATTTAGTAAAGCCTGGTTAAATCTGTCCATTTTGAATCACACATCTCCTGAGATGTATAGATCCATGCCAAAGCTGGATTTCCTATACATATAGTGCAAATGTAGCATTCAAAGGAGCGCTTTCAGTAGAAACTTTCCATAAACACACACAGATCCTTCACCGTCTGCGTGTGTCTGTGGGACCGAGCCGCTCGGTAAGATGTGTTGGATGCGACTTCCCATTCAATGAGCCCAATCTGGATTGTTTTACTAAATGAATGGCTTTCTCTGGATATTTTCCAAGGCAGGTTTGACATTCCTAATAGGAAAAATAGTCCTAAACGCACACAGAGCCACGTGCAAAGAAATGTCTGGACCTCAGTAAAGTTAACCAGGAAATGTTGAAAAATGTCAGTTTCTGGAAAACACATTTTGGACCTGGCTCTGGAGGTTCTTACATAATTCTACCAACAGACTATTGTGCATTGTAGTGCTGTGAGTGACTGAGCTTAACAACACTTTAACTTGCTGGCTGTGTTCATTAATTGATTTTCTGCAGGCAAACAGAGCTTGGTGGTTCTCTGCCAAGTGCAGCCTAATAACTCTCACAATTGGTCTGAGCCATCAAGGACGGATAATAAAACCGTCAACTCTCAGTCCAATCTCACTTTTTCTCACTCGCTCACAAGTCGGCTTAAATACACAAACTCGCTCTGGACCGTGCACGGACACAAACACCGAACCATATGGTTTCGTAAGCGCGGATACGCACACAAACAAGCGTGCACGTGCTTCTCCCGCTGCTGGATTCATAGCATGTGGTAGCGTTTAAAGCTCTGTCTTAAAGGCAGAGTTCTCTGTGTGTGTGTGCATATGTGTGTGTGTGTGAGTGTGTGTGTACTTCTACCCTTTCTCTGTCTCAGATCCCCTACCCTGAAGCCTCTGCAAGGTCTCAATTTCTGTACATTCCTGTGTAAAGGAGAAAGCAGATATCCCAGGAGGGGCACTGTTTTATAACAAACACTATCCCAGGCCTCAGCATTGAAAGCACCCGCTCCCTGTAAAAAGCTGCACAAACCCAGATGCGAACGCCTCTATGCTCATGAGCAAAAAGAGCAAAGAGTGTTGAAACACCACTTCATTTCCACCGGGTTTTTAATGAGATTGACTGCAGTTTATCGATCCGTTTACAGAGCTCTTTGACGGCTTTCCAGATGTTGACTTCTTCCAGGGAAGTTAGAAAAACAGGCTCATCACTCACAGCAGCATCTGTTCAAAATGGGTGTGTTTCCCTGCGGGGGATTTCTGATTATGAGCCGACAAAGTAAACTTTCTTCCTTTCAAGTCTGCTTCTCTGTCGGGATGGGACGCATCAGGTTGGTTGACACTCATTAATTAACCAGGAGCCGGTCTGACTTCTGTCCAAGCGCAAATCCGTGTCATTACTGCTCTTTTTGCCATGATGCAGTACCTGACATCAAATGAATACGGCACTTTCCACCTAGACACCGGAGCTTTAACGCCAGTGTTTACATTTTTTCAACAACTGTAACTCTTCAACCGTTTACGCAATGAACGTAATTCCAGGGGAAAATGGAAAGGAATCGTTGGGATACTGAGCTGTGTCCTTAAAGTATATTTACATTGAAAGTGTCAAACGTGTGCCAGACTTAAAGATTTATTATTTTTTATTGTTTTGTTACATTACACCGGGCTTAGCATAAACAAACTAAAAGGCTTTTCTTCACTGTAACTCACTTATCAGCAGATTAGAGTTTTTTTTAATTTGTCTGTGTTGTTGTTTTGTACAAAAATCATGTATGAAACGGAAACAAAACCATTACCAAAAAATCGTGGTTTGAACTGAACTGTAGGGAAAGTGAATCGTGGCATCCCAACTATGAAGGGAAAAAATATTGATGAGTCAAGATATTTTTAAATCCTCCCAAAACTACAATTCCCAGAGCCCCATCCCTTCACATTTGGCATAATTGAGAATCCCCAAATGTCCTCAGCAGATACCAAAATGAGTTCTATCTGTAGTGTTATAGTGGTTGGGAGATATTTGGGTTTAGAAATGTGTCCTCTACAGAGAAGTCATTTGCAGTGCTCGTGGTCAAGAGGTCAAGCCACCTAGTGAAAAAAGGCAAGTACACCAACACGATCATGGGAGGTGTGCCCCACCTGGATTCTGTCTCTCCATTACCCTGCAAATGCAATGGAAAAACATCTCCTTGTAAATGTGGATGGCTTCTTTTAACAGCTCATTTCTCAAATGCCCCTTTGGTTCCTTTGCTGCTGAAGGAGAGAATTTTGAGCAGCTTAGAGCAACAAAGTCACCTTTTCCATCCTGTCCCATTTGAAATGCAGCTCTGCTGTTTTTCTGCTGCAGTGTTCCAGGTGATCCTCATTGGTGGCGAATTGGGCTTAAGACCGAGCTCTCTTGTCTGAAGTCACATCTGGCTCCTCAAGACGCTTTTCCCCTAAACATCGAAAGCTATTTATTAAACCTCTTTTGTGAGTCGTGTGTTTTAAATGGTTTGCAGACTTTGTATGGAGTCAGCAAAATCTAAACATCATTTAGCCAAAGTCTGCTGTGACGTTAGCAAGTTGGTGCAGCAAATGTACTTTATTCCGATGTAGAATTAGATGTGTAGCTCCGTCTCTAAAGGTCTGTGTGCCGACCTCTTTTTAAATAACAAAAACTGAAAGCAGACCTGATCACCTTAGGCGCGAGGCCTTACTCACATACAGGGGATTGACCCGTGTGTCTTAGAGTTGTCCAGGCCCTTGGAGGGTCATACATGTGCCCTGCAGTTTCCTAGATGTTCATACGGCTGCCTCAAGGAAATGGAACGTACCATTGTCATGTGTTTGGTAAGTGTGCTGTGAAATATTTATGGCGAAGTTGAATGCACTTGTGTCGTGGTTGATGCTGTCATACGGTGTCCTTACGCCACTCTCTAGGAGTTAGTGAAGTGTGAGTACTTATACTTTGCACACAGGATATGAATGTGATATGTAAATGCCCGTCGGACGCCTGTAAAATGTGCACCCAAACTACTCTCTGATTGTTTAATATCCTCATCTTTGAAAGTCAGGCTGCAAGCAAGAAGCGTGCACTTCTCAAGTGAACAACACTAATGGGCTCCTTGTGCAATATAGAGGATTTGGGAGAATTGAAATGATAAATCATCTGTAAGATGTCTCGCCTACTTCACCCTTACATGTTGTATAAGCGTTCACTACAATCTTTTTGATATTATTTTCATATTGTGGTTTTATGTAAGCACTAATCCATCCATACACTGTTCTGCATCTTGACCTTCTGACTAACAGTGACGAGGAAGCCTCGGAAATGTCACAAAATAGCAGTGCTTGAAGGGTCATTTCTCTTTGAACAGTCAGAAAACAGTCGGAACGTTGTTATGGAAACCTCAAAACGTTTCTCCGTTCACTTTTTTCTGAATAAAATGTTCGGTTGAGTTTGATATTTTCAAAATAAATTGTTGGAGACTGAACGGACCCTGAAAACCTGAAATTACATGAGAGAACCCTTTTTAGCCCACATACGTCTGCATTCTTTGTGACATTTTTAAGAAAAATGCAAATAATTTAATTTAAAGTAAAAAGAAAAGTCCATAAAGTAAATGTAAGGCTTCTAAAAAACATTTTTAATTCAATTCAAAGACTGACACTAGAAAATATAAACAGAGAAAATGCTCTGACATGAACTTCACCCAACGTGTCTTTTTCCAGAAAACACCAGTTTAAATGCAGAAGCTCACAAGTGCTGAGCATCTATCTGTGGGCAACAATTTCTGAAGCCAGATGAAAAATACGCATTATGGATTGCAGAGGATCTTTCTTTTTTCTCTAAATTATAAACTGGACATATTATGAGCTGAAATAAGAGGGGGCACTGACAGCTGACAAACCAGACGGATCTTCACGCAGCCTTTAATCAGCCTTTCTTTCCCACACGGAGCAAACTCCGATCACTTCATTCTGAGCAAGAAAGACCTCAGCAAACACTCAGACATTTATTTTCATCTTCTCCAACTCTGTTTATGTGTTTTTGGATTTAAAGAAGTTGTCAGAAAGAGAGCCAAACTGGTCTCTCCATTTCACAGGAAAACATTTTCTGAAACTTTTCTTGAACGTTTTCTAGCTGTAGAAAAGGCACGGAGTCGGCTTTACTTTGCACTTATAGGCACTCCAACACAAGCAAACTCCTGGCCTCACATTAAAAATAGGAAAAATAATCAGTTTAACTAACTAAATAGACGAAATGGATCAGCGCCTGAGGAGATGCACTGAGAGATAATGGCACCAAGAGGAAGGAGAACCGAGGCAACAGGACTGACTCGTGTTTATACGTCAGGAGGACTGATTTGTTTTATTTGGGTCTGAGAAATGTTCTGTTTGAGGCAGCAGGAGCCGGATTGATATCTGAAGATGGATTTTTGTGAGGCTTACTGTGCCACCGACACAAAGTGCCACTGTGCGTCTGCCAGGTTTCTGACTGTGTTCAATGTCTGACTCATAGAATCCGATCCTGACAACATGCAGGAAGCCTACAGGAAACTACAGACCCAAGAACAGTTACATATGTTTTACTCACGTGTAATTTGTGCTTGAGGATCACATTTTGGAGATATGCTCTGAGAAGGTCAAGTTCCTTCCAGTGAAATCTAACGTTTAGGTTCTTATGTAAATGCATGAGAATCAGAACACCCAGAGGCTTTGGAAGTTTTGGGGATAAAGAGGACGAACTTGTGGAAATCAATTAAACCAGTGGTCCCCGACCACCGGGCCGCGGTTGTGAGTTGTCCTCTGAGAAAAAGTGCCATATATAAATAAAGATTGACTTACTTATTTTAGGGTTATTTATATGCAAACAGTGATATTTCAAAACTGCTAATTATTTGTGAGAATTACAAAAAAACAGAAAAAACATAAATTGTGTTTTTATTACCAGATTATATGATTATTTGCATGTTAGTCATATTTAAGGTCTTCAAATAAACCTCTTTTTTCTTTTGTCACATGGTTGGCGCTATAGGCACTTATTCCATCCATTCCGCCTTAACACCCAGCCTGTAAAGGTGGCGCCCGGTGCAGCTCCTGTGCCATGTCGGTGCATTAGTGCTCTCAGTCGGTGTGATGTGGGATCTATTCCATTAATGGGGTCACACCCAAAACACGCACCATTGCTGTGGGCGGAGCATCACGGTGGGAAGAACCAAAAGTCATGATTCTGATTACGAAAGACAAGAAAGGTGTTTTGGAGCTGGGACTCACACTGAACCCTAAGGCTGATGGTTGAAACGGAACCAAAGACGCGACCTTGAAGACACTAAAAACAACAAGTACTTTTTTTTTTTTTTTTTTTTTTTTTAAACTTGTCCTGTCCAACAGCTGGGCAGTCAGATGAGAGCTGAGGGCCTCTTGGGTTGGACATATTTTACTTTAACAAGAGGGGTTATTAATCTTCAGACAAACCAAAGGTATGTCTGAATAAACCCCTTTTGTAATTGAGGCCAAACTTTATTAATTTCAAACATGTCTGAAAATCTTTGGTGTTGGACCGGACGGAAAAGGAAAGAGGGGAAGAAGAGAGAGGGACGTTAGAGAGAGGGGGGGTAGGGGGTGATAATAGGAGGGGAAGGGGGATAAGACCATGAAGCAGCATAAAGCAACAAGTTTACTGGTTGTTAATCATTATGGTAAGGTTTAAATGTAAAAAAAAAAAAAAAAAAAAAAAAAGGGCGGAGCCTGTCCACACACACACTCAAATGTTATAAACACACCTGTTAGTTGCAAAAATGTCCACCTGTCGACATGTACACAAAACAGATAGTGTTCACACGCATACTTATGCCTTAAAACCAACTAGTGTGAAATATTTCAGTCATTCAGTCTGTTGAGCTAACACCTGTGCTCAGGTGAGTGTTTATGTTCTTCTAAAATGGATGGTGGCACGTGAAAAGAAGGAGGGAGAGTGCCCAGCCATCCCCACCCCAAGACCCCCACCGCACCAGCAGCGGCAGCCGGAATCCCCCCAACGCCACACGGGAACCGGCAGGGAACAACCGCCGCCCGGGCGACCAAGCCCGCCACCCAGGCCGGGGCCAGCAGGGCCGCCGCAAGGCCCCCAGAGCCAGAGAGCAGGGAGGCACGGAGGGAAAGAGGGCGCCGCCCCAGCCCAACCAGGAGAGCAGCCCCCCCGCCGCGCCGGGAGAACCCAACGCAGGGCCCCACCGGAGAAGGACGCCCACAGCCCCAGACGAGCACCCCACCACCACCCAGGAGTTCCGGGCATCCCCCCGCCCCAACCCCAGGTACGAGCCAGGACCCCCCAAGGGAGACCCACGCCGCACTCCAGGCAGCCATCCGCCCGGCCGACGGTTGGTCCAGGGAGGAGCGAGGCAGGGGCCCGCCGCCCCCGCCCAGGAGGGGGGAACCCCGGGGAAAAAAGAGGGCCCACAAGGGGTGTTGTAAATATGGCCCGACCAGGCTCGGCCACAGTTGGAAATTTGGCGGGGCCCAGCACTCAGGAGCAAGGACCAGAACCCACCCCCCAGGGACACGAACACCCCCGGCTCAGATGTAATGTGAACCCCCACACCGCGCGGAGAGAGCACCGCCGGGCCCAGGAAGCCGGCACCCCGGGGACACAGCCGCCGTTGCAAAGGGGCCCGTACCCCCCACCAGGGAAGAGGCAGGGGACAGATGGTCCTAGGTCCCACCTTCCTTGCAAAATGTGTGTGCGTGTATGTGCGTTTGAGAGAGTGTGTGTGTGCATGTGTGTGTGTTTATGTTGGGATGTATATATTGAGGGGGGAAAAACAACAAGTACTTGACTGTGGACTTGTTAACAACGTTTATTTATTTACCTTTATCTCATTTCTTGATTACTCTTGATTTTTCTTTTAATTTATTTCACTGTTGTGTAAAATGTGTATTTCAATGTTGTTGTCTTTTTGGTGGGGATGATAAAACTTCCTTGAGTTCATAGTTTCTCTTTTTAAAGCAGTTTGATGAATTTGTTGAACACAAAAATGTAATTGTTATAATTTGTGAGACTTAACTTTAATGCAAAGCTTAATGGTTGACCTAAGTTTAACAGAGTAAATAAAAATGTGTGAGCATTTCTAAGCTACAAGATGTTTTAAATGATGTTAATATGAACTTGACATTTCCTTGAGAAAGCTCGCAAAAGACGGCAATTAATCTTTATTTTACGTCAAACAAATATAACCTGTTTTAGTCCTGGGATATGAATTCTGAAGAAAGACGAAGAGCATCTGCAGCAGTAACATTTCACTGCGGAGTAGTCATCCTCGCAAAGGCAACCACTTTCAGACCACATCAGGTTTGTGTTTGGATGAGGGAACAGCCTCTCATTAGTTGGAGTTCAGTGGAGGAAATATGTTTTTTTTTTCCCATATGGAAATGGTCTTTACAGCACAAAGATGAGTTTGTCTGCTTTTCACTTTGTTTGTTTGAAGTTTGCTTGAGCATTTTGAGTGTTTTTCACCTTCCTTCCTGAAGGTGCTCGTTACTAAGAGGTCAAATGAATGCCAAACATTTAGAGGACACTCAGGGCTGACAAAGACTTTTTTTAAATTTTTGTTTTTTAAATGACTTACTTTAAAGCACGAGTATCAAGTCAGGATGGAAACACTACAATAAAAACCACCACCAGTGAGCTATAAACACAGCCATGTACGCAAAAGCTCTTCTGGTTGAGATTTGTGCCTTTCAGGTCCTGATTGCAGCAGAGATGCTGCCAGCAGCAGCTACAACCGTTTGGCTGGAGCTCGTTTGGAGTTGGGCTCTGAGCTGAGAGGCCTGGCACTGCCAGCTGGAAAAGTGGCTGGCAGAGGTCACCAGTTTACCCCTCAGGTTAATAAGGAACACACACGCATGTGTCTTTGGAATCCCAATGAAACACACAACAACGGTCCGGTCTTATCACTCTGATCATCAAGGTGGAATCTTTTTTATAAAGCGGCAGGAGGTCAAACAAAAACATGAAACTTTAGCTTGTTTCTTAAGGAAATTCCCAAATAAAATCCATCTGAATGTATTTGAAAAATGTTTTGAGCTAAAATCCATCCCAAACTTCTACTGTGTCACCCTTCGTGGCCTTGCAATTTTTGAGGGCCATTTTTATCCGTTGCATCGTGTTCTGTGTCCTGATTGGCTGATGACCTTGTCAATCAATTTCCTCTGTGCCATGTCTCCAGTAGAGAATGTGTTCAGTTTGGCAAATGGACAAAAATCATTGATCATGAGTAGATCTTCGTTTGTCCTAAATTACTGAACTTGTTTTTCTATAACGATAAACGTAAATCAGCCGTAGTGTAGCGGTAAGGCGGTCGACCTCTGATTGGATTGCAGGTTCGATTCCTGGCCAAATGAAGAGTTTGCCAGCGTGCAGAGAAGCCAAAGGTTCCTTTTGGTCACTTGATAAGTTACTCAGCTGAGACACTTCTTCTCCACGTCTGCATTCAGACCTTCACTGGACTCCTTCCACAGCCTGATGGTCTGCCTCCCAAAGAGAATTCATTTGAACACCATACCTACGTTACCCCATCCAAACACAATTATTGCACTGGTGGTCCCTTTTGCAAATGATCTTCCCACAGCTGCACACAAGTAGGAGAAGGAAAGATTTCTTTGGCCGGTTTTTACGATGCACCAGTTAGAAACCATCGTTTAGACTTGTGTCACATTTACTGTTGTGTGTTAAGTAGTGTTTTGGTGTTTGGCCTCTTCCTTCTAGCCCCCTTTTCGGCACACACTTGGAACACAGTCTGCGAGCTGTGCTTTCGCCAGTTTCCACCAGAACTCCGACCACCTGAGCGAAGACGTTTGTGGAGGGCCGCGGGCCCCAGGACGGTAACTTTCCAAGCAACAGATCAGTGCTTGTACTGCAGCGCAAGGAATGCAGGGGTTGTTTTAACAATACAATGGCTTGGCAAGACGCAGCTGCGGCCGAGCGCTCTGCCTCAGACATGCCCTACAGGGTGCAAGCAGCAGAGGGGGAAGAAAATACCAAAACTACAACGAGATCTGTTTGAAAAAGATCCTGAGAACAGGTTTAGTTGAAAGAAAATCCAGAATACTCAGCAGGTCGTCCCAAAATGTGTTGTGCAGCAAAATATCGGCTTTCCGTCAAATCGTGCACAGATTCTTATGTTCCATTGGAAACTGGAAACCGATGAGAGGCTGTAGCCTCTTTGTCAAATGTTGCTCTACTTTTTCTTTTCTAGTTATCTTTTTTTAACAATAAAAACTCAGAATAGCACCATTTTCCATGTTCCAAAGGAATAACTCTGAAAGCAAATACTATAATTGGCTTTTAATTAGAAATTCTTTGCGTGGTGCCAGCATGTAATTTAACTGCATCATGAGACACTGCCATTCAGTGTTAAGCTTGAAATTTATGTATGTATTTATATCAAATCATGGGTTCCCAAGTGGTGTGGTGGTTAGCATGGTTGCCTCATAGCAGGAATGTTTCCTTGGCGTGTTGGCATGTTTTTCCTGTGCATGGGTGCATTTTCTCAGCTCAGAATGAGGCACGTCCATTAAATGAGCGCCCACAAAACTGAGGGTAACCACGGATGACTTTGGTTTGTTTCTGTGTGATCTGGTGATGAACCTGACCCCCAGTGGAAAAAACATAATGTTAAGTCAAACATTTAACATTTATCTAAAATGATCAGGTCATTTTATTTGCTATTCAACATGCAGGGGCAAAGATCCAACACGAACCGTAACAAAAGATACATACAGTAGCAGCTGTCTTATAATGGATGTTCCAGTGTTTTTAAGTTTTTCCCCTTTCCTGTTCTCTCATCGTTGCAGCCACTTATGTACCTTTGGTCTTTTAGCAGATGTTGTGTCTGCGTGGCTCATTTTCTCTCACTGCTGTAGCCACTAACTTCCTGCTTTTGTCTCATAACAGATGTTCTAGTGTTTTGCTTGCTTCATGGTCTCTCGCAGTTGCAATGACCAACCCACTCCTCTCTCTTATAGTAGCTGTTCCAGTGATGTGCTGCTCATTTAACGTTTTGTCTTTCATCGCTAAAATGACAAACCTCTTTTTGATGTTAGCGTTGGAACAATCTCTTGTCTTTTGACAGATGTCTGTTGTTTTGTGAGTTTTTGATTCATGTTCTTTCTTTTCTGTAGCTCATAATTCCCCCTATGTCTTAAACCATCATTTAGAAAGTAAGTGAAAAGCCTAAAAGTGATTTTTTTCCCTCTCAGATGCAGTGAATTTGTCTTCAGAGAAGCATCTTCAGTTTTTTTTTTTATTATTATTTTGGTCTGTTTAGAGTCTGATTGTGGAAACAGAGCTGCTTTTAGTCATAAAGCAGTCATGCTATTGTTGGGAAAAAAACTGTTTGTGTAATTATATGATAAATAAAAACATAAACTCATTCACACCCAAATCTTTACGCATAGAGAATCCATATACTCTTGGAAAGCATTGGTGTCCTGCAAAGTTCTCTGATCTGAGTCTTCAGAAGGCTAAAGAGGAAGAAGCCAAAGATGCCGTCTGTGTTTGTTTAGCCTCCTTTCTCCGTCACATATTCCTCACCAGCCTGCTTGCAAACCCGTTTGCCCTCCTGGGGCGTCACAGAACTGCTTCGGTTCAATTTTCAAATTCCAGCACAAAAGAAAAGGGCTTACAAAAAAAAACTAAAACATAAAAAGATGCCTCCCTTTTCCCTTCTGTCCACCATGATGTGGCATTTATTGTGTCAGAGAGGACGAGTGATGGATGTGAAGTCTGAGCGGCGGTACATAAATCTCCACAACTGAGGGAAACATTTCTAAACACTGTCTCAGAGCGATGATGCCAAAGAGCATTGTGGGAAGGCTTTGTCCAGACAAACACTTTTGACATGACTTATCACTTTGGAGTTCATGCATGCAAAAAGGCTGAAAGGATTATCTCACATGAAGGTAAACAGTCTCACAATCACCCAGTAAATGATGTTACTAGCTGTGTTTCATTAAAGGAATTCTTTACATCCCTAAAAGCATGATTTTTTTCTTTCTCCTAATCATATATTTTGTTTTTGATTTTTCTTTTTTCACATAAACTCTCGGACTGTTTCTGAAGAAGTTGCTGAAAAAAATCCTCATCGGGGTTCTTCATTCTGGGTTTACCTCATCACTCAGTGGGTTTTACTGCACTGACTAATGTAAAATTCAAACAAGTTCTGATATGAGATCTAAACTTTGCCAAAATTCTGAACAACAGCAAAGGAAGTTTTAATTTAACCCTTGTGCTATCCTAAGCACTTTGACATTGGGAGTTGGGTCATATAGACCCACTAGACAGTGCTCTGAACCTTTTTTCTTCAATGATTTGTGATCTTCACTGGTGTCCATGGATTACATGAAATCTTTCCACCTTTATCCACCTTTGTCATGGTAGGGAGAACACGTCAATGTAAGGGGGGGTCATCTAAGATAGCACAAGGGTTAAGGGGTCAAGATATGAATCAATCTAAAACACTCAATGAAAGAAACCAAATCACAAATCATCTTCAACAAACTTGTTAAAAAAGAATTGCTTCAAAAATACAACAATGAACCATGTAGCTTAACACAGAAAGTCTGAAAAAAAGACAAAAAATCTCCACATGATTCCTGAAATGGGTTTTTAGATACATAGATCTTTAAAAAAAAAATGTTTTTTATATGTAGCGATTTGAATGTAAGTGTAAATGTATGTGCTTCCATATATATAAATATGTATACATATATTCTGTTTTTGTTTTACCTTAAAATAACTTCTCTTTTTCAAAGAATTCAAAAGTGGAAGAAAAAAGTTTTCTTCATTATTTTCCCTTGTAAAACATCTTGTGGAAATGAAAAGAAAAAAATAAATTTAAATTTAAATCTAGAAACAACCCCAAATAATCTGAGAAACAAACCAACAGCCATTTGCTCACTTAGGATATTGTCCTACAATGTTCTGCACTGTTCGGGATAATTGCCCGGACCTTCAGTTCTGCAGTAAAACATCTGTGAGATCAGCAGCAGAGGCAAATGCAGTGTATCTGCTAATCTTCTGCAGCGCTAAACTGTGAATGAGTGAGGGCTGCACACTGTAACAAGTAACAGTGTGCATGTGAACTGCACAGGAACCACATGGCGCATCTGTTAAACTGAAACAGATACTGCTGATTGGTGACTTTAGCTGCCCACAAAACTGCAGGCTTGCCAGAGGGGCTCTTCCTCTGGACTGTGATCTTCAAGCTTCCACTGAAGCGCAGTTGATGGCCAAATTACCCTGCAAAGGCGCTGAAGGTGGCGGATATGCTCTGCGTTTGGACTGTCCAGCCTTGTTTCTCATTAAACTTTGGAGAAAATTGCAATTTTGAGTTCAGGCCTTGAAATCTGCCCGTTTGCATGACTGAGTGTGTTTGAGGGCTTGTTTATGTGGCAGAAGCAGCGAAGCATAAATCCACAGATGGAGGCAGAAAAGCTGAGAATCTAATAATGAAAGTGTCCTTTGTTCTTTCCTCTCCTCTGCTTTGGATGCCAACAGAGGCTGGAGGCATTACACTGTTGTCATTCTTCTCTTTTCACACACAAACTTCATCCTGCTGCATGAGACTGAAAGGTAACCATAGAAATACAGAAACAAAGGCAGGCAGGGGGAAAAAAAAATCCCTGACAAGAGCCACATCTTCTCCACACAGAGCTAATGGGAACCAGATGCTGATCATATGTGGTATAATCGAGGCAAGATCTCCTTCTGAAAACGCAGAAAAGAATCTGCCGTTATGGCAGCCTTTATGGATGCAATTTACTGCTGCTCTCTGTCTAATCTTTGAAAAGTCGAGGCTTGTTCTGCTGCAGCTGAGCTCAAACAGGACGAATAACATGTGGAGCCTCTGATGGGTTTCAGTTCTTTAAAGTTTTCTAGAAGAAAAAGCCCTGGTGGCACAGGAGGAGACAAACGAATGAATGCTGTCAGCGCATTTTGTGGCCATCTGCCCACTCGTTCGTAATTTTGGTTCTGCAGGGACGTTTGAGGAGGGACATTTGAAGCAACGTTCTAAATATCGAGATTGTTTCAGCAAAATTCCAATCAGCTGCAGCACTGAGAACAGAAAATCCTCCACAATCATCATCTGAACAGTGTAACCACTAGAACTTGATGCATTCACATCAACTGAGGGAAACAGGTCAAGATAAAGAGGATATGCTGAACAGATGGACTGGTGACCAGTGAGACAAATCAAGAAGAAACTGTCAAATTGACAATGACTGCTGGTTATTAAGTTATAGCCTAGTTCCATGCACCCGTGCTGGGGATTGTGCTGGATAGCTGCTGCACACCTATGACCTGAAACTGTGTTGGTAAGGTTATGAACTGGATGATGATAATTCATATAAAGAAAATGTTAAGTAGAACAGTGGTGGGATTGATTCCTTTCAAGCAATCTAGGATTTAAGGACTAATTATCTTGTGTTTGATACGTCTTTGTATGGATGTAAGACTGTCGATCGTATTGTTTTTATGCATTATTCTTGCTTTGATTGGTTGAAATAAACCATTTCCAAATCCAAATCATGATCTTAGAACTAGAGAATTGCACATATTCATTCAACTAAATAATGGCGAAGGGGCGTAGCCGGCGAATACATTGGTTGTTGGATAAATACTACATTTTTTCAAGGGAAAGAAAATAATGACAAAACATATACACAAAAGAAAAGGACACATTGTGTGAAGATTTGGTATTTATGGAAGTCGCACCTTCAAATAGCAAACAAAAAAAAATGTTCTCATATTTTCCACCTCTCTGGGTGTCAAGATGAAAAAGAGCAGCATTGGCTGTGGGTTCAATTGTGGAGCGGAGGAAAAGGACACATTTGTCATTTCTCTTAACAATTAGCCCGTAATCACCAATCCAGAAATGTCACACTAGAATCTGAAAGGAGACAAAGTCAAAAAGGCTGCTCAGATGCTCTTTGCCCTTTGGAGTGTGCTGGTTTTTGTAACTGCTGGCATAAAAACGGGCAAATGACGCACATGGAGACAGGATTACACCAGACAGGAGCAGCTCTCCTTGAACTCTGTCCAATATTAACTAATATTTTCATTTGTGATATTCAAACAGGAGTGACTAAATCAAAAGGAAATAATCTGTAGCTGTGCTTCACATAGATCTTCACGTTGGAGGTGATTAAAGTCTTGCTGAAATGTAGGGATGTGATGAAAGGACAACGCTCTACTGTCATGCTGGTTCCTGCTTTGCTTCTTGACTATTCATCTGACTCCCAAACACGCTCTCAAGCCGATGGAAGAGCCGCTCTGTGTGTTGACCTAACCACCTGGAGCCAGCCAAGAACGCAGTTTTTCCCAAGGACACTTGAGTTGCTGGAAATCAAACTATCACCCTTAAAGCTGCCAGAACACTGCCCTATCTGTACAGTTAAAGATGACAAAATTCTGAAGACTTTTTTTTTAAATTTAGTGCAAAAAGAAAAAAAGAATTCCTGACAAGCAGAGTATTTGAGCTCCATGCTCCCTGTTAGTTCAAAGACCCACTGTGTGGGGTGATTTTGGTGTCTTTAGTGGCATTTTTCTGATGATGGAAGACATATACATGGCTTAACATGCATCCATAGCATAAACTGTGCTCTGCTCCATTCTGATGCATCCACTGTCAGACAAACAGATCCATGGGCGTCTTTGATTTCCTCATGTGAGCTGGAATCTGGGTCTAAACCGTACGCCTGGATAGCTCCATTATTGCTCGCCATTTTTGTCGCACGGGTAATGTTAGGTCGGGGGTGTGAGGGAGAGAGTGTGTAAACAGAGAGCTCTCAGTTACAGATGATGGGAAGGGACGCCAGGGTTGCTCTGTGTTCTGCAGACTCCTTCAAAACATGAACATGGATGTGCTGTAGGCCGTTGGTGCTCCCGGTTGTGTACAGTGTGTTGCTGTGTGTGCACCCCGAGTTACAGCCAAATTGCTGCACCTCAGCAGAGTGGATTGTGGCGCCAATAACTTCAATGGCTGGCCTGAGTCCACAGCTCTCTGCCCCCCCCCCCCCCCCCCCCCATTTTGCAGGCATGCTGGAGCATAATTTAACACTGAACTCTGCACTGTAAACCCAGTCAGTTGCAAAGAATATGCTGTGTGTGAAAACACAAGACGTGTTTGTTGAATGTGCCGTTGGGTTTTACAGTGGACCAGAGAGCTGCCTCTAGCTGTAATAAAACCTTTGATACTGAACCCAAAGCCACAGAGTTTGTGTGTAAAAATGCTCCTCTGTCTCGTTTATTTTAATCAACTCTTCAACATTAACGTACTTATTGTTCACAATGGTTCTCGTGCTGAAAAGTCCTCATGGTTCTTTACAGTCAGATATTACTAGAGGCTGAGATGGAGTCCTTCACATCACACCGCCAATAGAAACCTCGGGTATGGAGACCAACTCTAGGTGTTAATTACTCTTTCGATTTGACATAAAGGGAAGATGATACGTACATGTGAAGCCAAAACTAAAGGACACAGGGCTTCAGCACCATCTTCCTGCTTTAGCAGTGAAGTTAGGTGCAGACTGATGGACCCAGTGGTAGATTGGGCAGAGTTGTACTTTACCGCTCTGGACTAAAGCTACTTTCACACCAAACGCAATTTGTGCTGCAGGGGCGACCGGATTCAATGTTGAGTCAATGTACAGACGCGATCAGAGGTCCTGGGGCGTGTTTTAAGCTGGCAGCAGCACATTTCGGGCGTCGCAGCGCAACGTTTCCAGAGACCCGTGACGGGTTGATGATGTAATCAGTGGGTGGAGTCCAAAACCAACATGGAACATTCTCATCCTGAACTTTATGATGTTTCTCTTATTTTTATGCGAACTAGAATAGAAAGATCCTCTGATTTTATTCTTATTTTGTCCTTCCTCTGACTAATGCTGGACAGCAATTCATCAAACTGGGTCACATAGATATGGAAGTACCGCATTTACCGTGATGAGAGAGTCTCTGAATGCTTTCATTCAAGGAAATAAACAAAACATTAGAAAAATAACCAAAGTACACTCAGACAAGGACTCTGAATTTTCCAAACACAACACAATGTGTAGAGTGTGTTCAGCACCTTAAGGCAGATCTATGACTTTCTGATTTCTGGCTGATGGACAAAGCTCTGAGCTGCTAAAGTTTGACATGTTGACATTGATTTGAGTTAAAGTTTTGCCCGCTGCATGTTTCTCTTCAAGTCAGAAACAGAACGATCAGAAGAAAAGAAAAAAACTGACCAAGTGTGTCAGTCAGAAGAAAATAACTGTTAAAAAAGAGCTCTGAAGAACAATGAATCACAGAAAACCACCAATCCTTTGAGCAGATGTGGTCAAAGTGAAAATTTGTTTGGTTTGGTTTTTAACCCTTGTGCTATCTTAGATGACCCCACCCTTACATTGACGTGTTCTCCCTACCATAACAAAGGTGGATAAAGGTGGAAAGATTTTATTTAATCCATGGACACCAGTGAAGATCACAAATCATTAAAGAAAAAAGGTTCAGAGCACTGTCTAGTGGGTCTAGATGACCCAACTCCCAATGTTAAAGTGCCTAGGATAGCACAAGGGTTACAGAAGTCAAGTCACTTGTGATTTTAGCATAAATAAGCAACAATTTTGAGTGTCAAAAAACTGTTTTAGAGCTGGGATTTATTTTTGTTTGCAATAGAACTAACCTTTTTTGCAAAAATGACATCTTCAAGGGACGTTTAACGAGTCAAAGCCTTATTTAGTCTCTATAATAAAAAGAATAAAGTACTGTTGAAAGCAACTGCATCACTACTTGTTGTTGTTTTTCAAAGAATTTAAGAAGATTTTAGATTTTCCCTCGAATTTTACCAATGAATAACTTTTTCTTGACACCACTTTGATTTAATACAGCTTGAGCGACATAAATGTCACTTCAGCTGTTTCTACTTCAGCTTAGTTTAAGCATAAAAGCCACGGCTTTCATCGCACTAAAAACATCTCACTATGTCAAAAAAGGTTTTTAAAAAATGATTTTTAAGTGTATAAATGAAATGACACCTAAACTTTTAAATACTTGTATTCATAAGCTGGAGAGTGGCAGTAGATCTATTAAAGCAGTCTTAAGTGAAAACTGCAAGATTCCCCTTCCGCAAAACCTCTTTTGCTCAATCTGCTCTCTGTAAAAGGAACCGGACTCTGAAATTTACTTCCTGCTTATCTTAACCAGTTTTAGCCTTTTTAAAAACAAACTAAGTCCTGGTTGTACCAGCATCATGACTGAACAGATGTTTGGTCAGGTTAAATCAATGTTTTTTAATTCCTCTGATGTGTTTTAAACTTTTTTATGTCATTGTTATTATCTTAAATGAACTATTTATCTTCGTCTAAGAACAAATGCTGCTAACTAGCTTCTGCTGTAGGTATCATGCTATGGGCATGGGACTAATGATTTACTGTATGTCCATATTTTTATATCTGTCCCTATTCACATGAATTCATTCAATTCAATCTGGACCATCCAGGAAGCTGGGATAGGCTCCAGCAACCCTATGTTCCTTTAAAGTGTTAAGCAGGTTTAGACGATGGATGGATGCATGGATGGATGGATAGATGGATGCATGGATGGATGGATGGATGGATGGATGGATGGATGGATGGATGGATGGATGGTTGCATGGATGGATGGATGGATGGATGCATGGATGGATGGATGGATGGATGGATGGATGAATGAAGTTACAGATAAACATTTAAGTTTAGCATTTACGAAATGGTGAAGAATAACTGTGCTTTTAATGTTTCTAAAATATGTAAATGCATGTACTCGTTTTGGCCTCGTTAACTTTCATTAGGGAGACAATCTTACACAATTATATGCCAAAGAATACGAATGATTGAAGACATTTTGTTATTGTATGACAAGCCAAACCAAGATAAAATTTTAACTTTCCCAGAAACTATGTTCTTACATAAGAACCTCTAGAGATGAATTTTCAAGATGTTTACGAAGGTACCAGACATTATCAACAGGTTTGTTTCTTTGTGCTTTAATTTTGGTTTAATAAATAACAGTACATAGGGAATGTTGATATAATGTTTACTTGAGGTTAAATATTTCTTAAACCTTATAACAACCAGACCACTTTACACGTCCAAATCAAACTTGACTTCAGCAGAGACTTTAGAAGTAATGATCGGCTGAATTTGCTGCACGTAAAAAACAAAACAAAAAGTGCTTTTAAGAACATAGATGTACTTTTGCACCATCTTCAGAGACACAGAGCAAAAATTACTCTGGTTTCTGTGGTCAGAATGGTCTCAGTCTTTCATCAGGTTGCATGCGGCTGCAAAAAGCGTCAACACACTCTAGTTTGTGATTTCCAATACCCTCTGTGTGAGTATTTCCAGCTCCTAAGGGATTAGAAGACCTGGATAAACTTAAGATCCAACTAATAGCCTTCATTATTCCAATTTCAAATAATTCTCCAGTATTTTGGGCTGAATGACTACCAATAAACACCTAAATTATGGACCATTCACCCACAGGGTGCAGCTAACCACAAATCTGTGTTTGGTACATTAGGTGTGCTTAAGAAACGCTCAGCTGAAAACTCTGGTTGCAGTTTCACTCTTCAACAACTGAGGGGCCAAAGAAGAGGTTTGGAGTGGGGGTTTGAAGAGGGAGGAAGTGAATGATTCATCCCTAAAACCTCTGCACAGTGGACTGTTTGCAGTGTCACCTCACTTAGCATTTTCCTGGTTAGGTTAACTGTTGGGTTTGCTGCAAAAGCTGCTTGCCATAAGAAATATTTAACACTATTGGGTTTGTCTGAGCTCTGACAAACAATCTTATAACTTATGTGATCGTACATAAACAAACCGGTTAGGAGGGAAACTATTATATAATGTTATTTTATGACATGATCCAAGTTGTCGTGACAGCTCTGAATGACCTTCTCAAGAGGAAGTTTAAAAACCACATTGAAATGATACTTTAACTCATAAAAAGGCTGACTTTCTTCGATTTCACCAAGTTAGTTAGCTATGTAGCAGTTTTGGCTACATCAGGCTCCCTAAAAAAACACTCTTCAAATTAAATAACTAGAGATGACATTAATTATAGTGTAACATGAAGCAGCTTTGACCCAGCAGTCATTTCCAACATTTCATTCATCTTCTGCCGTTATATCCCTTTCAGGGTCACGGTGCTGCTGGAGCCTATCCAGTCCACTTGTGGGCGAAGGCTGGGAAAGTTCGCCAGTCTGTTGCAGGGCCGCAATCACACACTCATTCACACTCACACCTAAGGACAATGTAGAGTTGCCAAATAACCTATGAAGCATGTTTTTGGACAGTGGGAGGAATGCTGGAGAAAACCCACGCATGCACGGGGAGAACATGCAAACTCCACACAGAAAGGCCCCCCATTGATGTTCTGTTTCAGGTCCCCCCACTTGAACCGCGGGCCTTCTTGCTGTGAGGCAAGAGCGCTAACCACTGCGCCACCGTGCAGCCCCTAACAGTTTCAAATAAAACCTTAGTCACATTTACCCATATGGGGGGGAATGCATCCCGGGGGGGGGGGGGGGGGGGGGGCTGTGGGTTTTCATGAAAAAGGAATGTACCAGTGTGGTGCGTGTATTGTGAAGTATTCCTTAAGCTACATTCACATCAGCCATGGAAATTTGCGGTAAAGTGGCCACTTTCTATGAAAAGTCTATCATCTCCTTCCTCTTTTTGTATGGTAAACATGGCAATGTTTTACGCCGGATGCCCCTCCTGACGCAACCTTCTCAAAGCAACCGGGCTTGGGACCGGCATAGAAGTAGAGAAGGGAACAGGGAGCAGTCCGGATTCGAACCCTGGTTTCACGGACGGAAGGCGCCACAAACCAGCACGAGCTAAACCGGCTCCCTATGAAAAATCTATCTAAACGCCTGTAAACCACGTTTTGCGCTCCAGCGTTCAAAATCCTCACATTTCCACATCACTCTTGCACAAGCCGGGTGTTTATTGGACGCAACTTCACAGCTGAACTTTGGCCAATCAGGGGCTTAGATTTGGTAGTGATGTGTGGATGGCGTCCTTTTCAAAAGAGTTCCAACCATTGTAAACATGATCATAGGGGAGAAATTAATGGTTGCCGTTTTTCTGTCCGATCCTAGTTCTACAACACCGAGTCTTTCATTTATTGGAATAGAGCTGCGACAGAAAAAGCCAGAGCCAAGCTTTGCAACGCTTTGACTTTTGCCCCAAGCGTTTCCTAACTGTTGGTGTTGGACATGCACTAGTAAACAGTGAAAAAACAGCAGAAGAAGCCCCTCCCTGCCGCACACCGGACCATGCCCGAGGTGTGAACCTCGGGCTGAATGCGTGTTCATAAATCTGTACATGGGCCTGGTGTAAATGTAGCATAAGCATAATGGAAGTTTCTCGTATTTATGATGTACGGTAATGCTAACGTATGGTACCCTAATGCCATTCTAGATGATAGATACGTGCAACTACTGACCGCGTGCAAATAACTTAAGGACGAAAATGTCATCATTTCCCAGATTTCATTTCTTTATCTGCATGTTTAGCTACGGCGGTATACAAGACACTACTAAAAACAAAAACTAAAAACTGATTATTCAAAGATAGTAGGTTGGAGCATAAAAGTTTGTGACAATAAAACCACTGACAGATTGAACAAGACTGTTCTTCCTGAAATGCAACTGCTGGGAAAACCTGCAACTTGACTTTCAAACCGACCTCACTTTGACACTTGAAACAGAACTGCGCACTTTATCTGATGGGATCTGATGTCTTCTGCGGTGAAAGAGCCCAAACCACAAAACCTCTTGACATGCAGGGCCCCAAGGATCCCTTTCAAACATTCTTATGTTTGGGCTGTTCACATCCAACACACACTTGTGACACGCACAGTTATCACAACCCAAATCTGTGTGTCATCAAAGAATCGACAAAATCATTTGGAGTATGCGGCTTACCCACAAAGGGAATCTTCTACGCAAATATCACAAATATATTTTAAAATCTGCACTAAGAAGATTGGAAAATTATCTAAAGGAACAAACAACTATGGATGCCAATTGCCAAAAAGCGCAGTCCATAAAAGAAAATGTGTCCATTAGTGCAAGGCGAGAGTAGATTTAATTGATTGATTAATTCGAATTAGTTGTTTTCGAAGATTTATTTTTATATCTATTTTAGTGAAAATCAAGTTTTTATCTTCAGCTCTCTGCTCGCTTGCGCTTCCGTTGTTCGGAGTGAAGTCAGTCCGCCGATCTCTGGCAAAGCGCAGATGTAAAAACATAAAAAAGCAAAGAGGAGTTACTTCCGCATGGCGGAGAAAAAAAAGAAAAACTGGGGCACGCGCCATGAGGAGGTCCCCCCCCCCCCGTAACTTCTGCTAATTGCCTTTATGTTTAGTTTAAGCAGATGAAGCAGCGGAACATGTGAGGAATTTTAACAGGAACAGGAAGTTTAAGAAAAAGTATTGATTTGGAGACAACAATGTGGTTAGACACTGATGCTAGGATGCTAAATGCTAGGATGCTATCATGCTATGCTAACGAGCTGTTCCGTGTGTCACCTACATGTGATCACAGACCGGTTAAAGGTCAGTCTGTATTTTCATGGAGCGGACTTTAAGACGTGGTGGGCAAATGCGATATTATAATAGTCAAAGAGTGTAGCATGAATTTTCTCAACAATAAACAGTCCCAACCAGTTATCATGATCAGAGAAGCAATTCTTTTGCACCAAAAGCCAAGTCAGGCGTTTAGATCAGACACCTTCATTTTTTTACATCAGTCAGAGCCACTATGTTTCCTCAGGACACAGATGCTACAAACAAAAACACAGATGGACACACATCTGCACACAGAAGAGGGAAAAAAAGGCTGTTTGCAGCAAAACACGAGTCGTGATCTTTCCAGGAATTCAGAGGATTTAAAGTCTTGCACATGCTGTCTTTGAGTCCCAGATGCTTCATAAATTTTTGCTACTTTTGAAAACTTTAGTTGTTTTTCATCTGTCACCCTGCAAAGGAATTGAGTTAAAGGGAAGAAACTTTCGAGCACTTAAAGACCATGTCACTCAGCCACTACGTTCATACTGCGCATATTACATGGATGAAAATTGGTCAAACGTTAATATATGTTGAGAAAAGGGAGAAAAGTTGAAATTTTCACAGATTGAAAAAGTACAAATAAACCACGCAAAGAACACGTTAATCAACATAAAAGCAAAATCTGGCCCCAAATTTTTCTCTTTATGTAATTTGAACGCAATATGTGCACCATATACGTCAGGGGTGCACAGGGGCTGGATCCGGCCCGCCTCCATGTTTGGTCCGGCCTACTGAACAATATCAGAGACCCAATTCGTTTTCTTGTTTTTTTTAATCAGGCCACACGATCAAGACGTGACATTTTATTCCCCCCTTCTGCAGTCTGCGCTCCAACCTGAAAACCTCTAAAATCTCTATCAAACAGAACAGAAGACAGTCTTCACTTTCTATGTCACAGTTCTGCAGCAGAAGACATAGAAATGTGCTTTATTTCATGATTACTGGGTGAGAAACAGACGTGCAGGACACAGAACAGCTGCGCAAACTGTGAGACGCGTGACGCAGCCCTCAAAGTCTTAGGATTATGACCGGAAAGGATTGACTATTTATTGTTTTTTTTGTGTGTTTTAAAAAAAAATGTATCAGTATATTTTTCCTGAATTTTTGTCTTTGAAAATCATTGGGTGTTATTTGGTCATTGTTTTATTTCATAAATAATGTTATTTCTTTTTTTAAAAGGATCATGAATGAATGAAACTTTATTCAAATAGCACTTTACAACTCCCTGAAGGTACCAAAGGGCTTCACAATTAATGAGAAATATAAAATGGGAACAAAAGTTTTAAACTAAAAACTAATATTCTGTTTTAGAATATAATTTTCAATCCAAACGTTTTCATCTACATTCCATGTTATATCATTTTTATTCCACGCATCTGCTCTTGGTCCGGCCCTTCTATCGAATTATAGAACCCAATGTGGCCCGTGAGGTAAAATAATTGCCCACCCCTGATATACGTGATATAAAAGTACTACATGCGTGAAATGTCTGTTAGATATACGTGGACATAAGTGGAACGGTGGTGGAAAGCCACAAATTTGCGTACGCATCTTGCAAAAATTGTCCTCAGTTGTTTAGATTTACATTGTAACTGCGTAAAACTACATAAATTACTCATTAAATTCTCAACCAAACATTTTGAACAGCTCAGCTATTAGGTATCACCTGCGCATGTGTGTGCAGCATTTGTCCGAGGTCGGCAATGAGCCAGTACTCACACCATACTTTCGACTAGATTGTGGCAAAGGGGACCGTAGCATCACAAATAGATCACGATACATTTACCCCAAGCACGACAACGGTGCCTTCCAATTACACAATGACCCTTGAGCTGGACATTGTGAAGACAAACCTGCGGTCACCTCTAGGACCCTCCACGGACCCGAATAACAGCACCCGTAAGGGTCAACCCCCCTACAGGTGCAGGTGCAACAATAGACAATCTATTGTTTTAAATGTAACTATAAAAAATGTTATTTTTCAAAAAGACAGTTAATCCAAGTTTAAAGACAATTAGCACTTAATTTAAGACATTTTATTGTCTTGATAGGGATTATTATGACTTATGATGCTTAATGTTGTGAATAAATCATGAACTTTGAAAGATAGCAATGATATTAAATGAATTTTATATATGAATAGGCCTCTAACTACAATTTATCATATTCATTTGTGAATGTTTAAAGGGTGGGATTTTGATATTTTTTTCTTTCTCTTCCCTTTTCGAGGTCTTGTTGTTAAAACAAATTCCACACATTTTCTTCATTGATTTTGATTATTTTCATGAATCATTTTTGTACAAAAAACTGAAAATCAGCAGATGTATGTTTACTTCAAAATCCCTCTGCCAGCTGCAGAGTGGACAGGATTGAAAGCCTATCACACATCTCCCCATCTGCACAACAGCAGACGCAGCACAAGCAAACAGCCTTTTTTTTCCCCCCTCCACCCCTTGCTGAGAATTCCTTACATTCACGAGACCTGAGGGCAACTCCGAACGAAGCCCTCTGCGAGTCTGGCTCGTCGTTTTTACAGCCCTCTGCTGTGGCTTATAGAGCTGCGTGCGTGTGTGCCCATAATTCATGGCTCCTTTTCTTTAGGGGTTGTCGGATTAAGTGTAAACATGCATAATGTCGCTGCACCGCCATAGGTAATGTGTGACATAAGGTGTCGGGTTCGAGTCTGGGATGTATGCACAGCTCGTTACGTGGCTTCCGTGAGCAGGAATATGTGTTGCGTGTGCACGCCTACGCCAGATTCTAGGAGTCAGATGAGAGGTCACATGAGACACTTTGAAGCTTTTGATGCAGGGGTTAGCTGTTTTGTGAAACTTAATTTAGAGGCCCTTTGACCGAGTTTAAAGATTTCTTTTACTCGAAGGTCCCGACCAGGACAGCAGGACGTTAATGCTTTAACAGCTCAGACAAGAACTGAAGTACACTTCAACAACAATCCCACAGACAGCCCTCACTAGAGCAAGTCCTTCCGTCCTCTCATATCTTACTGCCATTCCAATCCACTGTTTAGTTCACAGTCGGAAATCATAATGGGTGGAGTTTAACGTGGCTTCAATTCCTGTTAAAAAAAACAGTGGATTAATTTAAATCAGTAATCTCAGCGATAGTCGATATTCTGGTCCTTCCAGGTATGAATACGGACTAGTGTGTGCACAACAGAGAGCATCTTGGTCCACAGCAGACATACTTTTTGTAAGCTTGTAACAAAAAAAATATGTCCAAATACGATCATGAAAGTTGAAATTTACTATAACAACTAATGTTTTCCCCTTTCTGCCTCAAAGAATGCAATAATCCACAGTTTCGCTCTCCAAGTTTAAAATGCTCAATGAAAGTTCATGCTGAAGTGGCCTTTCCTCCACTTCTTTGTCAGCCACTGGAATTAGAAACCAGCACTGGCAAACAAAGGTTTCCTGAGCTCCAGTGGGAGATGAAACTGCACAGAGACTGTGGAACTAATGCAATCTGAACCATGCTGAATGCAACTTCAGCTGCTAAAGATAATCAGAGGAAGATTCAACTTTAAACCAGTTTTTGACACAGTTCCCTAAAGGCACTTTGTCTCATCATGAAGACAGATTTTGTGTGATTGGTCAAGATGTTTAAGGGACAGGTAGCAGGAGGAAAAAACACCTATCAAGTGCTGTGATGCAGATGGATTCTTTTTAAAACCAGTACAAAGACTTGTGGAACACACGGACCAACAAGAACATTCCCGGAATTTGTGGATAAAATGATAAGCTTGTCTTTTTGGTGCTAACATTGATCCAAATGAAAGGACACGTTCTGTGCTTCTATCTTTTTTATTGTAGACTTTTTATTGTGAATATTGATGCGCAAAGATGTCATGTTTTATGTGTATGTAACCTATATTGGATATAGTGTCGGTCTGTTTTTGTATAGTTTCTGCAAACTCAGGTCACCGTTGTAAATGAGAAATTGTTGTCAATCGACCTACCTGGATAAATAAAGGTTCAGCGGCAACAATTATGTCAGCCATATATGCTTCTTTTCTTTTTGAAGAGTAACTATTTATGTCACTTGAGTGTTGTTTTTGGACCTGGAGTGCCAATCCGTTGTGGTTTTAATTTGGTCTCTGTGCATTGACAATAAAGGATTCAGATTTTGATCACACTTAACGTAAGTGGAAACAATTTCAGACTAGTTTATATGTGTCACTTACAAAAATGCTGACTTATCAGTTAATCATTAATATAAGCATACATGTTTGGAAATGGGTTAGGTCGTATTAACCGATTTTCTAAGCAATTAAATTTAGTTAACATTTAGATTTATCATTTACTGTTATCGTTAGGTTTTACATTTGTTTTTACAGTAACATTTATTGTTAGATTGTGTAAAAATTCATGTTTAGGATTAAGTTTTGTCAGAGCAAATTATTTATGTTAAATATATTATTCAGCTTTAAAAATATAAATCTATCATTTAGATTAGGTATTGTTATTTAACATTTGGATTTTACATGTAAAAATTTGGTTTAAGATTTTAACTTTTAGGCATAAAATTCAGGTTTTACGTTTACATGAAGGATTTGGATCTAATACTTAGTTGTACGTTTACAAATATGATTTTGAATTTAATGCAACACTTAGATTTTTATTCAATATTTGGACCAACAATTGAATCTAACATTATAAAATTAGGATTAAGATTTAGGAATGAGGATAAAGTATTTTTAGTGTGTGTTTCACATTTCTGTTTACATTGTATTTTTGTGAGGATTGTGAACTTTGGTTTGTTTTTTGTCAGTTATCTTATTGTTTTTGGTCATGTTCTGTTTTGAATTGTCTTTCAGTCACACCAGTTTCAGGTTTGTCATGATTCACAGCTGTATTCATTTCAGTTAATGTCCGTCAGTCTATTTAAGTGTTGGGTTTTCAGGTCAACAGCTCTGTTCAGTTGTGTTACCTTTTTGTTGCTCCATGTGTTTTGTCTTTCTTAAGTTTATTTATTAAATGTCTACGTTTCTGTCACAAAGTCTGGACTCCTGTATTTCTTGGGTCCTTCACCACCATCAGCATTTTTTATCATTTAAATCACTGTGCTTTTAATTAACACATACATTTATTTTTTGATTTGCTATAATTTTCAAATTAAACTGAATGAAAATGGGGAAAAATATGTCCCAACTGATAAAACTGTGATCTATTTTTAATCATCTGGTGGATCGATCGATCTGAGACACATTTTAGGAAAACAAAATGTTGCTGAAACAAGCATCAAGAGTAGAATAAAATGTTTTTCTTTGGCAGAAAAGACTTGGCAATTTTTTATGTGCAAAACCAAGAGACTGCTGCCAAATGTGGCACATATGGCAGAATGTTCTACTCGTTCTGTGTTTTGCGTTGACTTGATGGCTGTCTTTTTGATCAGTAGAGCATGGGAAGTAAAAAAAAAAGGCTCATCTGGAAGTGTCAATAATACCTTGTGCAGCACAACACAAGCAGTTATTCTCTGTAGGCCCACACACACACATGCACAGATCTTTACTGCAGCACGCAATAAGTGTGCATGGCTCCAGTCCAGCAAACCTTGTGGTCATCATGTCCATCCGTCAGGGGATGTGACTCCTTAGACCAACAGATTGCTTCACAGATAAAAGTGTGGTAATCTTTTGCTGAAATCCAACATCTGTTTGTCCCCAGATTGTGGTTTCAATACAGACAGAATTTGCTCTGACAGTTTGAACCTTCAGTTGCATCCTGAAATGTTCATCTGTGGCACAAACTTCAGCAAAAGTCGTTTTTTTTTTTCCTCTCTATTTCTGGTTGGATCTTCCTGACAATATTTTTATATTCAATTAGTTTGACCTTTTATCTTGCTATTTCCGGTCCCTAAAACAGTAGCTAATCATCCTTCAGATGCAAAAAGATCAAAGCAAAAATGTGTGTAAAGCTGTTGCATTAATTCTGAATGCATGGCTTGCAGCGAGGGAGGATTGTACTTGAATTAACCCTTGTGCTATCCTAAGAACTTCAATGTTGGGAGTTGGGCCATTTAAACCCACTAGACCAGGGGTCGGGAACCTATGGCTCGCGAGCCATATATGGCTCTTTTGATGGTCAGATGTGGCTCGCAGACAAATCTTTAATTATACTTTTTTCTTTTTCTTTCATAGACCAGTCCTTCTCGGGCGCAATGCGATGCCAGAGGCGCGCAGTAGTAGCGGTGCTTGGAGAAAAAAATCTGCGCTAGCGCTATCAGTTACTATTATCTATTATTTCACAGAGTTTGTACCACCCGGAAACCTGTGAATTACCGTGCCTAAAACTGCGCGCTCCCGTCTCTGAGAAAGAGCGCGCAGATGCGAGGACGGGATGTGTGAGGGAGAAAGCAGAGGGTGGGGCTGAGGTGTTCTGGGGACAGGCAGCAGGTGAATCGCGCAGGGATTGTAAAAACCTAAAACCCGCTGCCCGTCATTCACTGCAGCGTGTGAGTGTGTGTTTGGCTCCGTATCTGCATGTGAGCAGTCTGTCTCACATCTACAGAACATTCAGACCTACGATCACGTTTAAAGTCTCAACGCCTGCATGAAGAAGAAACTCACCACGTATAAACCAGACTAGTCTAGACCATCAGCAAAACTACCACGAGAAATACCCATCATTTATTAGCAACAGCATAACAATGTTATTAAAAAGAATCCTCAGACTTATTGTACTTTAAAAATGTTGAAATTAAATCAAATGCACACATTCACTTGTATATTTAGTTTTAAACAAATTGTCGCGGACTGAGTTGGACTGGGTGGCTGTTGGGCCGCGTTAAAAGTTCTGGAGTTCATGGAACGCATCGTTCAAGCAGAGATCTGATTGGCCCTCAGTTCTGTCGCTCAGCCTGTTGTTAGGTAGTTTGGACCAATGGGGTTCAGCTGTGGGCCGAATAAGGGAAATGGGAGGGCGGGAGCGGGAGCAGGGGAATATAAAGTTGGGAGAAGCTCTCTCGTCTCGGCGGGAGAGATTCAGGAGTTGCTGAATGAATTGAACGGCGTTTGTTGCGGTCTGCAGTAATCAGAATAAAGAACTTTAAAAGAGGTTAAGTCTCCGTGCCTCAGTGTGGGAAAAGAACACTACATTATTGTATGGCTCTTTCGAAATTAAATTTCAGAATATGTGGCGTTTATGGCTCTCTTGGCCAAAAAGGTTCCCGACCCCTGCACTAGACAGTGCTCTGAACCTTTTTTCTTCAATGATTTGTGATCTTCACTGGTGTCCATGGATTACATGAAATCTTTCCACCTTTATCCACCTTTGTCATGGTAGGGAGAACACGTCAATGCAATGGTGGGGTCATCTAAGATGGCACAAGGGTTAAACCAGTTAACTCTGCCATTCCATCAATCGGAACGTCTGTGTCTCAACACTGGCAGCTGCTTCAACGGGAGCCTTGGTGTTGGGGATGACCGGGCACCCTACCTCTTTTTACATTCCATCATCCACCTCAGCAGAACATAAACACTCACCTGATCACAGGTGTCAGCTCACCTTTGCACAAATAGTATGCTTGACTGAATGAAATGCTTCACATGTGTTGGTCTGTAAACATAAGTACGTGCGTGTGAACTGTAGTTAAACTGTAGTGTGCATGTTGACATGTAGACAGGTAGTTAGTAACATTTGAATATTTGCGCGACCAGGCCCCGCCCATTTAGCCTAACATTTACACCTAAAAGCAATACCCCCCCCCCACTTCTGTAATCATCCTCCAATTTTCCTCTCTTTTCCCCTTTCTTTTGTGCCCCCCATCTCTAACATAAAAAAGGATACAAATATAGTCAATATAAATTAAGTTTAGCCTAAATTACAAAAGGGGTTTGTTTAAATATACACCTCGTGTGTCAGACGATTCATAACCCTCTGTAACAGTAAAATATGCCCAACACAAGAGGCCTTTAAGTCTTTTTTTGCTCAGCTGTTGGACAGGAAAATTAAAAAAAAAAGATCCTGTATCTCATATCTTGTATCTCATATCCTGTAAATGTATATCAGATATTTTGCACTGAATTAGACAATCCAATTTGCCTCTTTTTTTCCCACCCTTGTAATGCCTGTTCTATGCTTAGTAGACAAACGCAGCACCCTCATCTAGCTCAGAGCTTTTGCAGTATCAAGTATATGAGCAGGATGTTTCTGATGTTATTAAAAAAACGTGGAGACGATTGGATCGCTTAGCACAAACGCCACTCAAAGTTCATCGCTGTTCTCGCAGTCGCAAGGCAGTCAAACAGCATGAGTTTGGACTAGACCGCGCGATGGTACAACTGGTGCGATGAAGTGTAAACCGGTTGTAACATTGGAGCGGTTACAGATAATGCCACATTGGGAAATGGCGGTTGGTGATCTTACAGAGGAGCCGTGGATCAAACAATTCTACATGACACGCTCAACTTTTGTTCACCTGTGTGATGGTGTGGGACCTCCTCTGGTGCCTGCTGTGCAGCGCCCAAGGCAGCCAGTTCCTACCAAGAAGTGCTTTGCTGCATTGTTCGTTACTGTTTATTATCACTGTATTTGCACATTTAGAGTTTGCACGACATCTTGGGTTTTGTTTATGTATTTATTTTTTCTGTGTGTGTGTATGTTTTGTGTGAATTTTCAATTTCCTGTATACTTTTTTTGGCATTGGGAGCAGACAGCGAAGTAAGAATTTCATTGTGCAGGGAAACCCGTTTCTTACTGTGTATATGACAATAAACCCTTTGAATCTTGAATCTTTGCCATCACTATCTACAAACTGGCCACCTGAGCAGAGTTGTTGGTCACCTGGCTCATTTAGATTTAAAAAAAAAGTATTTCCATTACAGTTTTGACTAATGTAAATCTTGATTTGCCTCAGAAAACAGGTCCTCCAAGAGCAACAATTTTTTTTGGATAAATGTCATTTTCTTTTAAATTGTTGTGTTTCCATTAGGCAAATTCATTATCACAAATCCAATTTGCGTAGTTTCATAGTCAGTGGAAATGCAGCTAGTGAGATGTGGAGGTAAGAATAATAAACAGTTTTTGTCCCTGTAGGGAAATTGGTTTGTAGTAATATCACAGCAACTGTCCAAACGGTCCAAAAAGGCCAACTTGGAAAAACGTTGCTGTTTTTGCTGGTTTGACAGAGACGCGACATTGGAAGATGGCTCATAAAAATTGGAGATCTCTGCTAAGAATACTGCCATCATCAGAAAAAGAATGTTGGTTGGGAGTGAGAGGATGGATGGATGGATGGATGGATGGATGGATGGATGGATGGATGGATGGATGGATGGATGGATGGATGGATGGATGCATGGATGGATGGATGCATGGATGGATGGATGGATTGTCAAACAGGTAAATATGATTACTATTTTGTTGTTACTGCTCTATAAACTCTCCCGAGTATTTCTTTGATGTTTATATCAAGTCACTTGGACACAATAACGACTAATTTCATGCTATTTTTGCATAATGTTGGCAGCCTGCTGGTACCAGTCTTACTCTGTCTGAAGCAACAAAACCGAACGGTTTCTTGGGGAAATGGTTGAGTCTGTAAAAATATGTTAAATCTAAGACGCATGCTGTAGTTGTTTCTTTTGTCTATTAATGTCATCCTTTGCTATTTTGTATTCAGAGCTTTTTCTTCAGACTCTGAAATTGGCTGAGAGTGGTAGGTAGTTGCATAACAGTGATCATCTGATCCTGCATGTCCAATCGGCACATGTTCTTTTGCAGTTTGCTGCAGGGTAACTTGTGTCTGACCTTCAGCTTTATTTACACTATCCATTTATCTGGCTTCCTCTGCCTTGCTGACGTACAGTGTGAGGAGTGCACACAGCTGTTATGAACTTTTAGGCAACCTGAACAAAAAAGAAAACTGTATTCGACTGTTTTAAAAAAGTTTGTTCCTGCCTGAAGGTCAAAATGTTCAATTTGCTGAAAAGCTGAATCTCTTCCTTAAAGTTTAACAAATTCTCAGTCTTAAAATTAAAATTTAAATCGAATACTCTACATACTTTAAATTTTGACAGCTAATTTAATTTTCAGCATTAATTTAGTGTTTGTAGCATTTGTTTAATGAACTTTTTTTTGCTGTTTTTAAATTACGAAGGTTTGTCCAAATTTCTCGCACTTCTCACTACTCAGTGCACCTTATAGGACTTTCGTCATTTTTGTGGGGTGTCCAAAATCTACATTTCCAAAATCCAATGTCCTTGAGATTTCCCAGAAGTCCTTATGAAAATCTAGCGTGCATTGATGCTACTGACTGTATACAAGAACTGCGAGTGGGACGTCATCCATAAAAAATGGTTTATTTCGGGCTCCAACCAAAGGAAGTCAATTCAGTCGGGCAATTCAGACACTGCAGTGATTGGTCCAAGTCGGTCTGACTTAATGTTTCTATGGCAACCACTCTCATCAATCGGGAGTGAGCTTCTTGGAAGGCCACATCCCTACTACATGAAAATGGCAACACAAAATCTGGCAAATCAAAAGTTTTGAATGTGAGACCACATATTTTTATTGAAGCACCTGGTATACCTGTTTCTCTCTCAAACAACAGAAAATTTATCATGAAAAAGAGGATTATCAAGAACATGTAAACAAAAAGGTATCCAAGCAAGAATGGTTATTCTGACCAATAGAATGACTGACTGAGTAGTAGAAGTTTATTTCTCTAATGAAACCTATGGGCTTTTGGCTTCTTGGAACAAGTGGGTACTTCCTGTTTGGACCCCCAGCGGAAGTTGTTGCTCAGTCCAGTTCGCATATACTATCAATGCTACTGCTTGATTGATGAAAATAAACCACAATGCATTGCGTTTAATTGGTTTGTCATTAAAAAGAATGTATGTACATTTATTTTTTATTTCAACCCATGGTAGATGTCATATTTAATGTAAAAAAGTGAGCATGTGACCAAACTGAATTAAAATCCAAGGCACTGGACAGTCTTGCTCTACATAGTCTTTACATTTCACCACTAGATGAATGAAATGCCTTTCATCCAGCTACATTTTTGCAGAAAGAAGAAAAACATTAGATAAAATAAATTCCTACTATGTGCAGCAACGGAGAAACTCATTTGACCGTTCTTTTTCTGATAAAGTTATCAATTTCACTCACTAGTTTAAGTAAAGTCTAAACCGTTGCGAAAAATGAGCATAAAGCTCGTTATTCTTTAGAAATTCTCAGTTTTAGGGCTAAAACCTATTTTTCCATATTTTTTTTCCATATTTAGCAAAGCTTACTGCAAGGGGCTTCCCATTTCATGGTTAAAAAGGAATTTTTTGTAGAAACTATATGCTGGCTGATGTCTGCCATGGAAAGACAGTCCCGAAAACATATGACATGCATTAAACGGAGGGACTGTTTGGGGCGCAGAGGGTTAAGCAGAGCCTGCCTTCAGGGAAGATAAACGTTTCTAAGAAATAACTTCTTGTTGCTTCCCCACTGGACAGTTGGCTCTGTAAAAAACATGGACAGAAGACGCTTCAGCACAGTTTCATGTGCTTTTTTAAAAACCTCACACATATGCAACACCTTTTAAATGATGGGTCTTTTTTCTCTCTCGATTAAGCTATAAAACAACTACAGATCAAATCTTGGAGGCAACTGGGATTTAAGTTTCAGATTTTTGCCAACTTTGTAGTTTGATTTTCCATGCTTTTTTTGTTAAAAATTGTGGTCTTCCCTTTTTCAAAGACCCTGCTGGCTGAAGAAACTGCTTCTTAAATTGTATTTTGAAGTATAATTGGTTGGGCCATTACAGGCAATCAGTGTTTAGAATTTGGGTTGTTGTTTTTTTCTATATTTTTGTCTTTATGGTCAAAGGAAAAAAAAGGCAAACCCTCAGACATGGACGAGAGAATGGAGCCTCAGTGCTGAACATGAGCAGCCAGAGTGTAGTTCGGGTCCAGATGCGTTGAATTAAATCCTCCTGTGGCATCTCAGAGCGCCCCTGAGACCGCTTTGGCTCGTAAATCAACCTGATGTACATCCAGGAGAGGCATGACAGTCACCCACAGCTCGTTTTCACCGTTAGAACTGCTGCTTTTTTACATTTATCCTACTTGGTTTCACGCAATGACTCAGCAGACATGCCAGAGAAACTCAAAGTGTTTTCTGAGCAGACAGACTGAGTGGTGCAGAGTGAAGGAAGAGCAGAGATAGGGGGGTAATTTCCATGCAAATTTGCCATGTGTTACAAATCTTACACTGACATAGTCTCACGTTTTCCAGATTTGCTTCTTATGCAACTTTTCCGGGAACAGTCCCTTTGTCTCCCTCTGAGTTGCAAACAGATTAAAGTCATTCGATGCGCAAAAGTTTCTTTTAATAAACATTTGATTCAGTTAGATTTTAGATCATATTATATTGGAGGGTTATTTTTAAAGCTGACATTTCCCGTTTTTCCTGCTTTGGGGGCTTCAGAGCTCCTTCATCAACAAAAACAGACAAGGGTGTTTCTAAAAGTCTTAGAGATTATTTAGTGAGTTTATTAGAATGTCAGATTCTGCTTTGTGTCTTCACCCAGTGACGTTTTAGCGAAAAAGGTATCTCACAGTTTTTGCACTTTCAGACTCTGATTAATGCGGGATGATCATAAACGCTGGCATGGATTCACTTTTTGGAGCCAAATTTAGTGACCATCTCCTGATGTTGAACAGCCTTCACATGTTGCCATGGAGGGCAAATTGTAGTCTAAATCTTGTCAAGAGTCCAGTAACCCTTGTAGCAGAGCTTAGGCACTTTAATATTGGGAGTTGGGTCATCTAGACCCACTAGACAGTGCTCTGAACCTTTTTTCTTCACTGATTTGTGATCTTCACTGGTGTCCATGGATTACATGAAATCTTTCCACCTTTGTCATAGTAGGGAGAACACGTCAATGTAAGGGTGGGGTCACCTAAAAGAGCCCATGGTTAGACTGTTGAGCATTCGTCCAAGTGACATTTTTCACAAAATTACCAACTTTTTTGCAACGTTGTGCCTAAACAAGTTAAAAGTTTCGGTGATTAGAGCATGTTTTTGACTCCAATAAAATGAACATTATAATGTTCCTGCACTTTTAATTGGCATTTGTGGGTGGTTTGATAAAGCTGATTACACACAAAATATAAGACACAATAAAAAGTAATTATATAAGGATTTTAGTACACATGTAAAGCCTCAGTCACATGCACCGTTTTGGGTTGTCCAGGGCCCATAGAGGGTCATAGAGAGGAGTGGCCGCATATTAACCCTTGTGCTATCTTAGATGACCCCACCCTTACATTGATGTGTTCTCCCTACCATGACAAAGGTGGAAAGATTTCATGTAATCCATGGACACCAGTGAAGATCACAAATCATTGAAGAAAAAAGGTTCAGAGCACTGTCTAGTAGGTCTAGATGACCCAACTCACAATGTCAAAGTGCCTAGGATAGCACAAGGGTTAAGAGTAGAGCAGGTGTGTCTTGCAGTTCCCCTTGAGGCTCATTCAGCTATCATAAGGAATGTCATGAAAACGGAATGTACCATTGTGCGTGGTAGGCTAAGTGTATTGCAAAGTATTCGTAAGGCTAATAGATGTTGCACGCACTTATGCCCTACGGAGATGCTGTCATACGGTGTCCTTGCACCACATTCTAGTTATTCATAAGATGTGAGTACTGACTCCTTACTGAGCATGCACCAACGCCCCATGCACAGGGTATGCAGGTGATACTCCACCGAACAACACCAACAGGCTAATGGTTTGAGAGGCTTCAAAAAGAAAAATCAATACAACATGCCTGCGTCTCACCAACTTCACCCGTACGTGTTGTAGGAGTGTTCACTACGACTTGTCGTCTACAGCATAGCCATAGAAAAATGTGCATGAACATTTTCTCTCCACGATGGGGTCATAACCCTTACAGGTTTGACCATTTTTCACCCGGAGACAGCCTGTATCCACCGGTGAGGGCAGTCGGGACTAAGGTTTTAAGTCACTGCAAAGGAGAGTATGGAATGAAAGCACGGGAACTGGGTTCTGCTGGAAAGAACCGAAGGTACAGGTTGGTTTCTGTGACAGGCGACGCACAGGTTGCTGCAACACACTGGAGCTGAGAAGCCTGTCTCTGTGCTGTTGACGGCCATAAATGCCCTCGAAGGGGCGGTCAAGAATGGGGTACAGGCGGTTGTGTGGTCGGTCGATGCCCCAGGTGGCAGCAGCCAGTAAAAAATGGCTGATCCCTGTTTGTTTTTTGTCTTTTTTTGCAAAAGTCTTTTTCTTTTTGGTTTAGAAATGCAAAACTCAGATTTTTTTAAAAACACAGCAACAATTTTATATTCTAAATTTTATTGTAAATGTGTTACATGGTAGAACAAAACAAAAATATATGATTTGAACAAACTCTTTTTGTGTAAAGTGTTTAAAGAATACATTTTGCGTTTTTTACGAGACATTATTCAACAAAATGCATCTGCCACAGAGAAATAATAGCTTCACAGAAACAACAAATGTGTTCTGTAGACACTTGACAAAAACAAGGCTTCCCTAGTTTTCATTTCATATTTATATATTTATATATATGCAAATTATCTAGTTATATACATGTCTTGACATTATCCAAAATCTTTTAAAATCACAGAAATTACAAGAATATTTCAGCTCTCCTTTGTGCAGTATTTACATACATTCGTTGGATCACATTTGACACCCGTTGGGAGAAGTGGGTCTTCCGTTTGCCTTGAAGGAATGCCTGAAAGAGTACGTACATATCCTCCACACAGCCAGGGACAAACACTTCAGATGGGTTGTGGATCAGCTCTTCTTTGAAATAGAATTTGTTTTGGTTTTATAGTGTAAATTTGAACTTTATAAATCTTAGTGAAAAGCACCGTTATTGTTGTGGAGAAGAAGAGAAGTCTTATCCAGAAAAGTAAAATCCTCATAAACAAATGCATAAAGAGGGCCTTGAAGCAACCGGGGGGGGGAAGGGCTTGTATTCAGGTCACCAAGTCCTTTGGATCATTTTAAATTACAATCTTCAGTCACTCACCAGCAGAGACATCAAGTAAATTAGGCTACATAAAAAACTGGTATATCAAATCACAAATTCATAAAACAGAAGTTGTGATTTGTGACTTAAAGACATCGCTTTTCCTCTTCGGATCAAATTATTTTCTGGATGTAGCTGCACAAAAGAATGTTTGATCCAAAAATGAAGCTTTAAAAAATGGGATTTAATCCGAACTAAGACGTTTACCGGATTTTCAGCACTATAAGGCGCACCTATTTTTTTTAATTTATTCCCATATATAAAGACGTATATGTAAACTTCACTGCTTGTTCTTCGGTCGCGATAGCGAGGGTGGTGCGAACGTAGCTTTTTAGATCGCCTTTTATATGACATAAGTTCCAAAATAGACCATTCATTGATGGTGCACCTAATAATCTGGTGTGCCCTATAGTGCAACAATTTGGTAGTCTTCATCAAATAAGTGCAACTACACAAAATTTTTAATTCTCACTAGGGACCAAAAGTTTCTCGTGTGCCAGTGCAAAATACACAGTCTCACCATCTCCAGTGGGGAAGAGTACTAAAACTTGAGCTTTGTTTTTGTGTTTGAAGGTTTTTCTTCTTCGGATGCGATAAAAAAAAAAAATGGCAAGAACACTTAAATAGAGTCTAAAGGAATGTCAATGTTTCCAATACACTGCTGTCTCTTCAGGAAGAACTGTGTTTCTGTTCCAATGAATCTTGCAAATAAGCCACTTTTTGAAAGAAGTTAAAACCGGCATTCAGCTGTTCTATTTCTTTTTCATGATTTAGCTTTAAAAAAAAGAAAAAGAAAAAAAGAAATTGGGGTCAAAATTAAACAAATTCCCCAGAGATGTGAAACTACAAATCTTTTTTGAAAGAGATTTGGCAATGAGATTTCTGAAAAAGATGTATGAGAAGCTTATTCCATCCGTGAGATTGCTGTGTCAAGTAACAGAGTTCTGCTTTAGGTTTTCCAGTCTTTCCTCGCCACCCAATAAATTATCACAGTACCATGAATGTGCGTCACATACTCCAGCGTATGCACACACGCAAGCAAAAAGAGCTCTGCACGGCGTCCTTTTAAGGGTGTTTGGACTGTGGTGCCACCAACCTATGCCCTTGTCTCGTTTTCGTCACGCACACCTCCCCCACCCCCTCCCTCAGCGTCAGTCTGTCAGAGCGGGGGTCACAGGGGTCCGTTTGCAGAGCGTCCTGTCCTGCTGCTTCGTGGAAACCGGTGAACTTTGAGGTGTTTCGACAGGTGATCGCTGCGGGCAAACTTCTTTTCGCAGACGATGCACTGGTATGGTTTCACTCCGGAGTGGGAGCGGCGGTGTCGGGATAACTCATCAGATCGAGAGAATCTGGGGGGGAGGGGGGAAAAAAGGAATAATTAAAATCTAGGATTATTTGCTGCACCATTTTCCCACATATTGCATCAACATTTTGTCTGTGTGTAGGAATCCCTTCATAAAACGTAGTCGTGCTTGGAGTGCAAATACAATAAAGCGTAATCTAGAGTCATGGCGCTTCATGTGTGTAATTCTCTACAACTACTGTGTGAAGCTGAGGAGGCATCCATATTTAGCTCAGCACATGAGCAGTGTAAATCCAAGCCCAGTCTATTCCTGGCCTGATCTGCTGTGGTCTCCATGGGCTCCACTCAGCCAGCAAAGCGTTAACTGGATGTAATGCCTCCACACCTAAGACATGGTTTTGTGCGTAGAGGCAAAGCTGCCAGGATCAAATTAATCTGTAACCAAGACCGGTTCGGTTTAGAGGCTGCAGGACGGAAGGTTTGCTGAGATTTAAAGACACAGTTATCTGTCTCAAGATCAGAAGCTAAATGTAAAGCCGGCCTGTTTTCATTACCGAGTCATAAAAAGAAGAAGCAGCTTATAAAGCTTAACAATAAAATCCAAAGAATGTTTAAACAAACTGGGGTTAGAAATGGGAGGTTTTATTTTACCAGCGTCTCACCTAAGATTATATGTAACCTGCAACAGTAAAGGGTTTGTTTAGAAACTTTTAGTGGGGCGAAAATATTTTATATTCTTAGTGAAAAAAACACAAGTATTTAAAAAAAGACAAATCTAAACAAAAAAACAAGCTGGCCAGAAAACAATCTTAATCAGAATCAGAATCAGCTTTACCGGCCAACTACAGTGCATGTGAAAGGACTTTGGCTTCGGTGTTAAAACATCATAACTGCATTGATGCCGTCGTTTTTCCACGTCTATCGTATTTATTTTTGATCGTGTCTTAAAAGCTCAACAGATTTTGCAGCATCGTAATGTTAGAAAACTAACAAGATGTTTTTGTAAATTAGCAGACACATGGAAAGTAAAATTGAAAATATAAATTCATTTTATTTGGACAAATGAAAAAAAAAACAAAGCATTAAAAGGTAAGAGAAGTTTTTATGTTTATTTTTGAAGGTTTCATTCCGCTGTTAGTGTATTACATTTTAATAAGTGATTTAAATTATCCCAAAAAACCATCAAGTAACAAATCTACCTACGAGCAGAGTAGTGTCTACTTTAATATGTGTATTTCTTTGACTTTAATATCTTTAATATGATTTTTAAATAGGCAAACATAGGTTTTATTCTCTTATTTATTTTTATCTGTAGTATTTGTTTTGGCACCGCCATGGTGATGGCTTTAATCTCATTATACATGTGGACAGGAACAATAAAGAGAATCAGATTCTGATGTGAATTAAATGATATTTTGTCGCTTTCACCTGACTTGGCTATCTTCAAAGGAAAACTGCCAGAAAGTAAATATCAGTGCATCAAAGTCAATCAGTCTGTGACACTAAATTACTGTTAACAAGCTCATCCATCATGCTAAATGTTGCCCTCACAAAGTTGCCACTTCAGTTGTTCCCTTGTTTTTCTGTGGAAACATTAAGAATTTCCAGAAACTTTGCAGCACTTGCAGGAACTGTTTTTATCCTTCACACCTTTTGGTTTTCTTACTTTTCTGCAGCCTTATGTACAAACACAATAAACATGAACCCTGAAGTTTTATTGATTCACAGTGACTCCCCAAAATTTGCCCAACTCAATCTCTTAATAATGGCAAAACAAACTCTACTTTTGCTTTTGCATAGATGGATATCTTTCTATGAAAGCTGAATCTGCCGTAGATTAACCACTAATTATACCATGCTCCGGGTGAATACTCGATTCTGATTGGCTGCTGGGTGTGCATTAAAAAGTGATGACCGCACGCCCACAAAAAAAAGTTCCGGTCACCTGGCTTAAATGTTTTGTATCACTGCGCCAGCTTCTTTAAAAACAACCTTTAGGTGGTAAGAGGTGAACTTTCTCTCTGAACTGATGCTTTATTCAACCCATCGGGAAGATCAGCATATTGATATCGCCGAATCTTGACTGCAGCGGTGGTGCGGCGCCATGTCACGTTACCATGACAAGGCGTCGCGCCACGTAACGAATAGTCCGCTTTTTGTGGAAAAAAAAAAAGATAATAGGACTAAAAACTGGGTAATATTTATTTATTTTGTAAGTGACCATGGTATAAGCGGGTTAATGGCCGATGAAGTGTGCATCATCACATTTTATCTTGGTATTTACTCTTATCCTTTTTAATTTATTTATTTTTTATTAACTATATACTGTACCTCAACTTGTGTATTCTTGACACTGTGTATTTTCAATGTAGTGGTTCTGTGTACTCCTTTTTACTGATTGGACCATGAGTCTGGAATAAATTTTCTTTATCTATCTATCTTTTTAAACGCCGTGGAAGCCTGAATGAAAGTCAATGAGCCATCAAACAAAAGTCAAGATAGAAGCATCGTTCAAGATTTTTGTAGATATCGAGGATTATAAAATGTACTGAACAAAACTGACACCTAAGTATTTGAATGTATATAATAAAGATGCAAAACAACCAAAAAAGCAACTTAGAATTTACTTTGGCATTCACCAAATGCCAAAAAAAATTTTTTTTTAAAGGTAATCAACCAAAGAAAACTTTTCCTTCCTTTGAACCAAAGTTTTTACTGTTGGGAAATCTTCATACAAATCCGATCATCGTACAAAAACGACTGAAGAGATGACAAATATGAAGTAAATGATTTGGAGTTGACATCCAGAGATTATTTTTGCACGTGGATATTTTCTTTTTCATACAGTGGGAGTTTAACCTCACTGGATTGTTATTTTGTTAGTGTGAGGTCAGGTTCTCTCGTGTTACTCCTGTTTACTGTAGCAGCTGTTCACCTCTTTAAAAGCTGCTTGTGACCTGTGAACGGATGCCAGCGATACAGGTAACCTTCCAGTGTACTGAAAAAATAGCCAAAGAGGCAGAGTATTTTCACGGTTCAAAAATACCATTTTGTTTTATGGAGTTATCTGCCAAAACGTTGTGCCAATTTCAGCGAGTATTCCAAAGGACAATCCTGTGATAATCTGCATCGATCAATTATAATAGAGAATTACAAGCTTTTGTTTTTTTTTAAAAAAGGCCAAAAACAACCACAATGAACGTTTGCAGGATTTATTGTAGACAAACTGATCACTGACTCTTTTTTTACAACAGTTAAAACGGCTCTTGATGTACTGAAAAAAAGATAAACTGTGCTGATAAGAATGTGCTGATTAGCCAGAGTAATGGGGGGATGATAAACATGCACATATTACACCCTAAAGCATTGACTCATGAACTGCAAGCTGGAGCAGGAGAGAAACCTGGCCCGGCTCCTCTTTTACTCTCACTGGGCCAGAGTCCAAACACAATACTCTGCAATAGTTTTCATATAAAAAAAAGTTTCAAGAACTAAGATCTATTTCTGAAAATCTCTAGAACTCATTTCCATTCCTCCTGCTGTCTGGCTGTTTTGGTTTTTCTACCCATAATGCAGTCAGTTGTCAGAAGCCGCAACGGCGGACATTTCTGTGGCTGTAGGCGAGGGCCACAAACACAGAGATGGAGGGGATTTGTGCTGGTAAGTTTAGGGTGTTTTTCACTTTGAACACTGGCTTTGACACTCCGCTTCCTCTAGGCTGCTTGGCGTGGCTGCTACACAACCCATTGAGTCCACATTAGTGTAGGTGCTGTGGGAAACGCATCTGCAGGCTTTGTTCAAGCTTGTCCTGAAATCCACTCAGCAGGGAAGGTGGGGCCCTCAGCTCAGTTTGGATGGTAAAAATAACAATACCTTCTCATCCTGACTTTTTGTGTCCTTTAATATTTCAGATGTTGCATGTTGGAGGGATAATCACTTCATCCGAATGCAATTTCCTGACACAAGTTGGCCTCGCAAAGACAAACCACAATGAAAGTAGCCGGAAACCCTCCATGGTTTTAATGAATTTTTTTTTTTTTTTTAGATCAAATGTGAAGCTCGCACTCTGGATTCGGAGCACACAATGTCATTTTTGTGGCCAAATTAAAAAGCAAATAAAAAATCTTATAAGTAAATCTAGCTCACAAAAGATATGCTGACAGAAACAACATTGGCCCAATGACAGCCACACTGTTTGGACATCAAACTTTGGTTTTCAGCTCAGACTCCATAGGTCTGAGCTGAAAATATGACTGTTTTCTTTAGTATGTTGTTGCCTGCATGTCTGCATTCAGATCCAGGCTTGAACAAAACCAGGTTAGGAATGAGAAAAAAACCCATAAAACTGGGAGTCCGGCCAATGAAATAGCACTTCTACAGAGGAGCCAACACAATGATCTATTCTTAGGTTACAGAGGGTAAATGGTGCCTGACTCACTGGTTCAAGTCCATTTCCCAACCCAGGAGAAAGTGGGGGCTGAACTTTATATGAGAGGATATTATTACTGTTCTTAAAAAAAAAAAAAAATCATTTTTTATGCTTTTCAAAAGTAGTCTATCCTTCACAGCTTTAACTTGGCTTCCACATGTTGTGGAGATATGCAATGTTTACCTGGCTGCAGGAGAGCGATCAGTTAAAAAGCAAAGTAAACTAAAAAAAAAAAGAACACCTGCAAATGTGAGACACAACTCCCAAAGAGCTTTTCCTCAACCCAGATAACACACGTGTTTCGGGTCCAAACGGCTTCCGTTCTGCTGGATTAGTAGCCACAAATGCATCAAACGTGACCCAATTCTGCCCTTTTCCCAGCATTTCAGTCACATCTGCCCTCCCAACCACTTATCATCACCTATGAGCGCTTGCTCCGATCTTTAATAGATATACCCTGCAAAAGCATAAGGACACATGCTCTTACAACTACTGTAACTCTTTGGCCGTTTATTCAGTTAACATTGCCAAAGGATTATGACGTAAAGTGCAACGTATATCCAGAGCCAAGTAATTCATTCGAAATTTGCATTTGAGTCATGGGCGGGGCCATTGGTGCAAAGAAACTCCCCGCCTCCCCTTCCCCTTTTTGTTGCTGGGAGCTCGGAGTATGGAGCTTGTGGCCCCGCCAGGGAATTTTCTTCATCACAAATAATCTTTTATTGAAACTGCATTTTTTTTCTGCTCCTGATTCACAATAATTTAAACAAAGAAATACTCAGAAATGCAATTTTGAGCTAAATAGGTCAAAAAAAGTCCTCCATCATCAAAAAAAAAAAAAAACTCCAGAAGAACACCGATTTTATCGCAGTGGGTCTTTTAGGGGGTTTGGCCCTTAAGGTTTCTTCAATGACTTATGCTAGACACAAAACCACTCATATCACATATGTCCACTGTCCCATAAGGTCAAAGGTCTTTAAGTATGGTAATACTTGACAAATATAAAACATTAAAGGATACACCAGTAAACGTGCTAAGGTTTGAGCAGCAAATCTTTGCTGCACCCTAGATACACTTTACAAAGCAGAAATGCATTGAGAACGACAGCCATGTGCAGAAAGAGCCCTCACAGTCTGAGGTTAAACTTTACTGATCAAAATGTTACTGTCTCCATTTTTTTCAGACACACATTTAGCCATTTTCTGGCAAATCCAGCTTCGAACAAGACCTCTGCATTAGCTGCAGCTCTGAATCCCTGTTTTAGCTGGATGGCAGAGAAAGACCTGCGAAATTTCAAAAGGTTCCAAAGTCAGAAGATTTAAGCAAACACAATGTGATGTTTTGTAGAATAACAACTGAGACTAATGTGTCAAACATTGGAAGGTCTGGTTAACTGCCTGAGTCACGACGATTGATATGACTCAACAGCTTTGGCTTTAGATTCCAAGAGTTCTGCTGTTCTGTTATTCTTGGTGAACATCCTTAAAGTTAAGACTTAGAAAGGGGCAATGCTCCAGATGAGTAAGACGTCTGACTTTAACATCACTGTTCTGCATAATGAGAAGCTGAAAAAGATTTGAGGGCTCACAAAGCAGGGGAAAACAATATTTGGACTCTGAATGACAGCCCTCATGGAGGCGGTAGATCCACACCAATCACATGGTTTTCATGTCTAAACTCATTCCATGCCCAGCAGGTTTTGTTTCACTACATTTAAGTGCATTTCAAAATGTTCCATAGCAGTCTATATTAAGGTCTACCAAGCCTCAATCACCCTTTGATCTGTTTTCAAAATGTTCCCAGGGGTCTTTTAATCAAGATTATGCCGCTTTTAGCCAAAATCTCAAAACCTGTGCCATTTTCTGGGACATAGTTTCTGCAGCGCGGCGGGAGTTTATTAAAAAATTCATCTCTCAGCTCACCTTTGCACTAACAGATTGCATGACTGAATGATTTCACACTATTTGGTTTTAAGGCATAAGTATGCGTGTGAACACTATCTGTTTTGTGTACATGTCGACAGGTGGACATTTTTGCAGCTAGCAGGTGTGTTTATAACATTTGAGTGTGTGTGTGGACGGGCCCCGCCCTTTTTGTACTTCATTTGAACCTTACCATAATGATTAACAACCAGTAAACTTGCTGCTTTATGCTGCTTCATGGTCTTACCCCCCTTCCCCTCCTATTATCACCCCCTACCCCCCCTCTCTCTAGCGTCCCTCTCTCTTCTTCCCCTCTTCCCTTTTCCGTCCGGTCCAACACCAAAGATTTTCAGACATGATTGAAATTAATAAAGTTTGGCCTCAATTACAAAAGGGGTTTATTCAGACATACCTTTGGTTTGTCTGTAGATTAATAATCCCTCTTGTTAAAGTAAAATATGTCCAACACAAGAGGCCCTCAGCTCTCATCTGTCTGCCCAGCTGTTGGACAGGACAAGTTAAAAAAAAAATAAAATAAAAAGAAATTCATCTCTGAGTTTAGGGCCTGACTGTTGACTCAAAATGCCACAAGAACATATTAAAACACTATTTTTTATTGGCATGCCAAACTGAAAACAAAATTGTTCTATTGAATAAACTGCCAAGTCAGGTTTCAATTATAGTCAAAGGGTGCAAAAACTATTCAGGCCTCTTCTCCATTAATTGCATGTCGCTAAATTACAAATGAGTAATTCCATTAAGAAAAACGTCACTTCTAGGAAAACATTGTTTTTTTTTCTCCAACAATGGCACGAACTTCAAGCAAAACCCTTCCATTTACATATGAATGCATCTACACACAGCATGTGTACCATTGGGCAACAACTGCAAGTACAGAGCAAGAATTCATTGACCAGCAGGTCAAAAGCTGTACTTTGGATCGTCATGTTCCAAACAACGTTCTGACCCAAATGGGAGGAAAACCCTCGCAGAACAGAGAAAGCCAACAGCTTATGGCAAACTTGAAAGACGTATCACGTCTTCAAAACCACGCCAGTGCAAAGCTTCACGCACGATCCTGGAGGACGGAGGGGGTTGTTACATAAATGTGTTGCAGACAGTGAGTAAACAGGTGTAATAGTTAACGGGAGGGGGGGGGCAAAGTCTGCCAAGAAACAACTTCAAAGGTTCTTCTATCTAATCTGTAACCTGAGTGCAGTTCAACAACACACAGATAGCAGGGAGGACACATCCAGCTGCTAGAGAACAAGCTGATGACAACAACCTTTTGCTTGCTCATCTGCTGTCATGGTAAACGCATAACATTAAACTTCTGCATCCTAGTAATCAACAAGAACCTGAAAAGACTGAGAAATGGCTTTTTTTTGGGGGGGGGGGGGGGGGGGGGAGTTAAAAAAAGAACAAAAACAAAACACTGCAGGGGAAGGCATCTCTTATCTCTTTTACCTTTAACTAGCCTGAGATAACCGAGCCAGTTCATTATAAGTCAATCTGTCCTGTTCCACATTATCAACAGCTGATTTAAAATGTGTGAATGTAGGATCAGATGGGAAGGAAGTTGTTAAACTTGATTGGTCTAATCCCTGTGGAGATAAGCATCATCCTGTTATTAAATGTATGTGACTAGATCTTTTGTGCCGTTGGTTATCTCTATTAGCCCATCTAAAGTGGAATATTTGAGGTTATTGTGAGGAGCCTGGTTCTGCTCACCTCCATCCACAGCCCGGCCACGTGCAGGCAAAAGGCTTCTCCCCCGTGTGCCTCCGCAGGTGCGCTTTCAGGTGGCTGCTCTTGGTGTACATCTTGTTGCAGCCGGGAAAAGAGCACTTGTGCATTTTAATGAGATCTGCCACTGCACTTTTCTGGCAGCGCTGGCCTCCGGCGAGGACCCCCGCCGCCAAACTGCCGCTTAAGCTTCCGTCACCGAGCCCTGTGGGTTTAGCAGCAATGGGAACCGGTGCAATCCGGACAAATTTGGATGAACCAGCACTTCCAATTTTGTTTGAGCTAGCAGCTGCCGGGGAAAGTAGCTGGGGCACCAAAGCAAAAGTTTGCCCCTGGATGGTGACCAGGAGCTGCGCGATTTTGATATCAGATGGGCCTTGGGCAGGCTGGGAATGGGTTTTCTGAGGCTGGCTGGTCACAGCGTCTGATATGGCGTTGGGGTTTGGTTCTTGTTTGATCTGGATGGGCTGGATTTGAAGAATGACAGGCACATTGGAAGAAGCGTTGGCACTTTCAGACGAATCTGATGAGGATCCACAGTCCTCCTGTTTGATCCCATCAACCCGACTGTCGGCTGAAATTGCATCCACCATTGATGGCGAGCTGTCCATCTCTGATGGATCTGATGACTTCTTCAGCACATCTTTGGTCTCTAAAAAGGAGGGAAGTGGAGAACGTGCCACCGGAACAGTCTGATCCGAGTTTCGGGGTGATGACTGTCCTGCCCATGTCGTGGAACCCTCGGCCTCGGCATCATCAGACGTTGATGTCTCTGGAGACATTGCCTCCTCGCTGCCATCCTCCTCTTTTTCCACCCCCACAACCATGTTCTCCTCCAAGAACTCCTCAATCTCTTCCAGAGTGGGCTGAAAGAGGAGTGCTTCAGGATCCTGCAGCTCGTCAAGGAAAACTGGGAACTCGAAAACGTCCTCTTTGGTGTGCTGCTGCAGGACGTTTGGCCGCTGCTCCCTCTTGGACTCCCATGTCAGGCTTATGGCAGAAGAGTCCAGGCCCATGGCATGGGAGGAGGTGGTGGAGGATGAGGAGGTAGTAGAGGAGGTCGGAGAGGAAAGACAAAGAGAAGAACAGAGAGGAAAAGAGACAGAGCTGGTACCGCTGTTGGAGCTCAACGAGGTGGTCACAGATCCTTGTGAGAGTAGGAGGTCCAACAAGCTTTCTTGACTTTCTCCTCCTGAGGAGCTGCAGCACCCATTGCTCCTTCTGCTCTTGCTCTCATAGCTGGCATGAGACACCGGCGAGGAGGACTCTGGGCTGGAGCAGTGGGAGGAGCAAAGGCTGGAGGAGTCACTGAGGTCATCCTCAGAAAGGCAAGGTGGAGAAAAGAGGGTCACCCCTTGGTAGGACTGGTGATGGTAGGAGCATGCGTCGGTTACCATGACGCCCAAGATGTGGTGACAAGCGCAGTTGTAGTCAGACCTTGGAGAGCCGGAACAATACAGGAAGGTCTCCTCACCAAGAGACAGGTGATCAACCATTCCTGTAGGGAGGGATGTTTGCCGACTCTGCTTTGCTCTGAAGACCAAGCTTCTCACCAGAATGTCTACCTGTGGAGGAGAAGAAGACGTCAAAACGATCCTCCATTTATTCCACAGATGGTTAAGGAGGATTTTCATGCATTCACTTAGTGTGACTGCCACTTTGAAAAGAAAAAGAAAATCTGACCAAGGGTGGGACATCAGACATGACTGTCGCCACTGTCGCCGTTGGGTGAACTTCCAAGGAGATATTGAGAGCTTAGGCACTTGTCTGTGGTCATTCTGACCTTTGCGTGTGGTTAATGTTTTACACAGCTGCCCGTCAAGTGTCAGTTAGTATAAAGAACTGCAGAGGAAAATTGGAAATTCTTGGACTTGACGGACTACCTGCAGCTTGTTTAAGAGCTTTTAACTTGAAGGGCAAAAAGAGTCAAGCACATGTCAGGAAAAAGGAATTCGAAAACCTGTGTGTGTGTGTGTGTGAATGCTGTGTGCATGCATGCGTGTGTGCACTCTGCAGCTGCTAGCTTCAAGCTGACCATGTGGAGTCCGGGTTTCCCATTTCTCACCCCATCTAAGATTAAAGCCACATGGTCATTTAACAGTGCACCCCCCCCTCCCCTCCTAGTCTTTAACTAATCCAAATCCATGCTGCTATGAAACAAAAGTGAGATTAGAAAGAAGCTGTGTTTGACATCTATTCAGATTAGGATCAACAATGTTTTCAATGGGATGAGTGAGGGATTTACGTTCTATTTTTGGCCTCAGAAACCACGTGAAGTGTCTAGATTTACAGGGATTCAAAATATTAGACAATATGAAGTGTCTCTTGAGTGAAACGTGATTAACACGTGATTTTTAACTCGCTTTAAATGCAATCCTGTTGCAAGGAAAAAGTGTGTGTGGTGGTGGTGGTGGTGGTGGTGGGGGGGGGGGGGGGGGACGTGCGCCCTCTTCTGCTTAAGAAAAAAACAAAGCAGCCTGCTTTTAAAAGTGGGGACTGGGGGCCTCCAGGGGTCTCGATATGGGTTCCATGTGGTCCCGTTTCGCTTTGATTTTCTTAGTACGTAAAATGAATTTTGAATTTTGTGTGTGTGTGTTTTACGGCTTTTTTATGAGGGGAGTAGGGTTAAATGAGATTGAAAGATTGGAGCAGCTGCTATTACAACTTGGCAAAGTTTGCAGTCATTTGTCCTGCAGCAGCCCTAAAACATCAAGCAGCCTCTGACAGCGAGATGCTCTCTGTGCGCGAATCGAATCGGAATCTTCGGCATGTTCAGCGCTTCAGGCTCTGACACCAAGTGTGACCACAGCCTGGACTGCTTTGCTTAATGACAGAAAAACTCACTCAGTCATGACAAACACGAAAGGTTATCAGAAAAATGTCGCTTTTTCTGCTCAGCGTTGTGGAACTGTGAAAGCGCTTTGCGCGTGATGGATCGCTCCTCTCGTTCCGCACACGCAGAGCCACGTTTCTAAATCACGACAGAAAATCTGAACACAACCGCGCGGAGATAGGCATCCTTCGGTAGAAAGAACTCACCTGAAGCTGCGGGGAAAAACCCGCACCGCCACGCCGTGTGCTCCTGTCTGTAAAGTTTGTGCGTAAAAGCGCACGACGGCAATCCTATTCCGGCAGCACGAGCTTTGCGCAGCAGTCCCCACTGTTTCTCACTGTCTTACACACATACACACACACACACACACACACACAAATACCCAAGAACACGCTCCCCCGCCTCCATCAGCGTCACATGATCGCTGCTGGCTGGGATCCGGAAGTCATATGAAGGCTCGCCTGCTCGACGCGTCCTGATTGGATCCTGGTGAAGTGAGGATCATAAATCACTGTCGTGGCCCTTATTGTTGCTTCACTGGGACTTAAGGCAGGTCATGCAGGTGCTGAAAAGCTCCACTTGCAAAATAGTTCCCATTACCCTTGAGGGTGCACTTCAAAGTGTTATGAATTATTGTTGTTTTTTTAAAGCTTTCTTAAGAAAAAAAAATGAAAAGATGCTTGGTTAAAAATAGAAAACGCAGTCACGTTTTTCAAAACAAAAGCCCTTTCCTGCAGGAAAAGCTCCCAGACTTCAGAAACTCCAAACAAGCCTTTTGCCTGTTGCGGAGAAACATGTCTGAGTAAGTGGTTCAGTGAATGAGGGACTCATTGAGGCTGTTTACACACTGCCTAATAACATCAGCAGTAGAGAATTTGCTCTCAGTGCTGCGGAGCAGATCTGGTATAAACACCACTGTGGGCTGGAGTGACTTCTGTGCTCCGGCATAATTTGATTTGACTGTAGGTTTGGTTCCCTTTCAGTGTGTTTGAATAAATGAGCCACTTTCATTTTGCTTGTAAACATTAGGTCTACTCGTGTACAACAGCGTGTCAGTGACTCTTGCCGCTGACGGAAAAGGACGCACAATGTCACACTGTGCAAGCCTGTTAATTGTGCACCTTTGAAAAATGGCTGCAGAAACTGTTAACCACATGGGATTCTGTTGGAAAATTAGCAACTTACTGGCTCCTGCCTCTGATTCTGCTCTGTTACTCCCTTCTCCAAGACTTGGTTACTGTTATGACCAATGTTCCAGTTAGGTATATTACTGCAACGCCATTAAAAGTAATAATTCTTATTACTAAAGCAACTTTACTGGGCAATTGAATTTCGGGTGTAGCAACTATCCTGTTATGTTCAGACCGACAAATTACCTCCGATACAAGAACCGAGACTGTCACTGTTTACCTTCCACTATTTCTGCACATGCTCAGTTGGGCATAATATCCGCTTCAGCAACTGGAAATGAAGGGAAACTAGAATCACCTGTAAAAGCAGGCTTTGTTTTCTGAAAACTTCCTGTTTCCACGAGACAAAACCAACCCAACTACCACAACATATTCCACCAAAACATGGCTGTTTCTTCCATTTAAAGACACACTGTGTCAAGAATAATGTTTTTGGTGTTTTTAACATGTTCCCGCGGCTTTTTGCTGATGATAGAGGACATTTATAAAGAGAATTAAGCTTAAAATTACATTTCTGAGTATTTTCTCATTCAAATTGTTGCCAATCAGAAGTAGATAAAAAGAAAAGCCTTTTAAATAGAAGTTGTTTCGTAGAAAATCTGGTGCAAACTGCTCTACTCCAATCTGATGCATCCATCCACTTGTAGACCAATAAATCCATGCACGTCTTCGTTTTCCTCGTCTGAGCTGGAATTTGGCACCAAACTGTACGGCTGGATAATTCCAATATTGCTCAGCTTTTTTGTTGTGCTGGTAATGTCAGGTTGGGTGTGAGGGGCTTTAAGATAGCAGGAGAGAATGTAAGCAAAGGAGTTATGGGAAGTGATAAGTCCCGCCCACAATGCAGAGGTGAATTTCTGATAAACTTTTGCCGCTCTGCTGATCTGGTATAAACTATGTCCTTGAAAATGACACAGATTTTTGATTTTGGCTGAAAACAGCATAATCATGATTAAAAGACCACTGGGAACACTTTTTAAAGGATGATTTGAGTGAGTCTTTAAGCAGTGGAAATAGTTTAATTAGTAACAAAATACCAGTTTAAGTAGATGCAGGTGCCTCTTTGTGGGTTAAAGCCTTTTCTTTTGTTTAAGCTGTTGAGGCAAGGATTTGTGTTAGCCATCGTTTCAGGATATTACACTTCCACACCTAAGTTACAGCTTTATCCTGGTCAAACGTTATAAGTTTTAATTTTTCTTTCCAAAAGTGTTCTATGTAGTGCGAGCAGAACTCACTGACAAAGGCACAGTGGCTCTTTTCTTTAGCCCACTAAGCTAATTGGTTTCGTGTGCGCCGTTCAAACTCACAAACACCTTCACATAAGCATATTATGTAATCCCCAGATGGATGCAACAAATCAAATTGATTTATTTCCTCTGTTGCTTCTCGAAGGATGCCAAAAGTGAAAATGGGGGGTGCATGGGCCCCTTCAGTAGGGGGCAGTACCCTCCACAAAGCTGGCACTCGCCCTGAAGAAGCTCTGGAGGCTGGCACAGCTAAATGAGTCAGCATGAAGCTGTCACCAAGGTCAATGATCTGTCTGGCAATCTTTAGGAAAATGGTTTGCCTGTGAGCATGGGCTCTGTCTTCACTCTGTTCGCATCTCCTCTGGGATTGATCTGAAACGGTAATTTTGAAAGAATAAACCAACAAACTGCTAAACTTTCCAAGCTTAAAATGGCTCTGCAAGCTGATGATGTTTGCTGGACATTTTGAATCTTTATTTTCCTCTTCTCAGCCGTCTGTTATCTTGGGTTAAGTATAACCGAACCTCACAGCATCCAAACACTTTTACACCCTGCCATGTACACAGGAAGCTGTAGGGGTTCGGGGGGGGACACTTGTTTGCTCTTGCCTCACATAATACAAACACCAGAAACAAAAAAAAGTCATTTTTCCTGCGCTGATGGCGCTAAAACGGTCAGATCGCTGCCACAGTTTTCAAAAAAAGGAACTTTGATGTAACCACGTACTTGTTTGGAGTTTCACCTCGGAGATGTTAAAAATGTTTTTGAGGGGATCGACCCTTTGCCTCTAAGTTTTCCTGTGTGCTGAGTACACATTTATTTCCAGACTGTCTCCTGAGACCCTCCAAGAGGAGCCTTGGCTTGAAAAAGGTTGGGAAAAAAAGAAAAACAATAAAAGGGTCATTGAGTTAAAAAAATTAGAACCCTCTTTTATAATTATTATATTTAATTATTTTGTGTACTTGCTTTATTAAGTATATATAAAGAACGGATATAAAAACACCTTTTGTGTTACATATTTTCGTAAATATTTACCAAAATAAAAGTTAAAAAAGGGGTTGTCCTGCGTAAAAATAAAAAATAATTATCCCATCATTTAAAGACTGTGCAGCAACAAGTGCATTCGAGTGGCAGCGGAGGACTAATGATCACATTCATTAATGGTTAGATCAAGTCAGCCACCACCTCAAACCCCCGCCGGGGTGCCCCTCAGCAGGAGCCCCGACCCCGCCGGTCCACTGCTCCACTGGCTCAGTGGCCGCACATAAGGCTGAGGTTGTTTTGGGCAGCTCCATATGAAAGTGGGACTGTGTGAAAGTGAACACAGTGTCTTTGATTTAGAAAGCTGTGCTCTCAATGGTGCGCTGCGTATAAATGAATGCTGAATCAACAGTTTCTCTGATAACCTTTTCACTTCCACATTGAAGCCTGTTTGAATGTGAAACCAGGGCGCAGTTCACCAAATCACCAATAGGGGGCTTGTTACACTCCAAATCATTACCCCCATTCATTTGAATGAACAAGTGGTTTAACGTGACCATAGATATTCACAAAAAATTTACTTTACTTCTTTTATTTACATGTTTTCCAGAATGTTGTAAAAACTATTTCCATGATCCTGGTTGAAGCTGAACAAAACCATACAACATATGGCAGAAACAAGGCATGGAATGGGGGCGTGGTTATCAAAAAACCTCGGTAACCCTTTGCTGATTATTCGAAGGTATACACAGGACCATTTGTCACTTCCCGGTGAATCAAGAAAAAATTAAACTGGAAAAATATCGAATCACCAACAGTAAAAGAATGAAAATTAAAGCAGGTAGTTGATTCTAACCAGAGATGGAGTAAAATAATATTTACATCTTTTAGTTTGAGATTGCTTACTGAAGAACCACATGAATACAGTGTAATACAATGTAAATGACTGTGGATATATGTCCAAATATGACAATAAAAATAAATGCGGTAACAAATGAATGGAAGATGGAAGCTAAGTTGAGATCTGACTCCTCTTGTTCTTTTTTCTCTCTCCTGTTTTTGTCCTTTTTCGTCTATTGTCTATTTTTATATATATGTTCATGAATATGTGCCATGCTGTTTATGGGATGTTGTACACCCTTTTTGTTTATTAAGTGGTTTATGGGCTTTTTAAGTAAAACATGTTATAGAATCGTGTTATTATTTGTTTATAACTCCTAACTCAACTCTCCTGGCCTCCAGTATAATGTATGAGGGGGAAAAAACAGGCTGGGTCAGAATATATCCTAAAGATTATACCCGTAAAAGGCTCAACTTTTTCCTCTTGGAAAGTATTATGCCATGAAAGCGAGTACTAAAGGAGAAATCCTTGTCATTGTTTTTTATGACTTCTCGGTTCCCCAGATGCTGATCTTTTACCTGGACAGAGGCTGCAGTGTGAGGAGCTGCTGCGCAGCTACTGCCTTGCTCCATGGAGAGAGTGTGGAGCCTCCAAGTCTTGCATCTGCATTCCTACTTCAAACCATTTACAGACACAGAGAACAAAGCTGTGCCTTCTTTAAAATCACAGAGAAAGGGCTATTATGTGTCCCCGGCCTCCTCTGTCTCTGCAGAACTACAAAACAGTTTGCTTCAGTGAGCTGCGGCCAAGTCAACTTTTAATGGCTTTAAATTGTGCCGCAGAGGCAAGAAAACATAAGGACAGTATCACGGTTTACATACCTAAAGATCATCCCGTGTCTCCTATGAGCAAAAGATACTTCAGCTAAAGCCAGTTGGACGTAGGGATTCATCTCAGAGGTTTCCAACAAAAAGAACTGCTTTCCACTCGCTGGTGTTTACCTGGACCAGGTGTGATTAACCCACCAGCAAATGATGGAGCAGAATTTATTATAAAACAACCAAGAATGCAGCCGTCAGAGGTATGAAGGATGCAGCAGGAGCGCCCCAGACTTTCCATGGATGATCCGTTTCATTTAGCAGGACTGGATGCTCACCTGAACCTGAGAACCAGGGTTTTCCTTCACTTTTCTGTGGAAGTATTTGACTGAGGAGTAGCACTTGAATGAGGGGTGAAACGTTCCACTGGAAGAAGACTTTACATCCAGATGCCGTGATTCAAACTCAAGAACGTCACCTAGATAAATGAAAGCCTTCATCAACAAGGAAACATTGATGAACACTCCATCAGGAGGATAAATAGAATGACAAGTAAACAATGAATGGTATTAATAAAAAAACACACTATCCACGCCACGGAGATGCACCGCAGACGGACCCATACAAACAGGGTTACAGTAATTGAAACAATGTCAAGACTGGAGCTAGCGCTCTACTGTAGTACCAAAGAGTTAAGAAAAGCAATACAAAAATTTGAAAACAACCCCCCTGCCTGATATTGACTCGCCTGTCTTCCTTCTGTGTCTCGTCCTCCTTTAATTAATTAAAACATTCCCTTTTGGAACAATGAAGAGCAACCATAATTTGTTATTTGTTGTCTGACACAGTACTTGCTGCCGACTTGTGATAGTTTTTCTGGCACTGAGGAGGTTTCTGTGCAGCTTTTTTTCTCCTGTCTACTGAAGAACTGATCCAGGGTCTTTTCAACCTGTACTTGTTGCACCTCAAAGTACTTAGGAACTCGTTTTACTGAAAAGGTTCTGCGTGATCTATAAAACCTTACAAATGTGTGCAAAAACATCCATTTACATCAACAAAATATTTCCCATCCACACTTTGTCTAAATCATGAAGCTGCCTCTGCAGACTTGATTTCTTCCCATGTGAGGTTGAAGACCCAGATATCCTGAGGATATGACTCTAAACTTCAGTCGGGACTCCTTCACTGCACCACATCTGAGGTACATGTTGTTGGCATTTAATATACATGCTCTACACACATCTTCAAGATTGCTGAGCATCACCTCAGTGGACACATTTTGAGAGTTTGGACAGGTTTGGACTGTTTTTGGTTCCCTCTCCCTCAGCCCCTCTCTGCTGTGACAGCATGGCAACAACAAGAATCTGTTTCTGAAAGGAGTGAGGTAAGTGGAAAAGGAGAAAAGCGGCATTGTTGTGTTTGTGACAGCGCGTTGCACAGCCTTTTCAAAATGTGGGATGACTTTGGCCAGACTAGATGTAGAGCAGAATCCGTCAACTTCAGCCCTTCTGTTAGAGAGCTTGGCAGAGTCACGGGCCAGCATGGTTCCAGTCCAGCGTTTGTTTTTTTCACAAACAGTAGTTTGTCTTGAATCTAGTAAAGCAGTTCACTACAAAACTTCAAATGAGCTCCCCTTTTTTTCCAGCTTGAAGGGCTGGTTTATAGTTGCCCAAAGTTTCCTTGAGCTAAGCCTCTTTGACCTATTAGTCCACAAAACCGGGTTTGTTCAAATCCCTTGAAAAACACATGTTTCTGCCAGATGTTGTTCCCCGTTTCTTTCCACTAAGTCATAAAACATTATGTTTAGAAAGGGAAAAGAGGGAACGCCGTGATGACATCAGGAGCGGCGTGTTGTTGCGCAGAGCTCCAGCAGAGTGAGGTGTTATTGAAAATGAAATCATCCTACATGAGAGGCCGTTGGGGTGTTGGGTGTCACATTGCTCTTGTTTTAAACGTCACCTCAGGAGCTGTAAACAGCCTCTTGGAATAGATGATCCTCCTCTTTCTTCGGGACTGCTGCCGGTTTCTGAGTACCTGAGGAGCCAGAGCTTCTCCTCTGCCTCTTTATGTCATTATGCTTAATGAGCTGTGACATGGAGCTTGGTACCAAATGTTCCTCTGAGCTGCTGCATTCACGCTGGAGTTATGAGGGAAAACACTGACATTTGAATCTCCTCATCCATTGTATGTTTTTGTCTTCAAACGGGGAAACAACATTGGGGGGATCCGGTCCTTGTTGTTCAGCTCGGTAACGGCGGTTCTAAAAGCTAAAGGATGATTCAGGCTTGCATCTTCATTTGCTTTGGTCCAAACTCATCTAACGCGATGCACCGTTAGAAGAGGACTAAACTGCCTGGAAACTTCCTGCAGTTACAACAGCTGCTCATTTAAACAAACCAAACATTTACATGCTTTAAAAAAAACCAACATGACGTGTTTGATGGAACTGTACAAGGCAAGGAATGATGAATAAATACAAAAATGTCTTCTGCATAGATGCGTTGCACAATGTAATGTGAATGTATAACGTGTGCTAAACTGTAAATAGAAATACGCAGATCATCAGGTGTTGTAAAAAAGGGGTGGGATCATACAAGATTTCTCTTCAAACCACTACTTTTGAAGCACACTGTCTTGTTTTATCTGTCTATTTTAAACTCTTGTGTTTATTTTTGTTTCTGATTGAAATAAAGAAATTCAAAAAAGATTGAAAAAGATGTAGAAAGCATTGTCCAAAACGAGCTCTGACAATGAATAAAACACGAAGGGAAGAAAAAGTGGCAACTTTCCCCAACGCCTTTATTAATGTTCATTTTCAAGCAGACCTGAATTCACCAGATCACTCAGTATCAGAGGACTGAACCAAGATGGGTTCAGAAATGTGTGCTTGTTTTCAAATGGAAGTACGCAAAAGCTTTTTCCCATCAAAAGAGTTTCAAACAAGTTCTATAAAGTTTATCTTCAAATTTTCTCTCAAAATAGCTAGCTATATGTAATAATAATAATAATGGATTGGATTTATCTGCGCTTTTCCAGATACCCAAAGCGCTTACATTGTGTCCATTATTCATTCACTCCTCATTCATACTTGGTGATGGTAAGCTACAGTTGTAGCCACAGCTGCCCTGGGGCAGACTGACAGAGGCGTGGCTGCCATTTCGCGCCTACGGCCCCTCTGACCATCACCGGGAGCATTCATGCGCATTCACACACCAGTGGAGCCACACTGGAGGCAGGGAGGGTGAAGTGTCTAGCCCAAGGACACAACGACATTTTGGCTGGTGGGAGCAGGGATTGAACCGCCAACCCTTTGATCATTGGACGACCCGCTCAACCACCTGAGCCACTGTCGCCCTAAATGTGTCTTTTCTTCAATTAAGAATAAATGTGATTAAATCCAGTGATGATCTGACCTGAGAACTTCCTTCTAGAAGAGAAAGGGCTCTTTTTTTCTCACCTGATATTTCACTATTTAATGATTTAGGCTTTTTAAGCCCTTGTGCTATCCTAGATGACCCCCCCCCTTCCATTGACGTGTTCTCCCTACTATGACAAAGGTGGATAAAGGTGGAAAAATTTCATGTAAACCATGGATACCAGTGAGGTTCACAAATCATTGAAGAAAAAAGGTTCAGCGCACTGTCTAGTGGGTCTAGATGACCCAACTCCCAATGTTAAAGTGCCTAGGATAGCACAAGGGTTAACTACATCTCTTTCTAGGATTTTAGAAATAAAGGGCAGGTTTGATATCGGTCTATAGTTGGCCAAAATGCTAGGATCCAAACTGGGCTTTTTCAGAAGAGGTTTAACAACTGCATGTTTAAAAGACTGTGGCACGTAACCCGTTTCCAGAGAGGTATTCATTATGGTTAATATGGAATCATTAATTAGGGGGAAGGTTTCTTTAAAAAAGTCTAGTGGGAATTGGGTCTAACAGACAAGCTGAGGATTTGGAGGACGTAATAATTGATGTTATTTCTGCTTGATCCACAGCAGTGAAGCAGTCTAATGTTACAGAGGTTTCTATGGATGCCTCCACTTCTACCGCTTCAGCCTGCTCTGGGCTGATAGTAGGAATAACTTGATTTAACTTATGTCTAATATTTGAGATGAGGAGCGCAGGTGAACCAACAACCACCAGAAACCAATGGAGGGAAACTGAGGCCATCTAGAGTTTAAAATGGGAGCTTACAGAACCTCTACTCTGCCTTTATTTTTTAATATATTATCTTTAGAAGATATATTTGCTGTTCTTATCATCTCTTATTTCAGAAAAGCTAGTTCTTCTGGTTCCTAACGACCCTCTCGAGTCTGACATGAGTGGCTTTGAAAAGTTCAGGAAAACAGGGATCTGTCTTTGAAAGACTTAAAAACTGATCTGCTCTGATCTAACTGAGTTAGATGTTGCGTTTCTGGTCCAAAGACAGAGACTTAAACATGACTTGGACTTGTGACCAGAAACCTAATCCTCAACTCTTAAACTAAACTTAAACTAAAGAGTTAGCTGTTAAGTCAGCCACAGACTTGCTGAGTCTGAAATGTAAAAAGAGACTAGAAGGTGTCACAGTTAAGGTGCGTGTCACCTTAACTGTGACATCACAGACCTGAAACATAACATATGAAAGTCCCAGTTAACCCTTGTGCTATCTTAGATGACCCCACCCTTGCATTGACGTGTTCTCCCTACCATGACAAAGGTGGATAAAGGTGGAAAGATTTCATATAATCCATGGACACCAGTGAAGATCACAAATCATTAAAGAAAAAAGGTTTAGCGCACTGTCTAGTGGGTCTAGATGACCCAACTCCCAATGTTAAAGTGCCTAGGATAGCACAAGGTTTAAAACCAAATCCTGGACACCTGAACCTTCTTCCAGTGATAGTGCTATAAAAAGTGCATTACTCGGGTGGTATGGGAGCTATTCTAGTCTAGTCTAGTTTAGTATATTCTATTCATGTAGTTTTATAAAACTCATTACTGATATAAAATGTTGTGTGATGCACAGACCATATGACTTTGTGACAGATTTTAGTTGATTCCGTAAAAACGTCACTGCTGTAAGGTGTTGCACATCAGCGCTGCAAAGCTGATTTTCTCTGCTTCACTGAGGTTAATCACGTAAGCGGTTGAAAAGTTGCAATACTGGAATAGATGTAAACAGTGGAGCCAAAACTCCAGAGTTAAAAGGGTTAATCCTGTTCGATGAAACCATTGGAACCCTTTTTGAAGGGGTTCTTTAAAAAGAGAAATAACTCACGTGCAATGATCAGTTTGGGTTGTTTTAATTTTGGTAATATTGAACAACAGTTCACCAAGTGCAGGAGATATGAGTGCACACAAACATTTCTAAACCCCATATCAAAACACAACGAGTATTTGTCAAAGCAGCTTCCTATAATGTCCTTTTTTTAATCCTTAAAAACCTCTACATACAATACAGATGTTTTAGAAACACAGATGTAAAAGACGTTGGCGGCTCTAAGTCAAGCAAGTGAAAAAGAAACTCTTGGTCCTGTATGGACGATAAAAGCTTCTTCATGTCAAACTGTCAGGAGGCTGAAATCCTGATGCCCTCTGACCTCCCTATAATCTCAAATCCACTTGTGGTTTCACTGGATTCAGCAGGGCACAGGAGTTTTAATCCCACAAATGAAAATATACAGCGACAGAGGAGAAATGCATATTATACTTTGAGATATATATCGCTATCTCTGCTTTTAGGGCAACATCTACTAAAACAACTGCAACGCTTTATTGCCCACATGCAAAAAATAAAAATGTAAAAACTACTCAACGTAACAAAAGAGGGTAAGAAAAAAGGCATTTTACTTACAAAGCACATGTAACATTCCCCTTCAGCACAACCTCGACATTCACTTGAAAAAAGCAACACATTTTACACCCGAGTTGATGATGTAGGGTATGGGATTCCTCTTTGTTGGTGTGGTTGCTGTGATTGTAAGACTGGCCATGCATGTCTGAGATACTACAGGAATGTACATGCATGACAAAGATACCCTGCTATATGAACGGCGGGCACTAGGTGGCAGACTTTGCCCACTTTGCACGCCGCTCTGGTCCGCTTGGGGATGAAATGTCAAGTAATGGCAGGGGAGAAGAAGAGACATGCATTGGGCACACATAACATTAGGACTCAGGTATATTGCTTTACAAAGTATGTGCATCTGCCCTTCGCTAAAGTTGAATTTTCTTGTGCATACAGAGACTTTCTCACCTTCTTCTCCTGCTTTCTGTCCCTCTTGGCCTTCAACAAAACAAATCCCTTGTTGCTTTCTTACCCCCAGTGTCCTTGAGCTCTTTCCCTCTTACCCCTGCTCCTCTTCTCCTCCCTGTACTCCCTCCCTCTGGCTCCTCTCCTTCCTTTCCCCCTCCTCTTCTCTGCGGGGCAGCTGGAGAGACTGGCATTTCTCTGACAGTGGGGGGGGGGAGAACCTGCACCGAGCCTCGACCCACGCTGGGTGAGGAGAGGTGGGATGCAGCGTGGTAGGCAGAGGTGTGCGTGTCTAGGCGTGCGACAGAATTCCCAACAAAAGCTCTGTTGGGACGAATTTTCTGCATTTTTTGAGTCGAATAAACCTAAAAAAAAAACATTTCCGGATTACTGCAACTCGTAAAGGGAATCATGTGAAGCTTATGGAGAGCTTCAGATTCATTTAACTTTAATTAAATATCACATTAGGCTCTTAATAGGTCTTCTCCCAAATGATGCAGCTAAGGATAACACTGCTTCCTATTTCTTTGGCATCGGAGTGTTCCTGCAGAGCTTTAGAGGACAAACGGCACATAACTGTTGTACCTTCTAGAGATTCTTTTACTTGTTCATCTCCTTTCTAATGAATCGATGAAGCTTTGTATGTGTTCCCCTAAAGGTCCAATTCGAACTGTAAAAAAAGAAAAAGATTATCGCCCTTTTTGTTTTTTAAATCGCAAATTCAATTCTGCTGGAGTGTTCCTTTATATCACATCAGTCTGTTTTATCTTTGTAGCTGAGATTTAGCATTTTATTTTAGCCAGATTAGCCTTTTTAGCATTGATAAACAGGTTTTGCTTCCGTTTACGTCCTTCACGCATATTTTTCAGCTTCCCACGTATATTTTATTTCAGCATTTTGAGCACTGCTACTTGTTTTTATTTTTTTAAAATATTTTTAATGCCATAGTCACAACTGCCCTTAGGTATGGATGCTGGTGAAAAAAGGGTAAACTTGTACTGGGCACGGCAGTGACACACAGGACATTTTTAAGACCGTAGATCGCTCGATGAGCCTGTAGAGAGAAAATGTTCCTCCACATGCGTTCCTACGGCCACGCTGAAGGTGACCGGTCGAAGTGAACACTTACACAACACGTAAGGGTAAGTAAAGAAGAAGGAGGAGAGATTCGTACGAGTTTTTCATCTTTTCAACCTCCGCAACTCTTGTGGACGGCACAAGGAGCCCATAGTGCTGTTCACGTGATAAGTGCGCTCCTTGCTGCAGCCTGACTATTTAAAATCAGGAAATTCGGCAATCAGTGTGTACTTTGTGTAGACATCCTATGGACGCTTGCGTATCACGTGCACACCCCATGCACGGTCAGTAGGGAGTCAGTAATTGTACCTTACTAGAGTGTGGTGTAAGGACACTGTACAACAGCATCACTCATGTGTCATAAGTGCGTGGAACGACCATTATCCTCATGAATACCTCTTGATACTCTTACCACACGTATGAGAATAGTCGTTCTAGTTTCATGACATAATTGGAAGTGGCCGCACGAGCCTCAAGAGAACTTCAAGACACACCTGCACTCATCTTAAGAAGCGAACAATCCCCTCTACAACCTTCCACGGACCTGGACCCCCCCAAAAACCTACAGCATCTGAACAGGCGCACGAGACTAAGGCATAACCTGTCTTACAGTTCCCTTAAGTTTTGGATCTATACTTGTTATTCTTGTCATTTGACCCCAAATTACATTTTTTCTTCTATTTCCTGCTGTTGTGCTCACTTTAGAGCCAATCCAGCTTTTTTTTGCTGACTGTAGCATTTTTCCGCTACTTTCTAATTCTGCCATTTTCAAAATCTTTCGGTTTCCTGCAAATTTACATTTTTAGTATCATGACTGAGTTCCAACATCTTTGTCTGCATCTTTACCTCATGCACCTTTTCAATCACATTACTGACCTACTTTTCAGCATTGTTTGGCCTTTTCAAAGACTTATGCTTTGTTATGACTTACCTGTAAATCTGGATTCTTCATTATTTATTGTTCCTCATTGTTGCTCAGCTTCTTTTCACTCAACCTTAAATAGTTTTTTCTTAATTTAGTTAATACTGTTTGGTTCAATTTAGCATTTTGCTTCATTTCTGTGTTTCTAAATGTTCTTTTACTTCTCCAGTATTGCTTTTTTTATTTTTCTGTTCCCAAAGACGTTTTTTATGCTAACTAATTTGGCATTTTTAGATTCCTTTTATCGTTCCTACAGTATTATTTTGGCAGAATTAACATTAATATTCACATTTGCCATATTATATTGCAGTTGTGGGCATGTTCTGGAATATTGTGGTCTGCTTTCATACCTTCCCAGCTGCAGCTTTGAGCTTTAAGATCTCTTTCCTTCAGTAAAGGAAGATGACCCCCCCAGAAAAAAACCCGCTGCCAAACATATCTTATAAAAAGCTCTTAGGAGGAATTAGTAAAATAATTAGAAACGTCACCCCCAAATGTTCAAATGTCAGCAGGAAGGCGGCGGTGAGGAATTAGTCTCACCGCACTTTTGTAACGTAAAGGAGGTAAAGATGAGCTGCAGCGTCAGGTGAGTCGGGCAGCAGCGCCTGCCAGGAGATAGGACATGTCTGTTTAGCCTCGCTGATGATAAGTGAGGAAGAGGGGCAACAGGCAGGTCAGTTCTTTCATACGCCTAAAGTAGGGAGTAACTGGAAGAGGGGCAAGTGGAGATAAGCAGGGAGAGGAGAAGAGACAGTTACGGACAAATAGGAATTGAGACAGGGTGGATGAGGCGGGGTCAGATGTGTCGGTGCAGCTCGGGAAGCGGTGATGAGGAGAGGGCTGGTCGCGGTTCAATTCCTCTGCTCTTCATAAAAGACAGCAGCTGGTCTGGGATCTCAGCGAGGACGTCCTTAGCCAGCCGAGCCATGCTGAGGACCTGGTTGCCAGATCTGTCGACGTAGTCCCTGAAAGGAACAAACTAGGAACAGAGAAGAAAAAGGGGGTCAGACTCATCGTTTGGGAATGTGCTGCAGAAAAGCCTTTTCTGAAGTTTTAGGTAAATGACATCATTCTATGAGTCAAGCTGCTTTGTGAAGAGACAATTGTCAGAGCTGTTTCCTCCTGAAGACAAAACGCCTCAAATACAAAGGAGGCAACAAAATCCTCAGATTTGACAAAAACTGAAAAGAGATCGCAAACTGTGAAAAGATTAGGCACAGCGCCTGGGTCGGGGTACGGATAAATTGGCTCCGATGAAGGAAATATTCTTTCAGAAAAATCAATGGGATTAAAGGAAGCTGAAAAGAATCCACTGCTTTCTGGAGTGGCCTTTTTTCCCCCTGCAAGATGGAAGTTCTTGTCTCTGCTTAATGCCCAAAAAGTTTTCCAGTCATTAGTTCCTCACGGAACAGTTGAAACGCTAGAAGATCAGCTCGAGACCTTCAGAAGAGCCGGATGACCCAGGTTCCTCATTTTGGGGGAACTTGAAGTAAACGGAAAGAAGAGTCAGAGAAGTCCTGAGTGGTCCTGCGTTTAACACGAGGGTTTACGTCCTCAAATGAACTCGCAATAGATAAAATCCACAAAGTACTGGTGATGTTTTTATAGACGTTTTAAGGCTAAATAACCCCTCACTAGACGCTTTCTACAGTTTTCTCAGACAGACATGAACATTTTCACGCTTTTCTCTCTTTTTTAACCCTTGTGCTATCTTAGATGACCCCCCCTTCCATTGACGTGTTCTCCCTACCATGACAAAGGTGGATAAAGGTGGAAAGATTTCATGTAATCCATGGACACCAGTGAAGATCACAAATCATTGAAGAAAAAAGGTTCAGAGCACTGTCTAGTGGGTCTAGATGACCCAACTCCCAATGTTAAAGTGCCTAGGATAGCACAAGGGTTACACTCTCAAAGTTCAAAACTTCACAGGAAAGAAAAAATAACCCTGATCACGATCGAGGATTTTTGTGAATCTGTCAAACTGAATGCATTTTATAATGGAGACATGGCACAGAAGGGACACTGATCTACAGCCATTCAGGGCGCAGAACACAGTGGGTTGTAAAAAATGAAATTAAATCAAAAAGCAGAAATGTCACTGAAAAAATTCACGAATTCACAAAGGGAATTTTATTCTAAGGAACATCTGAAATAAGATTAAAGCCTGAGTTCTCTGAATATTAACATAAAATCAGTAAGAAAAAAATCAAGTTTCCAAAATTAAAACCTTAAAATTGTTTTCCTATGATGTCCGTCCTATGACCTACATCCGAAAAAGAGTTTACATTCATTTACATTTACGAAAGCTAAATCCTAATCTCTTATTAAAATATATCTAAAGTGTGTTTCCCAGCCAGAAATCCTCTCATCTCAGGTAAAAACGCATGCAGTGCTTTTCTTTGGGCTACCCTAAGATTTATTTAGAAACCCACACCGATCATCCTTTCACATATTCTAAAATTGTTTCATGAGGTCATTAAATTACGATTACACAGTTTTCAGCCAAAATGGAAAAAAAAATCCAAGTTTAGTTTTATAAGACATAGTTTCTGCAGAGCAGCAGGACTTCATTTAATTACAAATGTACCTGTAGTGGGCGGGGCCGTTGACGCCAAGCAGCCCCACCCCTACTTCCCGTCACCCATAACTGAGAGCTTTTTACACTCTCTCCTTCAAGCTTACAGCCCCAACCGAGCGAGCTACATGGTAGGTTTGCAGCCATCCACTTTTGATCCAGATTCCAGCTCCGATGAGGAAAACAAAGACGTTGACATTCCATTTGTCTGTAAATGCATCAGAATGGAGCAGAACAAGGACCTGGTGGCCCCGCCCAGCGCATTTTCTACGTCACAGATACGATCTTTTAAACTGGAATTTCTTCGTCTGCTCCTAACTCACAGCAATTTGAATGAAGAAAAATTCTGAAATGCAGTTTGGAGCCTGAATTTCTTTATATGTCATCAGAAAAAAGCTACAAGGACATGTTTAAAAACACAGCTTTCACCAGTGAGTGTTTCAGATGTGTTACTTCCTAAGCAAAAAAAAACAAACATACTTGTGATTCCAAGGCAATAAAAATGTAAACGGTTGCTATGTATGGACCCATCGTCCTATAGAGGCTGCTATCTTGAATTTAAATGTGATTTTGCACCCAATAAGCACTTTTGAACTCCTGTTGTTTCAGTGAAAAACTAACATTGGTTTCAAAATTGGTTTGCAGAGTGATAAGACCTCAGCGGGCGTCGCACTGAGCACTTGCAGGCAGCGGTGGAGGCAGCGCTGATTGTTGATTATGGTATGAATAATGAGTGGGTAAAAATCTATCCCAGGGAAATTGTTTTGGGGGTGCCCATGTGCTCCCTGGAAGAAAGTTTGATTGCATCTCTGTCGACATAAATAAACGCATTAGCCATTTGGAGATAAAACATACATAACTTTAGGTATGTTGTACATATGATGTGTAGTGACATTGCTCTATAGGTTTTTTTGTTTCTCTTGGGAGAAAACCTGGGGTAAAAGATCACCTTTCTCAATAAAAGCATAGTAGAAGTCAAACATGATGTCATTGATTCATTTGAGAGCTTTAAACTGTAAAAAGAGTCACCAAGAAAAGGGATAAAAAAAATAGTTAAGAGTTTCTCGTTAAAAGTCAATCGTTTCTGATCATACAGTCTTGTTGCATCAGAGACATGAGTTATCCGCCAGCGAGGGTTTGAGAAGTGGGGGGGGTGGCATTAGAGATGGGTTTTAAAGCCTCTTAAGCCTTAATTAAAGAGAAGTGTGATGTCGACGGGCATCTCTGCCCTCCTCTCAGTGAAGCCAGGCGGAAAGGCTCACTTCGGTTACAGCTCTTATTAGATTTCAGCTGAAAACGCCCTCAGGGCAAATCAAAGGCAGAAGGCATGGATGGGTTTTCTGCAATGCTGACGTTAACTGCACTTCTGTGACAAATGGCAGCAAGAGCGGCAAAAAATAGCAGATAACTGATGGTGGAGGGGCAGTAATGAGGAGGGAGGGGGGCAAAATGAGTTGCTGCTGACAGTAAGCAAACAATGAAATATTAAGTGGGTCTTTCATAGATGAATATGTATTACAATATCAGCCTATTAGTCTATTTTCAAAATTACAATTTACAGATTTAAAACAAAAGAGTGGTAAATGTGTAAAGAAAAGAAGAAGAAAAAAAGTCAACTTACTGAAGTAGTCTTCAATTTTATCAATATAAAATAACCACTGTTGCAATTATGAGGCAAGAGGACCATTTTTCTTCTATGACTAAATCTGTTGCTCTCTTTACCCACAATTAAAATCAACCTCCCAAAGTTCAACAAGTGGCTGCTGGGAGGAGCTAAAGTGGCTTCAAGCAGTGACCCGAAGGTTCATGTTCATTTTTCTTCGTCAGGTTTCCACTCATGTGCAGAAACACACTGATATGAGCAGTCAGGGTCTGGATTTGTATTCTCCTTTTTAATAATCGTTTAGCTGCGTTAAAAGTTTCTGTCTTTAAATTCATTAGGTCTGCAATGGCTGATTGTGTCATCATTAAAACACGTTCTCTACACCTACTATGAAGAAATTTTTTTCATTTTTTTTCATTTAACTTAAGCAAAAGACAGTGTTTTAATCAATAGTAATAATATTGATGTTTTTGTTGTGGGATTTTGCAGTCTCCATCAACTTCTTAAAAAAAGACACTCTGATGCAAATGGTGTTTGAACATGTATTTGTTGTATTTCTCTGACAATGAAGGACATATATAAAGAAAATTAAGCTTAAAATTGAATTTCTGAGTATTTTTTTATTTAAATTGTTGTGAACCAGGAGCAGATAATTTTTTTTTTTTTTTTCGTAGTAAATACAATCATTGGGCTGCATGTTCCCTGTTCTGCTCCATTCTGATGCAACCACTGTAAGACAAATAGATCCATTTGTCCATAGCTGGAATCTGGATCTAAACTGTTCAGCTGGATAGCTTCAATGTTGCACCACTAATGTTAGAAGTTAGAAGCTTGGGAAAGTATGGTTCACTGGGGTTATTTTCTCTATCTTCATCCACTTCTCTCCTTCTCTATTCTTGATCGTTTATTTCTCCATGCCTCTGTTTGGTGCGTTGTTCCTCTTTCCCATTCCCCTCCAGGGGAGCAGGAGGGATTCTGGATTCCAGTCTGCTCATCAGTGCTCTTGTCCTTGGCTATGGACCTCAACCCCCAGCCGTCCCCCAACTCCATCTGGATAAAGTCCAAACATGTAGTTGTAGAGATAGATGAGCTAATTCTTCTCTAAGAGTTCTGGAACATCGCCTATCTGTCCTGGGGGGGATCCTTCCTTCATGTGGACACCCCTGAGGTTTCTTCTTTATTTTTCCTGGAATCTGTTTTTTAGGAGTTTTTCCTTACCGTGAAGGGGGGGGGGGGGGGGGGGGGGGTCTAAGGGCAGGGATGTCCAGTTTAATTTAGTTTGTTAGGTTTGGCTTACCAATCAGCTATTCTATATCCGATCATACGTTTTTTACAATTAGTGAAACCTTTTTAGACAACTGTGTTGTAATATTGGGCTGTATAATTAAAACTGAATTGTAACTGAATTAACGGTAGGTTGGAGGTTTGGGGGACTTTAAGCTAGTGGGGGAGAGTGTAAACAGCTCCCAGTTATGGGTAATGGGAAGGGCGGGTGAAGTTGCTCTTCACCAGGAGTCCCACCCTTCAACTCAGAGGTCAATTTCCAATGAACTCTAATAAACTATTTCCTCGAAAACAACACAGTTTTTGTTTTGTTTTTGGCTAAAATCAGCGTTATTTTTAATTAAATGACTGGGAATGCTTTGAAAATTGATCAGAAGATGATCAGAGTGAGACTTTAAGGAGAAATAAAACATTTAAAAAGTTCTACAACCAGCTATGGTTGACAGAACCGTGAATTCTGTTCTCTTTCAAAAAACCCTGAAGGAAATTTCCCTTCATCTGTTCCTGGGGTTTAGCCCCACAGCACTTAGGTTCTGCCATAGAAAATTAGTCTCCAGCAGGTTCCCCCTTGGAACAGATAATGTGACATTACTTCAAAATGAAGGGGAACTTTTATGCAAAGCAATGGAGAGATATCTGCCTAGTGGGGCTGAAGTGGGTCAAAGTCTTTTGCTCAAAGGATGCGGTGAAGATCAATCATGAAGGTTGTGGAGTGTTCCAAAAGAAATCATGCTGGAAAATCGCAAAGTGTGTTAGGCATCTGCAAAATAATTCTATCCGGACGAGAAGAACTCTCCCCGGCAGCTTTCAGATGGACTGAGCACAGGGCAGAGCACTGAAAGCAGTGAGAGATGCCGCTGTTAATGCACTCGCTCCAGCGGTTAAATGTCAAAACTTCCTCAGACGTGATTGTGAAAAGCACTCGATAAAAAGCGTTTGTTGTTTTTAACACACTGGACAACACAGACTTTTTGTGACATTAAATTAGCACAAAAACTGACAGAGAGCAACGTTCGATCAGTGTCAACAAGCAGGAGCGGAGTCATTACTTTAGAGACAGAAGCAGATGGAATCAATACCAACAAGAAAAAGCCCTGCTTGTACAGTGAGGACCGGTTTTCCAGACCGACTGAATGATCACTGTCTGTCTGAGCAAATGTAATCACAGAGGTTGTATGAAGCGACTGCAAAGATAGGGTTGTGAAAACAAATAGCAAAATCAATGCGGCTGCGGAGTGAGCTCATGCATTGTTAAGACGTTAAACGGCCATCACTTGTTCTTTCCATCAACGCCTTGTTTAGGGGAGTTCATATGGAAATTGTTAAGTCAGGAAGTGTGACACCAATGTTAACATACTTTTTGGGTAAAGACACTTTTGAAAAACTGCTTGGCAACAATAAATCCTTATTCCCCGCCTCCCACTTTCCAGCCGTACATTTATCATTGCAAGAGCTCATTTATCACCGGGACTAACTCACAGCGAGCCGACAGGCCGCTCTCGCTCCTCCGATCCCAATATTCAATAGCGAATTTTTATCAGGAGATATTGTATTTTCCTTTTGCTCACATATCTCTAAACAGCTGCTGCCAGATGTGGTTTGGTCACCCTGCTTGCTCCTAAAGCACACCACTTCTGTTTCAAAAGAGCTGCAGCCTTTGTTGAGTTTAGATAAAAAGCTTTTTGAGGGGAGATGCTGGATTATTAGACGCTTTCCTCTATTTCTTTTTTTTTTTAACAGTTTCCACTCAGAGCTCTTCTTTATGCACATAAATGCACTTTATTTTTTGTGTGTGAAGAGTTTTCTGTGCAAAAACATTTGGATGAGGATGAATGAGTCACGGAAAAACAAAAAGAAGAAAAATCAGTTTAAGCTGGTAAAAAATGAATCTCTGAAGAGCTGGACTTTTGCATTTCTACCAGTTTTCTAAAAGTAAAGGGATGGAATCAAAAAATGGTAGCTTGAGAAGCTAAAAATTTTAGGTGAAAAAAAGCTCCTTTTCGTCATATTTTCTAACTTTTTCATCTAAACTCTACAAAGACTTCATCTGTGTTGGGGAAAACTGAACAGATTTGACATCTCAGACTGAAATAAGTTGTGGTAACAACAAAAAAATGGGTTAAAAATGTGTGGGCTATAAGCTAAAGTTGTGTTGTACCTGTTTCTCCGTTTTTGGCCATGAGTGTTGACTCAACAGACGACACCTATGCAGAGGTGCTATTGTGTAAGGTGATGATGAAGATCACTGTCTGCTTCATCATGGATAGTGGACGAAGCCCACTTAGTTTAGAAGAGTTCAGAAACATACTATCGGCTGCGGTTTGCATAAAACTCGTCTCCGTGCCTCTTAACCGGGACCAGAAAGATCCAATTTTGAAATCTCTGCACTGGCTGCCAGTCAGCTTTAGGATCGATGTGAAGGTTCTTTTATTAGTTTATAAAAGCTGAAAAGGAATCAGACCTCCATCTTTTATCAGATTTACTTTTAGGTTATGACCCTTCCAGGGCCCTCAGGTCGTCAGGTGCAGGTCTGCTAGTGGTCCCAAGAGTCAGAACTAAAACCCACGGCGAGGCGCCATCTCAGCATCGTGGACCTCGCCTGTATGTGACGGCTTCATCCACGGTGGAGGTTTTTAAGAAAAAAACAGAAAACTCATTTTTTAGTATAGCTTTTAAGCAGTTTTTACATGCCAACAAGTTTTCATTTTGTTCATTTTATGAATAATTAATGTCACTTAATTTTAATGTATTTGTGGAATGTGTGTCAGGTTTTAAAGTTTTTATTTATTTTTTATTATAAAATGCTTTTATTACTACTATTTTTCCTATTAATAATATTATATGAAGCACTTTGAGGTGCATTTTAGAAGGGAAAGGGTTATATAAATAAAGCTGCATTTGAAATTGGTGAATTTTATAAATCTTGGGAAAACAAAAAAAGCAACAACCGAGCTGTACACAAAAAGACACAATTATTGGTAAAAATGTGGCCTAGAAAAACAGCTAGACCGATTTTTCTCCTGAAGATATATGAAAAAGATATTATGGCTGCTATGGATTTATCATCTTAATAAAGGAAACGATTTTAAATCAGAATGTGACTTCATCACCGTCAGGACACACTGTTCCGTGAGAAGATAAAAACCGTTCAGAAAACACAAATACAAATACAAAATCTGCATACAGTGGCACTTTAGTATAACACAGTTCATCTTTCATCTTTTCTTTTTTGTGCAATTTTAACTTATTTTCTTTTGTTTTGTTTTTTAACAGTACATTGTGTTCTTCATTCTGATTGGCTGTAGACTTTTGCCAATCAACATCTGCTGTGTCTCCTGTACAGAATGCGTTTAGTTTTTCACATTTAAAAATATTTCAGTCAGACAACTCATGCAGTAGAGAAGGATTTATTTTCCATGTTTCTTTTAGTTTGGCATGAGGCTCCGTTCAGATACAATAAAACAAAGATCTCCATAGAAAACCTTGGGTATAAAACTACCCCTAACGGAGCTCACAGGAGGTAGAGCCTTTAGCCCCTGTTTTTATGTAAGAGAGGCCGACACAGTTTCTACATTCCAGATTGCAGTTTGCTCATCCGTGCTCCTGTACGGATCCACCTGGCTGTGGATCCTGTCTCCAGCTCGACTCGCGCCCCCAGCCGTCCCCCAACTTCATATGGATGACGATCATTTGCTGGACTTTAAATATGTAGTTTTAGAGTTAGATAAGTTAGTTCTTCTCTAAGAGTTCTGGTACATCGCCTGTCTGTCCTGGGGGAAGATCCCTCCTTCATGTGGACACCCCTGAGGTTTCCTTATTTTTCCCCGATTCCTGTTTTTTTAGGAGTTTTTCCTTACCACGAAGGGGGGGTTTAAGGGCAGGGATGTCCAATTTAGTCTGTTTAGTTAAAGTTTAGCATTATCCTATTGAATTCTATGCATTTATGATCCTTTTTGATTGTATGTTTAGCTTACAATTACCGGTACGAAGCCTATTGAGACGACTGTTGTTGTGAATTTGGGGTATACAAATAAAATTGAATGGAATTTAATTGAATTGAATTGAAGCTGGGGAGGAGGGTGGGGCGACAAACGCAGCGTTCGCAGAAATGGATCTGGTCAAATGGATCACACCTGGTTCTTAAGTAGGACGCGGCACAGGTGAGTTAATTGGGCTGAACCGCCCCCAGGTTGGAGTAAACAGATAAACGCACTGCTGAGGTGCCTGCCTGAAATTCTCCCAGGTACGTTCACCTTTATTTTATTCTATAATTTTCAGACTTATTTTTCTATGAAAGTTTAAACTTTGAGAAAAAGTGTGAAAATGTTAATGTCTGTCTAAGAAACACGTATAAAGTGTATGGTTACCAGCTTTTCTGTCTTAAAACATCTATAATACTGTAAGATGACTACTTCTTTTTTTGTCTGTCATGGGTTAAGACCTCACCCGATAAACAAGGGAACACTAGAAATTAGGATAGCTTGGAGGCTCCACACAATGACAAACCCAGACTGGGATTCGAACCAGCAACACGTCACTGTTAAACAGGAGGGCCAACCACTTATTTTCTCTGCTTCACTGAATATTTCTAAACTCTAAATCTCTCTGGTCATTCAGGATTGTGGGGCAGGCACACAGTTTGGATCATTTTGAGGTTTTGCAGGTTAAAAGAGATACATTTTGTCTTTTTTATGACAACACATTGGCAGTCTGCTGCAGGAGTTATTGGAGACAAATCACCCACTTCTCCATCTCAGCTGTTCACTGTCACCGCAAAACAATTTACATGCATGAGCACAAAAACAAAAAAGGTAGAGTTCAAGTTTAATTAAAAGGCTGCAGTCAGACTAAAGAAGTAAAGCAAGTCCTCGACGGTCATTTTCTATCTTTAGACTTGTCTCCAGCATTGATTTGAGTGTTTTAGAAGAAAGTCATTTCCACTTGCTGCAAATCCCCCCTGCTGACCCCATTTACCGAAAAAAAAAGACAAATCTAACCAGCAGATCTAAAAGAACCATCAGGAGTACCTGAACGATGTCTCTCTCAGCAAGACGTCCTCTGGAGGACACTCTCACTTCGTCACCATCCAGCTCCTCCATCGCTGAAAGGACAGAGCGGAAAAAACGACTGAAGCAAAAAGGTCTGATCGTAAAAGAAACCATTTCATGGAGAAGTCATGGGAACACCTCCAGAGCAGCAGCTGCCAAATATAGACGGAGGTGTGCACTCTGAAATTACGCCCAGTTGGAGATGAGGAACTCTGAGGTTTTAACAGGCAGAACCTGCATAACAATGGCAGTCGTGCCGCGGCGCAGAAACAGCCTGTCAGAGATCACCATGTGAACGTCAATCAGCAAAAAGACTCACACAGAGTCGTAATTATTAGGAATATTAGAAGCTAGAAAATACCAGAGGATGGATGGATTGTAGACTAAAACTGCGGATCAGATCTGAGGTTTTGACCTTCTCACCTCCAAACCTGCATCCACAAACATATCTGAACGCTCAAACATGCAGAGAGTGGCAGCATTTCCTTCACATGAATGTGGAGCAGCACCCCGCAGAGAAGAAACAAGGGTGCAAGCACTCCCCAGTCAGAGGCGTGGAATTGATCCACATGATGTGACACGACTGCGGACTGGAGCCACAACAAAAAAAAAGGCATCACTATGCAGCGGGTCTCTTGCTTAACCTTCATCTTAACGAGTGCATCCACCGAAGTGTAAAAGAGAATCCAAAACATAGAGCCAAGTGTTGGCAAACAAGACTAAACTTATGACATAGACCAAAAAAAAAAGAAAAAAGAAAAGAAAAAAGGAGATTCTGCCCACTGCATGATAAAACTTTACTAAAATACTGACTAACTACAGGTTTATAGACACACTCAGTTGAAAATTGTGTTTTACTGATGATGGAAGGAATAAATTGAGAAAATTAAGCAGAAAATGGCATTTCTGAGTAATTTCTTTGTTCAAATTATTTTGTATCTTGAGCAGACAAAAAAAAATCGCATTTATGACATTAAATAGACCCTGGGGCGGGCCTTAATCCAGATTTATACTTCACAGGGATTGGCCCTCGCATCAACCATATCCATAAACGCGCGCATGGTCTGGTTCATACTAACGTTGGCTGCTTTTGCTTGCGACTGTCTGCGATGAACTTCTGAATGGCGTTTATACTTTTCAAGGGACGCGATCGTCTCCAGCATTCACTTGATCAGTCACTTGCTGTGTCTGCATAAAACGCTGAGGTTCCTGATGAGGAAGAGGAGGTAGGGGTGTGTTTGTCCACCAAACAGAAGCAGGCAACACAGAGGGGAACAATAAATAGATGAAAAATGGATCAATAGGTGATCGGAGTGCGTCTTTAACTCCCTTTTCTTTTTTTTGAAAACCCCTTCTTGTGATCTTGAGCCAGTTTTTGTCCACTCTAATTACACTAAAAACCATTTTTATCTTCCTTTTTCTTTCAGACCCATCTTTGACCTTCTCACCCATCTGACCCGAGGGAGCAGGTTCAGCTATGGACCCTATGGAGCTATTAGGGGCCTTGGTCTTCTGCTCCAAGACAACTTTGCTCCAACTAATCAGCCTTTTTTCTCAGACTAACCCACCCCCCCCCCCCCCCACCCCCCTAAACTGCCTCTGTGGTTTGAGAGGTCAGAGTGAGTGGATTCTGCTTTGATGAAGTTACTTTTTCTTTGTTCCTTTGCAAACGAGCGCTGGCTGCATTTCATTAAAACTCTATTCACGTGTTGGTTGCGTGCCTCATCTCAGACTTCAGCTCGTCTGCATCCCTAAGATGAGATATTTTAGTTCCTTCACATAATGTTTCCCATCTGACTAGAAAGGGCGGTTTCCAGGTTCTTGAAATGGAAATTAGAAAAGACTTCTTTGATTTCTATAAACTCAGTATTTTCTAAATGGAAAAAAACAAAAACCATTCAGGTCATACCAAGTCAACTATGTCACCTTGTGCATAAGAATGGAGACTTTCACCAATGAAGCATAAATATTGGTCTAATAAAAGAAGAGAATGATGTCTCATTATAAAAGTGGTATGTACACAAAATGGAGCACTGGAAAACATGTATGATGACAAAATAAGCAACACTTTATTTGAAGGACTCACCATCAAACTCAGCAGGTCCAACACCAACAATTATGATGGACAGAGGAAGGGCTGCAGCCTGTTCAGGAGGCAAAAAGAGGTTGTGGTTCAACAAATTCAATCAAGTTTATTTACAAGGTGCCACTTCACAAGAAGAAGTTGTTTAAAGACGCAAAACAAAAGATGGATTAATTTTGTTTATTAAAATCCAGTCCATCTTATATCAATAAACTGCTCGGACTGATTAACCAGACCGCAGGTGTCCTTCCATATAGTAGACAAAAACTAATTAAAACAAGTCAGAAAACGACTCAATGTCACATTCAATCCACACTGCAATCATTATTTACCATATAAATGATTTAATCACCTTTATTGCAATTATTTATACATGTCACGTGATTTAAATTAATAAGATGTGCATCTATACAACACTGTGTTACAGTGACACACTCCGGTCCCACGGGTGTTTTTCATTCACTCATTTATTTATTTACTTTTGCTTTAGCTGTTGTTTTTTTAAATGTTCTTGTTCCTAAACGGTTGTTTGATTGGTGTGTACATTTTTATTTATTCGTTTTGGATATTAAAAAAAAATAGTATCACATGTTTGCAGTGGATCACACGCCACTTTCGTAGCTGTATTTATTTATGATGAGAATGTAATTTTTTATGTCCTTTTTTTGCTGTTCCTTATGAATGTTGTTTTTGCTGCCACAGATCAGTGAATTTCCCCATCGTGGGATAAATAAAGTCATCTAATCTAATAAATCTTCTCATAAAGATATTCGTTCACTAATGGGTGAGTAAAAAACCAACAGCCATTGCTTAACAGTGACTGATTCAGGATAGAGCAGGCTAAGTAAAAATAACTAAAAAATGTATAATAACAACATTTTGGGGATTTTTGATGAACTTTTCTCCATTATATAAACCCTAATGGTTAAGTGGCTAAGGTGCAAACTAGTTTAGATGCAGCCTTAATTCGTGTTTAATTTCAAAAATCTCATATGTGTCATTTTTTTTTATAACCAGAGGTACCTCCAACTCCACCATGTATGTTTGCCACGAGTACAAACTCCAGCCATAAAGATCAAATGCTGCATGTGTAGCTGGAGGGAAGTTGACTGTTTAACACAAGAGGCATTGGGACTGAGACGTTTTTGCAGCCAACCCTGTAAAACCATGAAGCAGCATAAAGCGACAAGTTGCTGGATGGTCATACTCATTACAGTGAGGTTCAGATGTAATACATGTCTATAAGGGCGGGGCCTGTCCACACACACACTCAAATGTTATAAACATACCTGTTGGCTCCAAAAATGTTCACATGTCAACATGTACACAATACAAATAATGTTCACACACGCATACTTATGCCTTCAAACTAACTAGTGTGAAATATTTCATTCAGTCACGCAAACTATTTGTGCAAAGGTGAGCTAACACCTGTGCTCAGGTGAGTGTTTATGTTCTTCTAAAATGGATGGTGGAATGTAAAAAGACGGAGGGAGAGTGCCCAGTCATCCCGACACCAAGACCCCCGCCATAGCAGCAGCAGGAGCTACAACCCCCCCAACGCCATAACGGCAGCAGATAGAGAATAACCGCCCCCCAGGCGATCATATCCGCCACCCGGGCCCCTAAAGCCAGAGAGCAGGGAGGTATGGGGGGACAAAGAGAGCAGCTCCAGCTCAACCAGGAAAACAGCCCCCCCGCCGCGCCAGGAGGCCCCAACGCGGGGCCCTGTCCCAGGCGAGCACCTCACCACCACCCAGGAGTTCTGGGCATCCGCCCACCCCAACCCCAGGTACGAGCCAGGACCCCCCAAGGGAGACCCGCGCTCCAGGCAGCCACCAACCCTACCCAGGGTTGGTTCAGGAAAGAACAAGGCAGGGGCCAGCCGTCTCCGCCCAGGAGGAGGACACCCCAGGGACGAGGGGGTCCAAAAGAAGTTTTGTAAACATGGCCCGACCAGCCTGGCCCACATTTGGAAATTTGGCGAGTCCCAGCGCTGAGGGGAAGGGACCAGAACCCACACCACAGGGACACGGACACCCCCAGGCTCAGGTGTGATGTGATCCCCGGCTCTTGGCCAGAGAACTCAGGGATCCCTCTCCCTGCGTGGAGAGAGGGCTGCCGGGCCCAGGATGCCAGCACCAAGGGAACACGGCCGCCATTGCCAGAGGCCTGGTACCCCCATCCAGGCATGGGGTAGGGGACAGATGGTCCGAGGTCTCACCTTCCTTTTGAAATGGATTTGTGTGTGTTTGTGAGGGTGTATGTGTGCGTGTGTTTGTGTTGCAATGTATATTTTGAGGGGTAAAGGGTGTGTGTACTAAGGGGGGGGGGGATAAAATTTCCAGTAGAGCACTGAGGGGACATCTAATTACTCACAGTGATGTCCAATCACCTTCCCCACCAAGGGGCCCTAAATGTCTACGGTGCAGTTAAAATTGGCAGGTAGGGCGCTGATAGAACATCTGCTGCTTGCTGGCAGTGATGTCCTAGCACTCCCCCTACCAAGGGTCCTACATGTCTAAGGTGCAATTAAAACCGAGAAGGGGGGGCCTATTCCATACGGCAACCGCGGCAGGGGGAGCACTGCCAAGTAGCTCCTCCCCCCCAAGGTGCATCGCAGGCTACCCCCCCCCCCCCCAAAAAAAAAAAAAAAAAACAAAAAAAAAACACCCCAATAAGAATTTATTTGAGGAACAGGCTAAGTCGGGGACGGCTGGTAGATTGTCCCCCGGTGGTCAAACTTTTAGAGAAAAACCATTTGGTTGCTGTAAAATTGTAACTTTTTCTTAAAGCCTCCCCCACTGCGTGTTAAAAATGTCAATGTCCCAATTACAAATGCAGCCATGTGACCACCTGAGCATTTTTCTTAAAAACTCGAGTGGCATTTTAGGATATGTGACAGTAGCATATCAAACAAACAGTTCATCACACCTTTTACTGTCTTTCCACAAATACAAACAGCGTTTGTGTCTGACATGCACAGTTGTATGTGTGTATTTGTGTGTGTTACTCACATTGACCACAGCCTCTTTGGTCTGGACCATGTCAGAAATCACTCCATCTGTGATCATCAACAGGACAAAGTACTGGGAGCCATCTGTAATCTCTGCTGCACAGCTGGGGAATGCACACAGAAAAAAACACACAAATACTAAATTTAAAGACCGGGAACACTTGCCACACTTCCACTCACACAATTACTAATGCTACAATCTAATAGACAGGGAGTAAGAAACACTGTTCCAATAAAACCCTGACAAGAAATAAAAAAAGACTGAAAAAATGTTCGATTTTCCTGCGCACACAACTTGACATAAAGAGCCAAGTGTTTATCTTACAATTGTGTCAAAACACACAAGTACACTTCAGTGAAATCATGTAGTTTAGAAAGTATTAGGGACAAGGTTAGTTTTTTGTGTGAAAACAAGTTCACAGAAAAGGTACAATGCTTGTAATCCTCCTTGGTGAATTCAACCAAGTTTCACGATTCCCCTTTCATGTTTTAGAAACTACAAATGTCTAAGAAACCTTCTCCTGTAACCCTTGTGCTATCCTAGGCACTTTAACATTGGGAGTTGGGTCATCTAGACCCACTAGACAGTGCTCTGAACCTTTTTTCTTCAATGATTTGTGATCTTCACTGGTGTCCATGGATTACATGAAATCTTTCCACCTTTATCCACCTTTGTCATGGTAGGGAGAACACGTCAATGCACGGGGGGGGGGGGGGGGGGGTCATCTAAGATAGCACAAGGGTTAAAAAGAAAAGCTCTACGAACAGACGTGTGAAAAGAAATAGAAATATGAAACATATCATTTAAAAATCTGTGGGAAAAGATGGAAACATTTTTAAATTGACTTAAAACCTTGTGTGAGATGCCATGTAGTTTTTGCACCGCATAAATAAAACTTACAGTGACATGACACACTGATAATGATACATTTGTGCACTCAAGTTCATTTAGTCACCATCAGGTATGTTATGCATCAATATATCATCAGAATGACTAAAAAACATTGTAATTAAGAGGTGATCACATAGATTTTAACTGACAATAAGTGACTTGAGGGCCTGTTTTTCTAGAACAGCGGTCCCCAACCGCTTTGGTACCGGGCCACACAGAAAAAATAAAATAACTTACATTACTTGTGTTTTATTTATTTAGCAATCTGAAAGATGTTTTATTTTGAAAATTGCCCGATTCTCTGTTCCATCCGTCTATGTTACTATGTTACTCAGGCCAATTTGCTCTTCTCAGTCACTTGATAGGTTACTGGTAAAATAAAACCCAGGAGCTAGAAAAATGAATAAAAAAGAAACGTCTTTGGAAAGTTTCTTTGACAAGGGGAAAAGGCCCAGTCCAGGAGACAGAAGAGGAGCCTTCGACCTCTAAAAAAAGCTACATTTAATAGGCAGTATTAGGAGTCCTACTTAAAATAAGGATTTATCCCAACGAGAGATTCCCACACACCATATTCAGCAGTGTGGTGACTCGGATTTTCTATGCACTTATTTTGAAGGAATGTTTAAACGTTATCATAGCGATTAGCGACCAGGGAGTGTTGCGGGCAGAGAGGACGTTGCTCATGTCATAATTCGTATTTATTGTTATGTTAAGAAAATACCACAGTTTTCATGCAAGTCATATTATTACTTTGTTGTTTTGTAGTGTCGTCAGGTGTACGTTTGGTCTGCTGTCGGAGTTCCACCACAGGCTGAAAAACTCAGCTCAAATAGGGTTGAGCACGGGTGTTTCCTTTTGCCTATGGGTCCTTTCATCTGGCAGTTATGTTGTTTCACCCTTAGTTATTTCTTCCTGTTGTGTTTACTTCTTTTTAGCACTAATAGTGTGTGAAGGGGAGAGGATGATGACACCTGCGAGATGTACAATGTTTAGCGTGTCAAAATAAAAGCGCAGAGTAAGTCTTATCACGTGTCTCTGCCTTTATTTCAGCGTTACTATAGTGTGTGTCCGCCACATATAACATACTGGTCAGTGAGAATTTTGCCAGACATCAAACCGGTCCGTGGCGCAAAAAAGGTTGGGTTCTAGAAGAGTGACAGAAGGTCCATCAGGCGAAACAAATCAGCCAGAGATGCACCAAACACGGTTAAACCAATGGCGCAGTTATTTATTTTTTCAGTGCTAATATTACCTAATACTACATTTGCTGCATTTAGATGATCCTAGATGATACGGTGTCTTTTATTTTGAAAAGAAGTCAGTAGAACATCCATCAGAAGCATAGAAGTAAAAAATTATTTCATACTTAGAAAAAATAGTTTCTTTATGTTTATGCCAAAAAACAATAGTTCATTTATATTTATTATAATGGTATCTATAGCATAAATACAAAGCAGTGTGTCTTATTTTTCTAAAAGAGGAAGTCAGTTTTTGTTGGTCCGTTTCAGTTGAAGTCAGTAAGAAATCCCTCTGGACCAGCAGGGAGGGGCTTTTCTTTTTCATCATCCATGTGTCTCTACCAAATCCGAGTCCGTGATTGGTAAAACTTTGGTTTTGCCCGAATTCCTTTACAACTCACTACATAGTGCGTTAGCCATTTTTTAGTCTACAAAATCGAGTGCCCTAGAAATTTCCCAGAAGTCTCCAAAAAAAAAAGGGGTTGGCAAATATAGACCACAAAGCATGGCGTCAGTAAAAATGTTGCCAAAAAGATGTATTTAAATGTTCTTTTTTAAATGAAATATTTTTTGTTTTCATCATCTGAACAGAGTGGATTTATAAATGAACGTTGCAAAATGCTCACATCAATGAGATTTTCATTTAGTGAAATCAATGACGTCATATCCGCTGTCAAAAATAAATAAATAAATAAAAAGTAGTCAAGGGCACTATATAGATTTCAGTAGTTAGGCGTTAAGGTGGGAATTTTGGACGCCACCATGGTTTTACTTTCAATGTGCATTCAATGACTGCGCGTTTTGGTCGTAGAAACTTGCCTAGCTAGCATGAACACGAGAGTTCTTAACGCGGAGACCGAAACTGGAATATGGGCGCGTTTACATAGACTTATCATTAAACGTGGCTGTTTGAATGTTGACAAGGGCTTTCTGAACGTAGCATGAGTTTTACTCCCTACCGTTTATTTGTTTTATTTTTTATTTTGTCCCTACTTTTCCTTTCAAAGTATATATCTGAAATGAAATATTGTCATAATCATCATTTATACCAGGAACCAGCTCAACCACCCACAGAAACCGGGTCCACTTCACACCTGTGGGGCTCCACGGCCGCCGCCCCAATGAGGGCAATAGCACAGACCAAGACCTGGCATTAGGGATCCAGATAAGGTAACGCCAAAAATGACATGAAAAACACGCATCTGTAGAAGAAAGGAACGAGTCTTATCCTGGTGTTTAAACGTGTTTCCATTGATGTTCAGTGTGGCGTTTGAAAGTAGAACAGAAACACAAACAGGCGTTAACAAGGCAGATGTGACACTGATTAATGGGAAAGAACAAAACATTGATGCTTGTCAGTGTTTCTCACTGTTATATGGCAGCGATGGGAGTCAAACAGGCTACACATTTGTATCCTGAAGCTGGGAGGAGCCTGAATGCGCTAGAAGCTTCTCGATCTTAATTATTCTGTCTGATCTTGATGCCACATCTGTGCCGTTGGCAGCCTGTCATAGCAGTGTCAACAAAGTCAAGAAATACGCATTCGTCTTTATTTTTCATCAACCACAACACAGAGGGGTTTTATTAACCCCTTTGCTGATGCAAAACGCAGCAGTGCTGGATGCGACTCTGGTGTTTGCCAATCATCTTTTGGCCCGCACCATGAAATTCCAGTATAATGAAACGCTTTCTATAATGGGAGAGATCAACGTAAACAAACTGTAATGAGGAGACAGCTGGAGCAGCGAGACGATGCTCTGAAATGAAGTGTCGAGGATTTAAGAAGGCTTTAGAGACTTCACCTGAGTTTTCGTATTATTGCATGTTATGTAATTAACACAGAAAAGAACAAATCATTTGCATTAAAAACTCACCATGGCTTGCCGGAAGCATATCACTAAACTGAATCCGATGCCTTTCAGACATTAATATTACTGGTTATGTGAGAGGAAAATGAGCTAAAATGCTGTATGCTCCTTTTGACTTACTTGTGTGATTGAAAACGTGAGCAGAACTGTTGACGGCGTGTTTTGAAATGCCAATGCAAAGCCTTTTAGGTGTATAATTAATAAAAGGAAACAACTGTAAACAAACAAGTCATTACGATGGAAATGAACAGATTTAATTAAACCCTGGATCCACAGTGAGCGTTTGACCCAGTGCCAAATCAAGTGTTTGGAAATGTCAATCTGAAATTATTCACAATTTCAGATTGTCTGTGTTTGCCTGTTTTTCATGAAAAATATCAATGCTTTCCATTATAACATATAAACATTTCATAGACCAATTAACAGATTTAAACATAAACTTTTAAAAACGAAAAACCTTTTAACCACTTAATTGTAACTTCATATTGTATTTTTTTGGTTATGTCAGCGTTAGCACTGCATTACAGACACTGACTACCAGTTCAAAACACCTTTTATTTTAACGTTCTGCTGTAAAAGCCGATGTACAAACAAGACTTACAACCACAGATGAGCTCAAAGCTGCGTCCTGAGAGTAAAACCAAAAAATCTCACAGAGCTGAGAGAGCTTGAAGTAACTGACTCAAAACAACATGAAAAGCATGAACCCGAGATGTGGACTCAAGTCCTGATTTTGATGATTTTCGACTTGAAAACATGCTAAAAGACTCGCCACTCGATTTGAACTTTAGCAGCAGTAACGTGGGACTTCATTCACTTGGACTTGAGCATTTTGACTCAAAAAGAATACCTTCACCGACGGCCAAAGTTTAACCTACTATGTCACCAAAGACCACTGTGTCTTTCTCTCTGCTGTTGTGTATGTGAACATCTGTGTCTACTGTTAACATCCAGTTAAATGTAGTTCTCCTTGTTTTGTTCTGACGCCATTGAACCAAATATGAAACACTTTTTTAAACATTTTAAATGCTTTAATGCAATTCTCAAACAACTTTGTTGAGGATATCCAAACTGAAACCAAAAAAACTCACTCCATAGAAAGATTTCCACAATTCTGTCACTACTTTCGGTGGAACATTGTTGCAAAAACACATTTTAAAATGTTCAAAATGAGTGAAAAAAACAGGGAAGTCTGGAATTTGCTCTTTAAGGTTCGAATAAAGTCGCAGTTTGTTACTGAGCAGATTGTGCACACAGTCAGTTTTATGTTCTTGGTTCTTGTTCTGTTTTCACGTTTTCCTCAGACTGTCAGTCGCAGCAGCTTCAGGTTGTCAATTATTCACTCCTGTCTACATTTCAGTTGACTCCCCTCTGTGTGTTTCAAGTTTTTCTCTGGTTTTGTTCTTCTTTGTCAGGGCATTGTATTTTTATTTCCTGCGTAGTTTAATGTGACTTTAGTAAAAACAGTAATAAGGTAAATCTTTTCTTTAAACATATATTGAAGGCATGTTAAAACTTTGAAAATGAATTTCTCAGTTTTCTTTTATTTTATCTGGTTTTATTGCATGTACAATTTTATCATATTTATTAAGTATATGTTATATTAAAACATTGAGATAATAGTCTGCAATTCTCCTATTAGTGAACACGTGTAAATAAATACATAAATAAATAAATGGGCTTCATAATAAATGTGTGATGAAGCAAAAGTACAGTTGATCTTTCTTTAGTAAGACAAAAAAAACATCCAAGGAAATCGAAGTTTTGTACTTTTGCTTCGTCAAACATTTTTATTTTTCATAAATCGGGGATTTCTTCAGTCTTACAAAAAGCTTAAAAGTAAAATGAATGTTTAAATGTTTCTAATAAAAGGATATTCTGCTGCCCATTTCAGACAGATGAATGTGATGAGTGCGTTAACGCCCCCCCCCCCCCCCATCATGCATATCTTCCCTTCTTTGCCACCTAATGTTTTATGAATAAAAGGTCTAAAGCTTTAATCTGCTGCTCACGAGTCATTTCACTTACAAGTCCTATTAAAAATGAAATTTCCAGAAGGATCCATTAATATCAGTTTAATCTGCAGAGCATTTTCTTCCACACAGACTCCCCAGGCTTACTTTGCCACTTTGTTGATAACGGGAGCAAAGTTTGTGGGTCCGTACAGCTGCACCGTCCTCAGGCTCTGGAAATACGCCTCCAGGACTCCCTCAATGCCCACACAGTTTGGATGATCACCATCGCCGTTCTGCAGCAAACAGATCACCCGTGAAAACCTGTCCTCTGTCCAGCAAACACGGATCGCTAATGCTGCTTCATGAGCTTATCTTACATTCTTAGACACAAAATGTCATTCTTTGCATTATAACAGCACTTTAAAAATATTTTTCATGACTTTTTAAAAATGTTTTATTGTATACAATGTACAGGGGCCACTTCTGTGTTCAAGTCAAAAATCAATTAATTAAAACAATTAACAAAATAAAGTTAAAATTCAAACAGAAGATGAAATATAGCGATATATTTATTAAAAGATTGACGCTATAACACACTGACCAGTTGGCAAATATAGAGATTACAGATAAAAACCCAAGTAGAAAAGGGTTCTGTTTGATTCTGTTCATTTCCAAATTCTTGAAATAAAAGCAGCAAGCAGAACAAGACATTAAAAAAGGATAATTTTAAATTAATAAGCGTGTAATCTGTGAATTTGTAGCATTGGTACTAAAACTTGACTGTATTACTTTCTATATTCTTGCTTGACATAATACTGTACAAAAAAATAATAATATCCTTAAATAATCGAAGCAAATGCAGCATTCTAAAGCAGCCCCATACTCTCATAGTACCACCACCTTGTCTGACTGCTGCCGTGAAGTTCTTTTTCTGAACGTTTGTGTTAGTTTAACTCCACATGACATGGGACTCTGATCTTCTAGAAAATTCCTCTTTTGTCTCATTGCTCCACAGAATATCCAGATGTTTTGTTGTGCTTCTGTTGCTGACTAATATCTCTCTCCTGTGGATGCATTTTCCTTCACAAGGCTCTTTGTGATGCATAAATTATAAACGTGTGACGTCGTGGATGTCTCCCTAAAGTCACATCAGTGATTTTATTTCTTATTAGTTATTCCACTTCTAAAAATGGCAACTTGATGTGATTTCTGAGTAGAGATTTCCCTGTTTCAAGTTACCTGAACATTTTCTTTATTATAAATGTAGGGCTAACACATTCCTCTCATTCTTTCTTTGTTGTCCTAAAGCCATTTTCCATCTACAATGTGGAGATGTTCCAAGGGGTCCAAAGCCTTAATTTGTGACAGAAGTCTTGAAATACTGTCCCACTATATGCACAGAATTCTTCATTCAATTGATATTGGATCTCCCTCATGGCTCCTGCAGCAAAGTAAGCCCACATTATGCCACTGCCACCCCCTTCCTTCAGAAGAATGACATTTGGAGGCCAAATCTAAAAAAGAAGAATCTTATAAAAACACTGAAAAAACAAGGTTTTAAAAGCTTTTTGGTTAAAATAATCACAGTAATAAATTGTTCGTGAATCAGATTTAAAATTACTTTTTCTCTGTCTAGATTTTTGAGTTGAACAGCACGGATTCTTTTGTGTCTTCTGAGCTGGATGGAGAGCTTTCTGCCTGACTGCTCTCATCCCTCGGGGAGGGGGGAGCGAGGAGGAAAAGTGGAAGGGTTGCTGGGAGGTTCCCGCAGGCGGCCAGATGAGCCATCATTTCAACTCGTGTGACCAGCTGTTGTTGCAGCTTCGTCTCCTGGTCCTAACCAACTGTGCAGATGTGCCATGCAAGTGTGAATTCATTTGCTTGTGTGTCTTACCAGTGGGAATGCATGGGAGATTTTGCCATCAGGGGGGAGCTTAGCTCCAAAGCCGTAGGCAGGAAAGAGCTTGTCACTGTCGTAGTCCTGGATTATCTCTCCCACTGCTTTCAGGGCCATGGCATATGCATTCATCTGGTATGGACTCATATAGTGGAGGGACGTTGGCTGGGATGGGTTACCTTGAAAAACACACAAAAAAATCAACGACCAACAAAAAGATGCACAATCATATTTTTGCTTTTAATTAATGGATGTTTATCTCTCTGCACTCTAGACGGTTTTGCCATTGTCCACCTGGAACGAGCTTTTTTCATGGAGTGGCCCTCAATCACAATCAGGATCCAGGCTCTATGGTTTTTTCAATGTGGTCCGAGCTTATCCCACCAAAATAAAGACTTCATCGGCCCAGACCTAAACCGCCGAAGACAACGGACTATTTCGTGCACATCTTTTGTATCACAAATAGTGCTAAAACTTTATACCCATTCCTAAGATCTCTCCTTAGTAAAAAGTCTCTGAGATTCCAGTTGATTCATTTCAGGGATGAAAACTCTTCAAATCTGCCACATTCAGTCATGGTGTACCACAGGGCTCTACAGTAGGCCCAGTAGGTTTGATTCCAAAGCCTGATGAAGCCACACTGCACATAAATTCAATGCTATACTGATGATCTCATCAGAACTTAATAACCAACTCAGTTAAACAAAATCCGCTAACTAAACTACAAGCTTAAAGGTGTGTTTTGTAAGTTCACTTAATGTCTGAGGCTACGTCAGAATTCTCTCTCTTACCCCTAACTACTAAAATAAACTATATGCTGACCACTTTTTTTTTTAATTGGGGGATTATAACGTCACCGATTTCACAAAGTGAAAATCGAATAGATATGAGCGTTGTACATCGACTACTTATGAATCCACTGTGTTCTGATGATGAAAACGATATTTTATTTAAACAATTTATTTAAATACTTTTTTTTTTGCAAAAATTGTTTAAATGCAATGCATTGTGGTTTATATTTGCCAATCTAGTGAGCATCGACACACACTGGTATTTCGCAGACACTTCTGCGAAATTTCCAGGGCACTCGATTTTGGAATTGTAGACTCATACAGCACTACAAAATGGCGAACGCACTATATAGTGCACTATGTAGTCCGTAGTGAAGGAATTCTGACATAGCAATAGTCACACCTACCCTTACGGGGAGATACAGGCTGTCTGCAGGTGAAAAATCGGCAAACTTGTAGAGGGATCACAAGCGGCCCAAACAAATGATCAAGATTGTATACCACTCAGTGAGCTGTAAAGGGAAAATGTTCATAAACATTTTTCCTATGGGCATGCTGCGGGGAATAGATTGGAGTGAGCACTTAAATAACACATAAAGGTGAGTACGGGTAAAGCGAGTGAGATGCAGTGATTCTTCTTTTTTTACCCCCCAAATCCTGCAGACTGCACAAGGATTCCGTTAGTGCTGTTCAGGTGATAAGCACGTGTTCCTTGAGTGCAGCCTGGCTGTTGTTTGTATGGACATCCTTCAGATACTTATGTATCACATGCACACCCTGTGCGTGCGGCATTTGTACACGGTCAGAAAGGAGTCAGTACTCTCACCTTATGACTACAGTGTGGCTTGACGATAACATAGAACACACTTACCACATGCACAATGGTGAGTGTATCGTGACAATGGTATGTTCCATTTTCATCACGTCCCTTGAGGTGGCCTTTAAGTTAAAGTACCATTAGCTGTCACACACCTAGGTGTTTAAAATTTGTTCTCCGCATTTGACTCATCCCCTGGGAGAGCAGTGAGCTGCAGACACAGCCGTTCTCGGGAACCATTTGGTGGATCAACCCCGCCAATCCAACCCCTTACGAACCTCAAGGAACTGCAGGACACACCTGGAACTCCTCTCTACAGCCGTCCCCGGGCCTGGACAACCCTCAAGAATGCAGTTTACAGGTCCACCTCGGTATGGATGCATATGATGACGACTAAAGAATTTGTTTTAGGGTGTTGTCAGGGTGAAGACTTGAATTAGACCAGCTACTATTGGAGCTTTTTCAGCTGCTCCCATGCAGCTTTAATCTAACAAACTGACACGATCTACCTTGGCTTGGCAGACACAAGTCCTTAACTGCATCTTATCCCCAAACAAAGCAGCAGCAAAGACTCACTGCATCAGATCTGCCAAAACATCAAAGTCATGACTTTGCAGTCTCTGCCCTCCCCTGTCTGTATCGGTGGGACGGATGTAGAAATTGTCTCGTCCTACAAGTTCCTGGGTGTACATCTGGACGATAAACTGGACTGGTCCACTAACACTGAGGCGGTTTACAAGAAGGGCACGAGCAGACTTTACTTCCTGAGGAGACTCAGGTCCTTCAATGTCTGCAGCAGGATGCTCCACATGTTCTACCAGTCTGTCATGGCGAGCACCATCTTCTTTGGTGCAGTGAGCTGGGGTGCTGGCATCAAAGCAAAGGACGCCAACAGACTGAATAAACTCATTAGAAAGGCAGGGTCTGTTATTGGCTCCAGCATTGCCAATCTGGAGGAGGTAGTGGGGAACAGACTGCTGGATAAACTGGGGACCATCATGGACAATCCCTCCCATCCCCTCTTCAGGGAGGCGGACAAACTGAGAAGCAGTTTCAGCGGCAGACTTATTCACCCCCGCTGTGCCAGAGAACGATACAGGAAGTCATTGCCATTGCCAGTCATTGCCAAGTCCATGCCAGCCATTAGACTTCACAATTCATCTGGCAGACTTACTAAGATTTTTTGACAATTCTAGAGTTTTCGACTGTATAATTATTTTATTTTTTTCTCTTTTCTTCCCTGTATATTTTGTGTCTTGTGTTCATCTTTATCCCCCTATTTCCGTGGTGTTGCTACTACAACTAAATTTCCCTTCAGGGATTAAAAAAAGTTGATCTTGGATCTTGAATTTTTGTTTCAATGATTGGAAATCCAAACTTTGAGCCTAACTTTAGCTTTTTGCAATGGAATTAGAGATTTTTGAAATCCCAGATCCACTAACAATGTTTGATCCAAGCTTGTTGTTAACATTTCATTAAAATCCTGTAACATGTCCTGACTTTTGGAAACAAAAACATGATTAGGTTTCTGTGTAAGCAGGAGGGATGCGCTCATTTGTCACACGTACTGCTTCTGCATGTTGATTGGATGGTACTCATTCTGGGATGTGATAAGACCTGGCTGATTTGCTTCAACTCATGTCCCAGAACATAAACTCCCAGAACTGAAGGAGGACGTACTTCCCATTTCCCAAGACTGTAACTGAATCAAAGCTCTCCTCTCCCTCCTTGGGGATCAGCAGCGTGGACTCTCCTTCATTCCGAAAAGAGTGCCCTGCTTTTAAATGAGATGAGAGGATGGGGCTGATTTGATAAGCCCAAATAAATTCCACACTCCAGCACACCCGCTGATAATGTATTCTCCCTAATCCAATCAAGCTTCCAACAGTGCCACAGGTGTGGCGCGGGGCTGTGGACACGATAAACAAACGTGTTCCTCATAACCGCTGCATCATGCATGGCAAATTGCATGTTTCATTAATATGAGGCCAAATACTGCAATACATTAAAAATATCAAGTCCTCAAATGTTCCGGTTGGGATTATATATCAAAAAAGGTCAACCTTATATTAGTCATAAATCTTGTTCTTTTTTCCAACTAAAGAACTTCTATTAACACAAAACAGAAACTTTTGTTAATATTAGTGAACAACTGGAGTGCTGCTGGTTTTCGGATTTTCCGGGTCCATGGAGGGTCGTAGAGAGAAGCGAGTGCGTAGAGAAAACTGTTGCAATCAACCAAAGGGACTGCATGGAAATGCGAAAACTGTGCCTAGTGGTTGAGTGACACGGCCTTTAACTCGTGTATGTCACTGTTTTTGGCAATTTTCTACCATTAGAGTCCAGTGGATTCAGTTTAACTAGGCGAGGAGGAAAAAATCTCACACCTTCATTTGGTTTGGTTTGACACAGTGTGGACATAAGACTAAAGCCAGGTGGACTAAAGTTAGAAAAGTTTAAAGTCCCATCAGTTGTCTCCACCGGTCTTCTGACTATCATATAAATGGCACCACTACACCTTATTTACTGATCATACATCTCACAATATTTTTTGTGGTTTCTTCAGATTTGTGCGTTTGGGCTCCTTTATTCCACTTAAATAAACTGCTTTGTTTTTATTCTGCTTTTTTGGACTTTTGGACAGTTTGTTGTGATTTTATACTATATTTTCCAGCAGGACATAGTGTGAAGATTTGGTTCAAACCATAATCTAGGTGAGCTCACCTGAGCTCTTGGGTATGAGTGCACTCTGGTTTGTTGCAGTCCCTTTGAAGTAAATGATGACACTGAGATTCATCGGCATAGACCTGTGTATCGTCTGTATATAGATGATTTAAATATCATGATAACATCACCAAATAGTTCATGGATTCTGAGGGACCTATATTTTCTGTGTCATAGTATCAAGTCCTGCACTGAATGATATTTAGCCAAACTATGGAGAAAAAACAAGACTTTGGTTTGAATGTTTTTTTTTAAAGACACCATCAAAATTAGCTAAAGTACACGTGTGCAAATATCATTTATATAAAACTATAACGGTTACTCACCATTGGATGCTGTGAAGTCAATAGCCACTGTAAAGTTCAGCTGTGTCCTGTTTTAGAGCAAAAAACAAAACTGCATTCACCTCCTTTGGTACAGTCTGTCCACGAACAACGTGCAACTCATTTCACTGGCGGAGCGACTTAATATGATGCGATTTCTCAGATTTATGGTTCAGCTGAGAAAAACCAACAGAATTTTTTTTTTTCAAATAGAAGCTTTTTAATGTTTTCTTCCACTCTTGAGAAAAATGAATACATTTTAAAGTTGATTAAAAAAGCGTTTGGGAAATCTTCTCAAGTCCTCTCACACGTATGACGGCACAAACAGAGCCCGCTGACATCCACTGAGAGACATCCTTCTTATTCCACTCACCCCCCTCGAATGAAATCTACAAAGGTGTACTCAGACTCCACTTTGAAGGACAGCAGTGTTACCTGGTAAACACACAAAAGCCCACAGTGAGAGTGACGGACCGACCAGGACGACTTCAAGGCTTCCTTTCATAGACTTTTATATCTCAGGGGAGACCAGACCAGGGTTCCTCATAGAATTAAAGGTCTCTTTGATTAAATGTATCATGAGTGTGGGTTTGAGCGACCCTGACCCTCATGAAGCCTTTAGGTATGTTGTCGTAGACCCTTTTCACAAATGTTTTGTTCCCAATCCTGTTTTTTCACCAGTGAAAGCTAAAAACAAACAAGCAGTCTGCCTAAATTCCTTATTTTTTTACGTATAATGTAATCAAATGGAAGCACATTACAAAAGATTTTGGCAAATGGTTGCAAACTAGTGAGATTTGGGAACTATATCACCTGTTTCATTCGTTAAGCAAAGATATGTACGAATAGCTGTTGGAACGGTCTAATCTGGATTTAAACAAACTGAGTTAAGTGTTCATCAGCGAGCAGGAAACAGGAGGAGGGACAGAAACGTACTGTTCCAGAGTTGATGTATTTCTTCTTTTTGCCTTTTTTCTTGGGATTTAATACCTGAAAAAGAAGAAAAGTGAAAAAAATGATTTATAAAAATAAGATCTCTGATTGCAGAACTCTTTGAAGTGTCATTGTGCTTCCTTCCTTCTCATTCTCTTCTTTTTTCTGTCTTCTACATTCTCACATGAGACATTTTTCTTTTCCATTTCAATCATTTCTAGGATTCCAGTGTTTTCTTTAAATGGAGTACATGACTTTACATATCTGCAGGATTTAACGTGATTTAATAAAAAATAACTTTTTTCATTCCTATAGTTATTAGCTTTTTGCTGTTTTCTCACATTTCTGTTTCTGTTGTTTTAAACTAACATACAACCTGCTAAAAAAAAAAAAAACTTCTTCTTCGATGTCTCATAGACCAAAAGATTCGTAAAGTGTGTTACAAGTTCAACTTTATTGTAAAGGTTTAAACTAAGAATGATTTGCTGTCACATTTTGATGAGCTTTTTCATTTTACATGAAAATGAAAATATTTTCAAAGAAACAACAGGAATTTTCCTTTTTCATGATTAAGATTTTGTAGAGTAAGAAGAATGGAAGAAAACAGAGATCTAAAGTCTCCTCTGATGCTTTTTTGCAGGTCAGAGTGCTCCAAACTCACTGAAACGTCAACATTTTAACAGTTTGCAGAAAACCAGCTGAAGCAAAATTCATAAAAGTATTAAAGGGCTTTAAAAAAAAACGAAATCTGTTCCCCTATAGCCTCCGGAAAATCACTTGAGTGTGGATAATAAGAGTAAAGGTTTTTTTTTTAAAGAGCATAAAGCTTGTCTCCTAAGCAATAAAGTCAGTTTATGTGTTCAGTATGGACTGATGAGAGCAGATTTACATAAATATAATGAAGGCATGCATCACTTTCCAAGATTTTCATCTCACCAAAGAGACCAGGGGGTCGGTGAAAAGTGAAATTAAATAACACTTCCATCCGAGCCTGTGGGGGGGGGGGGGGGGGGGGTTATTATGATTTCTTTAGCTGCTCTGTCTTTTATTTTATTCTTTACCTGACTGCATGGACATATGTCGAGTTAGGAATGATGAGTGAACAGAGAGAAATTAAAACTTTCCACCTGATCATCAGGTTACAACGAAAAAGTTCTGCCAATGGTATTTAGAGAGGAGTCCCAGTGAAGCATCCCAGAGGGTTCGGCTCACTAAGGCCCAGTGCCAATTAACAAACCTTATCCACACAGAAATGCCTTCAGATTTGCATCCAGCAGATCAAGACGACGTGTAAAACATCGGCATGAACACATGTGCAATATTAAATTCCAAAAGACTCCAGTCAGAGTCCTTCGACGTCAACACAATCTTCAGAATAAAGAGGAAATCATCAGACCGTTTGAACGAATAGAAATTAAATATATCCAAACGTTAACACTGTAACACTTAATAAATGTGCAGCTGCAGTTTGCAAAAAGAAACATGACCTGCTTTTTATAGAGTTTTATCTAATGAAGGACATGCTAACTTTGCAGGAACTCTCGTCTTAATATAAACGTATAGACCTCTCTACTCTTAGAAATATTAGTTTTTCTTTTATCTTTAATATTTTAAGATATTTTGATTATTCTATTTAACCTGAGCAGCCTGGCTAGGTCTAAACAAAAGCACACCTTTGTATTAAAATGAATTAGAACATCATTAAGAAACACTAAAAAAAGATGTTGTCTGACAAATAAAAATATTCATATTTCTAGTCTAGAGTCTAAAAATGATGGAAGAAGCCATGGATTCAGAAGCAGCCGCCATCTTTAGGAGACCCAGCAAAGCAGATTCCTGTTGATTTTCCTGTTTGAGGAGTTAAAACGTTTTTAAAAAATCCATACGATCTGCTGGGATCTCACCTTCTTCATCCCAATAAGCCGTACATGTTTTAGAAGTGTTCACTACAACCTCCCGCAAAAAAAGAATGCGTGAGAACATTTTCTCTCCATGGGTGCACTGTGTGGTTATGACCTTGATGTTTTGTGTATGTCCCGCGTCAGCCCGTATCTACCTGTCAGGGCAGTTGTGATTAAGGATGAACTAATCTTCAGATGCACCCCTGAAGGCCGTGTCACTCAGCCGCTACGTACAATTTGTGCATATTGCATGAATAAAAACTGGCCAGACCTAATTATACATGAAAAAAGTGAGAAAACTTTTGGTTCGTTGTGTGAAATTTTCACAGATGCATCACGAATGAACCACGTTAAAACCAAGAAAGAAAGAAAAAAAATTGAATAAAGGAAAAAATAAATTAAAAGTAAATAAAAAATAGAAAAATAAAAACAAACAAAGGAATAATAAATAATTTTAAAAAGTAAAAATTAACCGCCTGCAAAACCACCAGCCAGCATCCACGCCCGACGCACCACCCACTCAGCCGCACGACACTGGATGCCACTCTGCGCCAGACCTGACCCCACGCCCGGACAGGCCGGATGGGGGGGTGCAGGACACCCCCACTCGGTATATACTGCTGGGGAGGTGAAAGATCAGCTGATCCTCATACTCGTCACACAATACGCCAATTGTGAGTGAACCGTGCGTGATTGTTGTCATATAAAAGTTATACATTGGTGGAACATGCGTGAAAAGTCCATTTCATACATATGGAACGGTCATGGGGAACCGCAAATTTGTGTATGCATCTGTCAAAAATCACGCTCAATTGCATTCGATTCTGATCAGCTCAAAATCGATTCACGTAAAGACCCGTCGGCCGAAACTCTCGATGGACATCTGTGCACATCGACAAATGACAGATGCAAGCAACATCTATGAATTATGTATATCCAGGATGCAACCTTCATATGTGGAAAATGTGCGTAGCGGCTTTGTGATCCTGGTCCATAAAACTCCTGCTTTTCTCCCGGTCGCCCTGCTGGTGAATTAAGGACCGCCCACAATCCCTCAAACTCGTTCCCTGCTTTCTCTAAACCTTCACATCCAGCACTGATTAACCTCAAAACTGTTGATGGTTATTGTTTACATATTGCAGTGCTATAACCGTTTACTTTTTGAACTTGTATAATATGTAATGAATGTACATTTAGAATATATGTTTCTAAAGCCCCACTTTAAGCAATGATGAGAAGGTGAGACTGATTCTTTTTATGTGTTGACACCTATTTTTATCAGCCGCTCCGAGCCGGAAATTTCATTCCAGATCAGAGGAGGTCGTTTCAAAAGATGTTGAAAATAATCTGATTAAATATGAGAAGAGCTAAAAAAAAAAACTAAAAAAAACTGTGCAGCAGCTCACCTCGTAGACGTTGAATTGGTTTTGCCCCCGAGACAGCTCTCTGTAGCTGGTGGTGAACTCTCCAATGAAGTCGTGTCTGCAGATGGAAAGTAGAATGCAGCAGAGTTCAGCCGTCCGTCTAAACTGTGGTTCTTATCAGTCTTTGCTTGGGTTTTTTCTTCTGTTTGATGTGCTTTTCCCACTCACCTTCCACACACACACAGACTCTACATGAAACATTTAATTTCTTTTTGACATTTAGGAGGTATTAGTGCGAATCACGAGGCTTTTACCTTCCATCTCGATCCCAGTCGTAGACGTCTACCTTCACAGTCCTGAAATAAAAGAAAAAAGAGGTTTTGTTTTAGAAGAAGTCCATGTAAGACCTGAGTGGATGGAGGCATTGCATACTCATTTCATAAATAATGACGCTCTGAGGAGAACTGTGGGCGCATTTCTGGTATTATGCGAGCTCCATGCCCTGAGCAGCTTCCAACCAAAGAAAATGATCAATTTCACAAGTTAGCAAGAAAAGTGAGTGTTAGGTTCATGCACTGCTGAGGGAAAAATGCAATAGTCTGGATCCTTTCAGGTGTTTTAATCTAATTAGCATGCCTAGCATAAAACTGGCAGTAAAGCTCGGAACTCTCTGGCAGCTCAGTGAGTCATTCTGGAGGACATTGGTGACTTTATGCATTGTTGGGAATAGTCTGTGGTTAGAAAATATTTGTAAACGGCAGCTTGAATGCAAATTGGGTCGGTGTGTTGACCCAACACAGGCTGAGCAGACAATTCATGGGAACAGCTGGTCATTTTCAGGTCTTCTGAGATGCCAAAGAACACACATGCCTCAAGGTAAATGAGGTAAATATCCTCATGGAGACTGACAGAGGATGAAAAGCTGTGAGATGGCTCCTCACAAGGATCCAGACTTCGTTAAGAATTTCAATCACGACCACAATTTAAAGATGAAATTCTTATGAACACCCCCCCCCCCCCCTAACATTTCTTAATGTTTGGATGTTACATTTTTTTAATCACATTTCAGCTGTCTTATAAAATAAAAAGAAACTTCCAGCTCAAGAGATGATTGGAGAGGGACTTTAACGTTTAAAATGTTGTGATTTGTGGTTTAAGAAGCGAGATTCCAGAAGCTCGCAGGCGTCAAACTAACTATTTTAAAGAATAGAAACACTGAAATAAGACTCCTGTGGAAGAAATTCCAAAAAAATCCAACTGAACTGGTCAAAACAACACAACACTGAGGGAGAGCAGGCCTGACACAAAAACAATGACTCAGTAGGAGTGGATATATGAGGACAGGATTACAAACTAGACGCAGGTTTAGACATTACTAACTGAATTCCAGCTGGTAAGACTGACTGGTTTGAGAGAATAATCATCAAAAAAATGAGAAGATGTGCTAACACAGTTAGCCTCAAGAAGAATATTTTCTTTATTTCCCTCAGGTTTTTGGTTTTTTTGGCATCTTGGAAAACAGAAAAAAAGTACAGAAATTCTGCAAAAAAAACTGAAAGTCATTAAAAAAAGAGACAGAAAACAAATTTGACTGTAACCTTCACTTTGGAAAATTTGAAAATCTACTTGAAATGACATTAATTAATAAGAACCAAAAATGACAAAAGATATAAACATACCACCTGTGCAGGAAAGGTTTTAAAGACTTTTCTGTTCACTTTCTACTTTTTTGCAGCAGAAACGTTTGCTCCATTCTTGTGTTATTTTGATGCAAATCGGCGGGGGCCCGCCTGCTCATGCGCCTCGGGGGACAAGTCCAGGCCGCGCTAACAGACGGCGACATGCAGCAGTTTGCAGCGTTTACTCTGATTTAGTCCGGCGTGGGTGTTTCACAACAACATCACCTGCAATTCTTCAGCCTGCAATTTTCCTAATTCCTGACTCCTGATGTGATGAGCTATTGACAGGAGATCAATCAGAAATCCTGCCACAGAGAGTGCCAGTGCTAATGAATCAGCAGCCGCCGTTGTGAGGAGGTCAGAATTGATGTGCGCACGTGCACGCCTGACAGCAGGACATCATTACTGACTCGCAGCTCTCATTTCAAATGTATATATAAGGCGGTTGAGTGGAAACAGAGTCAGTCTCAATAACACCAGTGCTGGTCTCTGGAACACCACGACCGACTGCTGGCATTATTCTGACCGCCCCCGTGACAGGCGATGCCATCCACCTTTCTGAGTGTGAGTAAACCCCAAACCTGACATCAAAATGTAAAACTATGCAGTCCTGAAACAAAAGTTTGTGAGGGAAGGTTGTGCAAAGTGTCTTCTGACCTGTCATAGTCGCCATTGCACAGGGCTCTAACAGGGATGGTGAAGGGCTGCCAGACGGGGTTCAGCGTGTTCTTGATCACTTCTGTCTTGTGGCAGATGGTGAACCTGTCGGTGAATCAACAGACATGAGGCTGCGAAACTGAGAGAACAGTTATGGCGCTCACCTGTGAAGACGATCCCTGCAGAAAATCAGGAAATGATCAAAAAATAAGAAGTGAGGTTCAGCCGTTGGCATTTGAGCAAGGCACATCTTCAAAAGAAGAAAGATATCTTAAAAAATTGTGTTATTGTTTTTTTTCAACGTGTAACCAAAGCGGCTCAGTCAGATCGTTTTTAATGGATGGATATTCTGGGGTTAGCACTCTCTTTGCCTTTTTCTGCAGTATCCAATTTTCCACTCACACTCTCCTTTTTGCTGCACCAAGTGGTCGGCAAAGGGCTCAGCCCTAAATTTAGTGCTACCTTTAATGGAAAGGTAGCACTTCAGATATTTACTGAAAGTGGGTTCCAGCAGAGAGCCTCTAATAAAATATAAAAATCATAGAAAACCATCTTTTCGAATTCAGATGTTTCATATTTAAGCCCCAAACAGGAAAATGCTAATATAATGTTAATTGCATAACAGTCCTGTTATACAATTGACTTCATCAGGAGGTCTTGAAAGAAATAAGAAAATGGACAGGAGAGAAGGTCTGAATGGAATTGGTTAAGTTTCATTAAACAAAGAAACTGCTGAGAAGCAAAAACAGAAAAAATGATGCACGGATGGACCTTTAAACCTTTGCACAAATATCCTCAGAGAAAACAAAAAACCTAAATTTGAGCGACAGTTAAACATGGTGGTGGTAGTGAGATAAAATGGAAATGATCAAACTCTGTTTTCTACCAGGAAAGCCTTAAAAAGAATGCATTTTTTTTTGTTTTGAGCCTAAAAAAACTTTGGTTTTATAACAAAAAATGATCCAAACCCAGCAGCAGGTTTACTTCTGAAGAGAACAAAAGTTCAGATCAAGATCAAGATTCTTAAGCCTGACTAAAGGCCGCGTTAGCTACACTGTCGCTACGTACAATCTGCTGATTGTCCACATTTCAGTCTTTCTTTCTGTCTTTTTTACAGTATAGCATACAGTATAGTATAGCATAGCATTTCTCTCATGAAGCAATAAAAAATCTGACTTTTTCTCTAAAATGAGTTATTTTGAATTTTGACAATTTTACATATTTATTGATCAATTAATGATTTTTTTTTAAGTATCAAAATCTTACAAAGACATATTTTCTGCCTTTACCTTCTAACATATGTTTGTATTTAAAGAAAAGCCCTGTTCCCACGTTACGCCAACTGTCAGAAATTGGTATTTGTTCCCTATAACTGCATTTTTGAAAATACGAATCATTGTAAAAACTCTTTCCAACTTCAAAAAAGTTCTTTTTGGTGATTTTGTGCTCAGGGAGCAGTGTGGAGGTTTAACGTGATCTATGAAAAGTGAAATCTGAAAAGCTCTCTTGAAACACCCCCTGAAGCTTTTATCTGTTCACGTCTGAATAATGAACAGACTGTGCCCACAAGCAAAGCATGAACTTTTAAAAACATCGCCATAAAAATGGGCTTCTTCTGCTGCAGAAACATTATCAGGACTGCCCACACTCACGTTCCATCCTCGTTGCTGCGATAGAAAACCAGGAAGGGGTCGGACTTTCCAAAAAAGTCCTTCTTATCCAGCTTGTTGGCACACAACTGCATGGTAGCGATGTCCTGGAGGGGAAGACAAGCACTTTTCAAAATAGTTATGGTTCTGATGCAATTTTTGCTTTAAAGTCTGCAACTTCCTTTCCTCAGGAACTGATTTTGGGGCAACAAAAGGCTTGTGCATGAATTCTGTGTAACAGTTCTGCAACGCTGAGAATCCACCAAACAATGAGGAGCATTTGTGCACAAATGTGGAGCAGAAGCCGCAGCAGCAACGCTTGACTTTGATAAGATATGCATGAATAGATTACTGTCTCCCACTGTTTTAGGAAAATTACTCATTATATTAGAGCAAAATATATCTTATTAGAGGATGTCTGTGAGAAATTCATATGTATGAGAGGCTACAGCCGTTAATGAGGAGCCCTGTTTTCCTGCTTTTGAGCGGGTCAGGTTTGGAAATGGGAGGGAAGGAAGGAAGGAAGTAAAGGGAGACTGGTAAATAATGAGATTTCTGACTCAATTTCTCCTGAGAAAAGGCATCATGGGAAAGTTAAGCTTGCCATTGACAGCATTTGGATCTTGTTAGCAGCAAAACCTCCCAGTGTAGCGATGGTAAACAGAACTGCGATAAGCCTGTTCATATATTGGTCCCTGGAGTGCACACATGCAAAAACATAAACCTCTGGAAGTACCTGACTGGCTGGTCTGTGTCAACGTACAACTGTGTCAGAGTGAAGCTGGCTGGCAGGTTATCTTAAATGCATTTGGAAAAGTGTGAAAAAAAGCTCTGGCTAACGAAATATCAGCAGTTTGTCATGGAGGAGGATGGCATTTTCCCAACATTGGTTTCGCTCAGCATATTTCATAATGGTTTCCCCACAGCCTGCATATGCATGGCTGTGTTGGGTTTTGTTTCCGTGTGTGGGAGGAGAAGAATGCAATCTGCTACAACAACACAACCAGTGCTGATCAAAAATGCACACACTGATAACATTCGGGCTACATTTGGGCTTTGTGTGTGTTTGTGTGTGTGTGTGTGTGTGATTGTGTGCACTGACCCTGCAGTTACTGAGCTCCTCCGCAGTCAGGATAATGACTCCACACTTCTTCCCTGGAATCCCACTGAGAGTGTGAGGAGAGAAGGAGAGACAGAGGGAAACACAGCAAAAGGTGGCAAGTGTATCACCACATTATTAGGAAAAGTGCAAAGCAGATGTCATTTATGGCTGTAAGCTGTTAGTGCACCAGCCGACAGCCCAGCATGCACTGCCATGTTTTCGTGAAAGCCCTTCTCACAAACACAGATGACTGAGCTACTTTTTATTTTAAAAAAATAAAATTGTGCTTAAGTCCAAAAACACCTCTTTATACCAGAGTTAAGAATTCGTGGACGTCCTCTGAATGTGAAATCAATCACATTTCAAACAGGTGTGAAGAGTGTTGAATGGCCCCCATTGATGCTTCTGATACCATCAGATATTTATCAGATGTGCTCTTATCATTGATGCTCAGCAGAATGACAAGAGCTGACTGGGAGGAAAAGTAAGGGAGAGGGTTCTGGACTGTCATCAGTATCAGCTCCCAACGGCTTTGTTGAAATTCACTCACTTCTTAGAGCACTATATCAGGCGTTTGCCATTTTTTTGGGGTGTCTGAATCCATACTTTCAAGATGCAGTGGTTTGGAAATTTTGAAAAAGTCTTTGCAAAAAAACTGAAAAACCAGCATTGATGTTCACTGTTTTGGCAAAAAAGGACCAGAATGCATTGTGTTTGTCATTACGTTATTCTTATTTCTATAAAGACGACCGACCGACCGACAGACAGATTTCACTTTTGTTACCACCTTGACCAAAAATCAATATGACTTCAACAAACAGTGACCTAAAAACAAAGTGATGAGGCTACAAAGAGTTGATAAACCTAATTTTGCAGGTCCGGAGCCTCAGTATGAGCTGGTGAACAGACAAGGACTGTTGGACATCATCAGCAGCTTTAGTTGGTGTCGTTTCATAGCTCAGTTAATTGCAGGAAGTTTTTGTGGCTTTCTTTACACTTTTCATGATATAAAGTCTAACATAAAAATGATTTTTGCCTCAAAGCTGGGCTTGAAATAAGGTCAGCTTCATGTCAATATAACATTTAGAATCCCTTTTCTAGGAACACCTGTGAGCTCCTCTGAGACCCAAAAGCAGACGTTCAGCTCAGAACTTTCCTCTCACAGGCTTCTGCATTTGGAAGCTGTGACTATCAGAGAACCGACGACTTCTGTGTTTGTTTATGCCCGAGGTCACAGTGGGAGGTAGAGTCATATTCAACTGCAATACAGTGTATTAACTACCCAATAATAACTCCAATATTTTAGCCCAACCTTTTTGAAATGAAGGAAATATGTATTTAATGCAAACAGATATTGCGAAATCTGAACAAAAAGCTCATTAGTATCCACTGCAATCAGTTGGTTGTGATTGATAATGCACTTCTAGCACCTTTCCTTGTTTCTCTCTTTACTGGCTCTTCTGCGGACACATTTTTATGACTAGCAGCTGTTAAAACAGGTGGCTCGACAAAAACCTGCTGAGACTCCAGAATAGCTTTCTGCTTGGTTCATTTTAGGGATAAACAGTGAGAAGAAATGAAGAAAAAAAGAAGAAACACTGCAGGACTTGATGAGAGGACAAATGAGAGGTATGTACATTTAAATCAGTGAGGGATACATTTTTCTTTGATAAAAACAGCAAGGCATTCCACCAATCAAAATCAAAGCATTTTGTTGTCTGAATTAACATGCACAGTCATTCTTACCACACCTGTGTGCAATGGCACACTGATTGAAAAACACTGATTTAGACAGTTTTGAAAGGTGATGTAGTTCCTCTTTATATCTTTCATGATGGTGTAAAGCAGGGGTGTCAAACATAGGTGGTTTAGTTTAGTCCGGCCCACACATGCAGAGTAAAAATAATAAGGATGTTTAAAATTCTTGTGCCCCAAACAGCAGTCGACCTTTTCCAACACAAGACTGTCAAGGATTACAACTGCAGATACAACATCTCTGAGGAGACTTGGGCACCAAATGAAGAATCCAGTCATTTATTGTATTTTTGCTCACTATTGATGAAAGCACCGACATCACAGATGTGTTCAACTGTGCATATTTATTAGAGGTGTTGAACAAACCATCACAGCGGACACAGCAACAGATGATGACATAGTCAGCTCTCTAGTTACTACTGTGGACAATGTTGGAGTGAATTGGTCATGTGATGTCTGTCTGATCACTGATGGCGCCCCATTAAAGGTCAGGAAGAAGGCAAGTCTTGCCACAAAATTCAGGCAGCAAGCAGGAAAAGATTTTTGGACGTTTCATTGTGTTTTTCTCACTTGAATGACAGTAAATGTGTTTCTGCACAGGATCCGAATCCTGATATTGGTGGCCTGGTGAAGTTTTAGGAGAAAAAGGGAGGTTCATTCCAAATTCTTATGTTCAAAAATGTTTGCAAGTTTAATTTGGCTTGTTTTTAAATGATTTGGACATTTACATCTTGGGCAGGGTCTTCCTTAGCCCCTCTTGAGTTTATCATTGGGATTGCTTCAGTATTCATTCATTCATATTCTTAACCGTTTTTCCCTTTCGGGGTCACGGGGCTGCTGGAGCCTATCCCGGCCACTTGTGGGCAAAGGCAGGGGCCACCTGGACAGGTCGCCAGTCTGTCGCAGGGTAGAATGTCCACAAACACACACCCATTCACTCTCACACCTAGGGACAATTTTAGAGTTGCCAATTAACCTATGAAGCATGTTTTTGGACGGTGAGAGGAAGCCGGAGACCCCGGAAAGAACCCACGCATGCACGAGGAGAACATTCAAACTCCACACAGAAAGGTCCCCCATTGATGTAGTTTTTCACGTCCCCCAGCCGGGTCTTGAACCGGAAGCCTTCTTGCTGTGAAGCAAGAGCGCTAACCACTGCGCCACCGTGCAGCCTTTTATTTAAAGTGAAAATAATTTTATTTAATATCCATTGGCCTTTGTGAATGAATGTGTAATAATAAATTATTAGGTTACCATGTTGGTTGAGGCATGTTTTCTAATTGAGTAAATTAACTAAAACAAAGCTTTTATTTTGCTTTTATGTTACTGGTCCGGCCCACTTGAGATCAAACGGGTTGACTGTGACCCCCGAACCAAAATGAGTTTGACACCCCTGGTGTAAAGGGTTCATGGTTAAAAAGAAATTGGGTACAACTCCAGTTAAGCCCAAAGTGGTTCCATTGCCTTTGCTAAAATTTTACTTAGATGTTTTCATTCAACCAGAAAGTTTCTCTTTCATTGGAAATGACAGGAATCTCCCCAAAGATGGGATACAAAAGTACACAAACGTACAGCTTTTGTTTGCATTTGAGGAAACAAGCAGAAAACTGGGAAAACGTCTGTCACTAAAGGACTACATTCACACTGCATGTGTGCAGTTGGGCCAACAATCTCTCATTAAACAGGAACTACGTTTTTCTCATGAACTACATTTTTTTCAAGGATGGATCCCCTGTAAAATATTCTTGTATCTAAACACCTCCTAACCTAGAATTGTCCAGCTCCTGCCCTACAGTGTCACAGCTCCTGACAGGAGGGTTTGAAGAGAAGCAGATCTGTTTCCCTCTCGGCCTGGATTTTGACATCCCAGCACCCATTGTAAAGCACCTTTCATTTGTGCAGCATTCATTACCAGAAGGTACCTCTAAGGCAATTCAAAGTGATTCACAGAGACCGAAGTTTAGGCAGCTATGAGGCAACTAAAAACTGAAAGAAAACCAAATAGCAAAAGGGATTGGCAGCATCTGCGCTAAACAATCTAATTAAAACGAAGATATTTAAAGTTGGAAAGGAACCTTGAGGCACAACACTGAGCTCACTCAATATATACCTGGAAACCTTTTAAAATTACTCCACATCTGTTGTGCAGGGGGTTTCAAATGAACTAAAAATTAGGGAAAAAACTAAAGACTTACTTCCAAGGATTTATGACTCAACTCAACATGACTGCAGATTTGACAAATTATTCAATTAATTGTCGTTCTACTGCTGAGGTTCTTGAGGGGAAATTACAGGTGTTGCCTTGAACACGTGTGCTGTGGCCTGGACTCTGGTATGTTTTTTGAAACTTAAAACCAGAAGTCTACCGCCAAAAAAAAAAAAAAAAAAAACCTGAACCATGTAAATATGATTCATAAAAATGTTTTGTAGAAATCTTAAATACACTTCAAAAGCTGTCAAGTAAATAAAGGTAAATATATTCATATTTAGAACCATTACAGACTTGTGGACTTAATGCTCACAACGTATTCAAGTCAAGTTCCAAGTCTGTATCTGTCCAGTCAAGAAAGTATCCTGATGTTCTGCAACAGTGTCCCTACCTGTTAGAGACTTAAATTTCTGTGATACTTGGAGAAAAGACAAGGTTTTACTCACACTTAGGCAAAAACGGTCAGTAAACTTAAAAGTCACAATCCTTGGCAAGTAATTCTGCACCCAAAATATCATCTCATAGGTCACCTGACTGGCTCATGTTTCCCACATTTTCTGCCTAGCACTGTTGAATAAATCAAACAAATCCAAGAAGTGCAATAGCTCGAACACATGCAATGATTTGGATGCTGACAATGTCTTGGTCTATTCTAAAAAATGTAAGGACCTTAAAGACCTAAAATAAGGAAATTCGGAATCCAAATAGACAGCCTTTGGTTAAAAATCACAAGTAATATAAAACTATCAATTACAGCCCAATGATATGATTATTTAACTTAATGTTAATGTGTTTAAATTAAACTCAATAATAATGATCCTTTTTATTTAACACACTTTTCATGAAACCCAAGGACACTTTACAAAAGAAAGGTTAAAAATAGACATTAAAGCACAATAAATATAAAAGACAAAAATCAAAAGTGAATCAGGATGGGAAGGCAGAAACAAACAGATGAGTTTTGATTTGAAAGTTGGAAGACAATCTATTATGTTATGGATATCAGGAGGGAGGGACTTCCAGAGTTTGGGAGCCGAGCAGTTGAAGGCTGTGCTTCCCATAGTGACGAGTCGGGCCGGAGGAACAGAGAGCTGAACAGAGGAGGAGGACCGAAGAGAACGAGAGGGGCTTTTAATATGGATGAGGTCGGAGACATAAGGAGGAGCCATGTTATGGAGGGCCTTAAAGGTGAACAGGAGTTTGAATTGGATTCTGGAGGTTATGGGGAGCCAGTGCAGCTGGTGGAGAACCGGGGTGATCTGACTGAAGGAGGGGGTTCTGGAGATGATGCGGGCAGCTGAGTTCTGGACCAGTTGAAGCTTATTGAGGGTTTTTTGGGGGAGAACAAAGGGGAGGGAATTACAATGAAAGGGAAGGTTGGAAATTGGACGGAGATTACTGAATAAGTTGGGATCTGAACCAGGTTGTTTTAGGATTGGTTTAACAGCTGCCATTTTAAAAGGGATGGGACAGTACCAGATGATAGAGAGGAATGAATAATGGCGATAATAAGCGGAAGGAGATAGGGGAGGTAGGCTGTAACTAAGGATGTTGGGAGGGGATCGAGATAACAGGTGGTAGGTTTGGATTTAAGGATGAGGGAGGAAATTTCATCGTGGTCAGGCAGTTGAAAGGAGGAAAACATATGATTGAGGGGAAAAGAGTCAAGGATGGGAGGAAGGAGAGAAGAGCTAAGCTGTTGATGGATGACTTGAATTTTCTGGTTAAAGAATGACATGAGGGAGTTACAGGTTTCAGTGGAAAAGAAATGCAAGGGGAAAGAGTCAGGGGGGTTTAAGATAGTGTTTATCAGAGAAAAGAGAGTTTTGGCGTTGCCTTTGTTTTTGGAGATGAGTTCAGAAAAGTAGTTTGTTAATAACAATATCAATTACTTGTTAGTGGGCTGCTAGAAGTTGAAGCTGGGGTAACTATGGTTCACTGGGGTTCTGTCCTCTTTTCTCATCTACTTCTACCCTCCCTCTCTTCTCTATTCTTGATCATTATTTATCATTTAGTTCTCCATGCCTCTGTTGGTGCAGTGCGATTCATGTACTCTCCCTTTTTTCCCTCTCCCCTCCTGGGGAGTGGGAGTGCTTCCAGATTCCAGTTGGCTCATCCGTGACCGTGTACCTCGTCCCTTGCTTGTCTCTGCTCCTGCTCCTACACCTGGCTGTGGATCCTGTCTCCGGCTTGACTCGCGCCCCCGACTGTCCCCCCAACTTCGTCTGGAGGAAGGTCGTCTGCTGGACTTTAAATATGTATTTGTAGAGATAGATAAGTTAATTCTTCTCTATAAGTTCTGTCTGTTCGCCTGTTTGTCATGGGGGAGGATCCCTCCTTCATGTGGGCAGCTCTGAGGTTCCTTCATTTTTTCCGGAATTTTTTTTTTTTTTTTTTGAGTTTTTCCTTACTGCGAAGGGGGGTCTAAGGGCAGGGATGTCCAGTTTAGCTTAGTCAGTTTGTTAGTTCAATTTAGTATTCTCCCATTGAATTCTATGTATTCCTGATCCTTTTGATTTTATGTTTAACTTTTTCAATTACCGATACGAAGCCCATTGAGACGACTGTTGTTGTGAATTTGGGCCATACAAATAAAATTGAATTGAAATTGAACCCTTAGAGGGGCAAGTCCAAAACAAGTGTCTGGTGGTGACTCCTAGTCAAATCAAGTCCTTTAGCAATGTTAGCACTCTGCGACGAAATGGCGACCTGTCCAGGGTGTACACCACCTACGCCCAGTAGCTGGGACAGGTTCAGGGAACCCAGAGACTCTGAAAGGGGCACAATGGGTGTGGAAAATGGATGGATGGACAGTAACGTTACCAGCAAAATTGTGGATCATCTGCAGAGGTTTGCTTCTGCAGGTTGGTAGTCCTATTAGAAGATCACTGATTGGCGAGTGTTTGAATAATCAAATGGGTTGAGCAAACGGTAAGGCAGAATTTGATATTCGGTATTGTAAAAGTACAAACGTTCTGTGAATCAGCCGGTGAAGTCCTTTCGACAGTGAACTGCTCTGATTCACATTTACATATAAAGGAAAGAAGGGGAAGAGAAAGCCCTGGAAATGTTCCTAATCAAGTGTTTGAAATTAGTGATTGTTGACCTCCAGTGAAGGCGCCAGTCTTTTCCAGAGTGAAAAGATGGGTTTAGAATTTTATCTTCACTCTAGACCTTGACTAAATCAGAAGAACAGCTTTTTTTCTGCTAACAAGCTCACATTCCAGAAGAATAACTGTGATTAAAATGCAAACCACCTGCTTTTTCCAGCCTCTTTGGACAAATTGAACTAAAAAAAAAGGCTTCTTTGCTGATTTGTTGCTTCCTGGACATTTGAGCAAATTCTGGCCTAATTCCAGCTGCAGACCTCTTTATTTAATACAGTCATTTCTTTTTAAATGTAAATATTGTTAACTTGGAAATTTAAAGTTCATTTACTATTTTTCGTCTGTTTTATAACAACTGTGAACGTCTTTTTTTTTCTTTTCACCAGAAATAACAAGTAAAAGTAAAAGCACTGTGTGTCTCAACCCCAACAGTTTGTTTAAACAGACACAGTTGTGCCGATGCAGTCGTCTGCAGTGTCTTCCCTCCGACGGGCTCAAGGTTACAGCTTGTCATGGTGGTTTCTTGGACTCCTTTGGCTTCTCTCTTGTTGAAGCTCAAGGTGTTCACGGTGAAAGGAAAACTCTTGTAGCCTCACAAAAGGGGGGAAACGGAGTGAAACAAGATGCTCAGTGGAAGTCTGAATGAGGGATGTGGAAAAAGAAAAAGAAGAGAAGGCAGTTTGGGAGTGAGGGGAGAAATATTAGATTACAATTGTGTCGACAGCCGAGCACAAAAGAGCCACGGCTGAGCGCTGCTTCATTAAAATGCATGGGACTGTCAAAGGAGGAGGAAGGGTGGGAGGGAAGGCATGTCGATGGAACAAGAAGCAGAGATGAGGTAATAGAAGAAGAGTTTAAAGGACAGTCCTTATTTAACTGAGTATTTAAAAACATGACCTTTGGGAATGGGTTTGTACACCAACAAGTCTTTGGTTTGACCGATGACAGAACCGCTTCAACAAGTCGCTGTAAAGAATAACATTGATTTGTGAAGGACATGAACAGTAGGTGAGGGAAAGGTTGTTTTTTTTATTCACTAAATCATGAACAGTTGCTGGCCCTGCTGTCGTCACCATTTTGGTTCTATGGGATGCCACCAACCCCTGACTTATTCAAAACAGGCAAAAACCAGAAGGACGGCGTGACCTGACAGCTGCTGGAACAGCCAGTAAAGAATTTCAAATCAATCAAAAGACCACGCCCGTTTCCAGGAAATCTGGAGGTCAAATAAAAGAAAAAAACAAGATTTATAAAAATTTAACCCATGTTAAAAGCAGAAAACCAGGTTAAATCAGTCAATTCGAATCGATGATGACTTATTTTATGGGCTTGTCCTTTTTCTGTGCAGGCTACATGCTCTGTAAAAGCAGTTCTTTTGATTTATCCAACAGCCTGTCTGAACATTTAGAGAAGCACGTTTTTGGTTCTGACTCTAGGTTTTATTTTATAGCTGCAGTATTTCTTTTTTTTTTTACAGATGATATTGTGGTGTTCTCCTATAAAACAGGGAGACATTTGCTCATGACTCTACTTTGGCTCTAATTGTAAAACATAATCTGTAAATCTCTGCTAAATGCTAATGGTCCAGTCAAATAAAAATATTTATTGTCCAGGTACTTCGGGCCGCAGCGGACATATAAACAATAAAACCCGACTCTTCAGCAGCTGAACCGCTAACATGACGAATGAGGCTTGCAGCCTCTGTAACCTTCAGCCAAGAAAGTTGCTGTCATGGCAACAGAGATGACTGACAGGTTTTACAAAATCTCAGATGATGACATGTTCAGCAATTTCTTACAGCTTTGGAGTCATCTACACTATCGATTTACCTAGAAATGACTTTTTCAGTTATTTTTTTTTACAAAATTCTTCTCTTCTTCTTGTTTCACCATAACAAGCTGCTGCTCTTGTAGGAGCACATTCGTTCAATTGAAATCAGTGAGTCTGAAATCACTCGGTCCTTCAGTTATCAAGGTAAACATGCATTTCTCCAAACGATCTAGCTTGTCTGAGCTTCTTCTTCTCATCCTGGAGAGGGAAAATGCAACAGAAATGAAATTAGTGGATTTTTAATTTTTGATTAAATCCTACTTCATTTCGACACTTGGGGTCATAAAGTTTAACTTACTGTGTTTGTTAGTTTTTAATTTTGTTTTTCATGAAAGGTCAGTTATTCTCGAACCACCACTGGAAGTCCAGAAGTTAATGACTGCAGATTGACACATCTATTTTTAAGTATATGGAAGGAAGCATGTTTTTGGTTTTTCCAATTCCTGAAAAGTTTTTTAAAAGTTTCTGCTCTGCCCAGTGTAAGCGAAGCTGATGCTCCAAGATCAAGGTGCAGGACGGAGCATGTCAACACGGTGCAGCTCCATGTCAACATGGTCAGTCCTCTATTGACAGAACAAAATTTAGGTCTGGTGACAGGAAGGGTCTTCTGACAGTGTCCCCTTCAGGGAGTTGACAGATCGGGCCTCCTTCTGCAGAAGGAGGCACATGATGACCATCAATACTCAGGGTTCTGAATGGATACAAGCATTAATGATTCACTGCTCAAATACCAGCAGCTGGACTGTGGACAAAAGCAACAGGGGCTCCTGATCCGCCCAGCTCTTTCCCGACCACAGCTCCTTGAGCACCGAGGATGCCATTACCAGAGCCAAACCGGAGCTAGAGGAGGTGCACATGCTCATCAGCTCACCTGTGACAGATGGTCTGCTGCACAGATGATTTGTTGGAATCTGTCTGGACAAGGCAAACAGGAAGGATACATGACAGTCAACAGAATGAGGCATGTGTCTGCCACTGTGTGATGGGATGCTGTCAACCTGTCAGAGCTGTAAAAAGGAGCAAAATTTTATATTGTAAAAAAATAAAAAATAGTGGACACAATATCAGGGTTTTCTTCCTGTTTGAGTTTCATTTATTTATTTTACCTTCCTGTTTGATTTTTAAAAATCTTCTCATCTGCAGTTTGGATTCTGCTTCATGTCGCCTCATCGAGGCTCTGTTCTCAGTCATCTTAGATTTAAGGCTGGCTTTAAAATAAAGAACCAACTAATCAAAAATCTTTACTTAGTAAAGCAATATTATTTCAATAAATCAATACAATGTTATTGCAGGCAAGAGGCAACTCGGGAGCAGGAAGAACTCAAACAAAAAAGGTATAAAGTTCAGTAAAATGGTTTAAAAAAAAGAAAAAATTACAATAAGCCTGGGCAAAAAGACTTGCAAACAAGTAGCTAGAAAACTAAAAAAAAAAAAACATGTTAGTACAACAAGCCAGAAAAATACAAAAGATTTTGCGATGCTGGAGAATTCTTTAAATACTAAAATAAATTAAAAACAATGCAAGCAGCTAAAAGCCCCACTCCGATCATCTTTTAAACTTTCTCAAAAGCAATCCCATTGATCTTTTAATTGTGATTATGCTGTTTTTAGCTAAAATAAAATAAATAAAATAAAGTGTTGTTTTCTACGACATAGTTTCTGCAGAGCAGCAAGATTTTAGTAGAAGTTCACCTCTGAGTTGTGGGTGGAATTTTTGCATGGAAGTAAGCCTCCGCTGATATCCGTTAATCCAGTGTTTTTCAACCTTTTCTGAGCCACGGCACACTTTGACCTTAAAAAAAATCCCGCGGCACACCAGGATCCAAAAATTAAAAAAAAAAAAAACCGGAGAAACTCATAGTCTGTATTGATCTACAGCCCCTCCACAATCTCACATGCATTTTTTAGATAATTGTTGCAGAAAAAGCTGGAAACTGCAGCTGTTTTTTTCTAAAAAGATGCAATAAAAGTTAAGTTAGAAGATGTAAAAACAGTTTGATGTGTGTTCGTTGATTTCAAGACGTTTAACAACAGATCTCCTTGAGCGCTGTCACTCTCACAACCCAATGCATCATGGGAGATGTAGTGCATTAAACGGCCGGCGGAGATCGCGTCTCTGAGCTTTATTGTTTTGTTCACTTGTTCCACTGTCTGACATCGGATTCTGTGGAAAGCTACACCGCTAAAGACTAGCTTTAGCTAGGTATTTTTGTTAGAACTGAGCGACTTTACGAGCTAAATCGGGACAAGGAAGTGAATACTTTAACCACTTCTGATTGGTCAGACTGATGACATGTGATTAAGCTCCCCAAGAATGATTGGTGGAGACAGTTAAAGGGGCGGGACTTTTCCAAAATACAGCCGGAGCTGCAGCTGAATCGCGGTACGTCATTCTTATCAAAATGTCTTTAATAAAATAAAATAAACGCAAAGAAAAAGTATTTTACGATCTTTTATATTCCTAACTCCTCAGTGTTTTATCATGGCCTGTTTGGATGAACACAGAGCTGAAATCCTGGAGATGGGAAATGTTAAATTTTTCAGTTAATGAGGGCAATTTCCCACGGCACACTAGTGTGCCGCGGCACACTGGTTGAAAAACACTGCCATAATCCCTTTGCTTACTGCTACCTAACATTACCCATGCAACAAAAATGATGATGAAATATCAGAGCTATCCAGCCCTGCAGTTTTGAACCAGATGCCGGCTTAAACGGGGAAAACAAAGACGTTCATGGATCTATTTGTCTTCAAGTGGATGCATCAGAATGGAGCAAAGCAGGGAGCCTGTGGCCTCGCCCAGCCTATTTTCTACGTAACAAAGACGATATTTTTCAAAAGGCATTTTACATCTGCTCCTGATTCACAACAATATAAAAGAAATACTCAGAAATAGTCCTCCATCATCAGAAAAATGAAACATGTTAAAAAAAAAAACACACAGTTGACACAAAAAATCTGGGAATCAAAACTATAACATTATTTTTGAAGTGATCCTCAGATTTCTGTTTGCAGTGTACTCTTGTGTTTAGTCCTTCTAGTTTCCATTGTTTTAATGGATATGTGTTAAAGAAATGATCACATTTAGTCTTATATGCAGCAACATTTCGACATTTTCTATAGTTACATAACCTGTCTCTAAAATACTGAAGTAGTATATAACCTGTATGACAACCCACCTCCAGATCCCTTTGTGCTTGTGATTCTAGTGCAGTTTGGAAGTTGGGGCTCATTCATAAATGTATTTTTGTGTATGACTAATTCTGAACTATTGCACTCAAATAAGTGACAAGCTCGGGGCAGCAGAAACACAAAATGAGCTCAGAGCATTGTGTGTATTGTTACGTATAATTTTAAATCAACCTCAAAAAGCAGACTGTGAATAGTGAATAAATGGCAGGGGGAAAAAACTTCTGTTGTTTCCTGCAAGAATTCAACATTTCAACATTCAACATTTGCATTTGTGCTAAAACAAAAAAAAAGACAACAGTTCATTTGCAAAAACCCTTTCTCCCTTTCAGTTTCATGTTTGATTATGAGATGACTGCTGCTCATTTAAACACATTCAGTGGGTTTTGCTTCAGAAAGATCAAAGAGCCAAAAGGAACCAGAACCATTTAGAGTCCTGAGAAGTTCCTGTGTGAGATCCTGTGTGGGAACCTCTCAGACTTTCATTTCCTTTTACCAATCCTCTCCTGTCTGAAGCAAACATGCTTGTCCGTATTTCTTTGACATGCTAATTTCCACCAGCAGCCTCCAGCTGCTCACACGGTTTAGAGACAAATTGTTGTTGAAGCGGGAACGTATTTGAGGTTAGCTCAGTTTCAGCAGCAGCTCGGTTAACAGAGCATAAAAGGATGCTTTCAGATTTTCTGCCAAAATCAGCAAAACTGAATCCTCCTTTTTTAAGGACGCCCCATTTCCCATTTTATTATCATGTTGTGGTTGCATCTGCTGCTCTGTCCCACAGCTTTGTCCAAAGCCAACACAGGCAAAGCTGCTGCCCGCTGAATATTTCAGCCGAGTCCCAGTTCACTTTCGAAATAAAGCAGAATGTAGAACACCAGCCTCATCAAAACAGCTCTGACAAGCTTTGATAATAAAGAGAGTAGCAGCAGACATGGCTGACGGAGGATGAGGGAGAAGAAGGGGAAAAAAGGAGCCGCTGTGCTCAGAAAACTAATTCAAGGATGAGGAAAAGAAAAAGAGAGACGAGTGTGTGAGTCGTGCATGGCTCGCTTTTAAAAATCCACTGCCTTGCATGACGTACTTTTCAGGTCGATGGATTCCCTCGCTCACACCGCCTCCCAGCTGTAACGGGCAACAGCAGTGAGAGAATTATTTATGAACCTATCGACATGGCGCTGCCAGCTGAACACCCGCCAGTTAACCCGCCGGAAATAAAAGCTGGCTGGACTGTGGAGTGTCTGCCCGGGCCCCGGACTGCTCGCAGGCTGAGGAGCAACAATGACGCCATGCTGCTGCCAGAGACTTCGGGGAGCTTTCCAAGTTTAATTTGAAATTCTCCTCTGGCTGCAGAGACGATTTGAAGAGCAAGAGGAAAACAAGCAGGAATTTAAGAGCACTGCTTTGAGATGCTTTCTCATAAAGAAATCAATAATTCACGCAACCGTAGGGAAATTTGAAACAGAAACACGTTCCCGTCTCATCAAGTGGATTTATCCATAAAGTGCTAAAACTAACAAACCTCTATGAAAACAGAAACTACCTTCAACTCAACCTTTGCAAATCTGAATTCAGTTTCTCCTGCTGCACTCAGACTTTATTACCGGCTGATCGAGAAACCACTTACATAGAGGCAAGGTGAAGCAAGATCAAGATCAGGCTGTCGTCTTAAGAAATGCAAGAGCAGGTGAGAAGCAAACTCTGAAGGAGGTTTCAAAGTCTTTCAGACCCCAGAGAACCTCAAAGAGAGCCGTTATCCAAACCTGCAGAGAAGATGGATCCTTGGAGAACCTTCAGGAGTGACTGACTGACCAAAATGACTCCAAGAACCCAACAAGGACTGATCCAGGAGGTCATGAAAGAAGATGAAAAGAAGTGCAGGCTTCACATGACTCAGTCAGAAAAGCTGCATTTCAATGTTTGGTTCTGCCCAACTCGGTTTTAATCAAAATGTAATCACCTAAGAATCAAAGTGGGCAGGTTTGTTTTTGGAAGGTAGCCCAGAACTTAAACTCGTTTGTCATTGTGTCGTAATGTCACTAATATGAAGAACAGTAAAGTCATGGTGATGCTGCTCTTTGTGAGTTTTCCTAAAATCCATTTTTAAAAAGTGTCTCCATTACATTTCTGAGGAAACATGTCCACAATTAATGTTTTTCAGTCTGCAAACAACACATGGTGCCACTCTCCAGCCAATGGGAGGCCTGCAGTCTTCAGCCAGAGTCGTTGGCATTTACAACCACAGCCTTCAGATTCTACTAAAGTATGGCGCTTTACCCAACGGCACAAAATGATAAAATACAAATCAGGGTCCAGTAAGACCAAGCAAGAATACAGCCAGAGGTTGGACTAAGAAAAAGGTCTAGATTAAGAACAAAAACACTTTAAACACTTTCCAGCAAGAAAAACAAAAAGACAAGTATAAGAAACATCTGGGAAATCCTAGAAAACCTTTAGACACATATTCTGAGGTCAAAAGAGGACTATTGTGGATGGTAACAGTCAGACACGATGGTGGCGATTTGATAGTTTGCAGTTTCAAAACTTGGAGGGTTTAATGTTTACAATTTTACATTTTGTTTATATGTTTGCATTTTGTAAAACAGTCATAAGTTTAGGAGAACATTAAAATACGTTAATGTAGTCCTGATTCTAAACGATGAATCAGAATAGACAAGGTTGGTGGATCCCTTAATGTGACTGAATTTAAACAATTCTGTGAATGAAAGTGGAGCTAAAGTCTCACTGGCAGGTATGACCACACCTTGATTACACTTGGTAGGTTTGTGTGTGTGACTTTAAAAGACTCTGGTTCACCAAAAAGGTTTTTTTTTCTTTTAAGGAATTATTATTGTGTGTAACATAAACACCTATGTTATACAGATGGTTTGTGAAATTTGTATTACTTGTTAAATATTTTCTTCAAAACACAAGCCACTGGATAATTTCAATCTTTTAATTCAGAGTAAAATTTCTAAAATAAGGCCTTTTTGAAAATAATTCCTCAATCTTTCTAAGACAGTTTTCCATTGCCTTTGGAGTCGTGCCATTTCGGGCTCAGAGAGGGAATAAAAAGCAGGTCGTGTCCCCGCGTGCACTGCTGGCAGCAAAATAGTTGGAGCTGTAAGATGCATCAAAGGCCCCTGTCATGTGAAACGTGGGTAAACGCCTCAAAGACAAATGCACTGCGTTTCCATAAACACCTGAAAAAGTGATGTTTTACTATCTTTTCACTTTAATTACTTCTACAAGAAACTTTTTTTTGGGTTAATTGGTCAACACAACTGCTTTGATGTTTCATCCCCAAAAGGATCCAGCTTTGATCCCCTCAGGATTCACTGAATTTCACCAAATCTGGCACAGACCTTAGTAATGTGACCCTACTTCTTGGCTGTCTCCATAGCAACCGTGGGAGTTTTGGACCAATAGATGAAAAGGAAAATTAGGATATTGCTTTGAGCATTCATTTACGAAACAATGTGAAAAGATCATTCAAATATGACAAATCTGTCCTGCAGAAAATGAGATTCCGTCTACGGGAAAGCCGCCATGTTCAGTCAAAATGAGATGTTACATCAAAGACAAGTTTCTGCACTTAAACTTTTTATACAGACTGAAGAGGATTTGTGGATTTTATCCCTTATCCCTATGTTTTCCAAAGTGTAGAGATCTGCGTTGTTCTTATAGGTCTGCATGTGGAGCTTTATTCTGAAAACCCAGTGACTTCCTGTCGGACCGTTGACTATATCTGAGAACTGGATGAGTGAGTGTGACGTTTCCCATCGAAAATTGTTTACTTCCACTACTTTCCAGGTCACCTAGTCGCCATTTTTTCGTGATATGGACATTGCCATGTTGGAGCCAGAAGTCGTCAGTAAGGCAGTGTCTAGGCCGAGTCGGTATGAGTCACCGTTTCTATGGCAACCACTCTCGCCAATTAGGAGTGAGCTTGTTGGAAGGTCACACCCCTATGACTTTGAATGTTGGAAATGGGACCACCTACTTTTTTTTGAGGCATCTGACTTGTAACTTGAAAAACTTGAACTACAGAAACAAATTTCATGAAAAAAAGAAGACCATCAAAAAGATGTTTTTTAAAAAAAGGTATCATAGCCAGAATGGTTATTCTGACGAATAGAATGATGAGTAACAGCTGTTTATTTCTCTCTAGAAGTCGATGGGATTTTAGCTTCTTGGAGCCAGCAGGTACTTCCTGTTTGGAACACCAGAAGGGGAGCAGTCAATCATCCCAGTTTTCATATGCAGTCAATGATCCGCCCCTTCCTACACAGCAAAGTCGCTTAGCTTCAGCAGCAAGCGTGTCGCCTCTGAAAAACATCTCAAATGTGGCAAGCAGTGTCTACTCGACCACATCCAAGTCCCGCAGCACAGACACTTTTCACTTCCTGCTTCCTGAAGCTGTTCTAGGAAGGAAGGTTCAACAGGAAAACACTGTTACTGGCATGTACCATTTGTCACAGAGGTTTGAGAAAATGTAACATGGCTCCAATTTAAAAAAAGAAATACATTAAATACATGTCGCTTTAACACATCTGAGGTAACATTTGAAATTCATGACAACTGTTCTGAAGAAAAATCCTTAACTGTTGTGTATTTCAAATTTTGACACTCTTCCTCCATGGGGGTGTAGTGGTTAGCACTTTGCCTCACAGCGAGAAGGTCCTGGTTCAAATCTCAGCTGGGTCCTTTCTTTGTGGAGTTTGATTGTTCTGCTTGTGTATGCATGCGTTTTCCCCGAACACGCCGGTTTCCTTCCGCAGATCAAAGTCCTGCTTCGTAGGTTCATTGGTGTTTCTAAACAATCCTGTGAGCCCGTATGGTATTCAGCGGGTTCAGAAGACGAATGGAATAACTTGAAAGTGTACTAAATCTGTGTACCAATCCCAATGAGACGACTGTCGTTGTGAGTTGGGGCTATAGAAATAAAACTGAATTGAATTGAATATTTTAGCTGATACTTTTGAACTTTCTTACTTCGCCATTTTCATGAAGGGATGGATTTGATAAAATGATGTGCCGACCCTTGTAGGGATACGCCAAATAGTGACAACTGATCCTTTATCACATTACTGTTAAGACATGGTGATGGTGGAGCAACAAAACTGGTGCTAAATGATCAAAAATCAAACCAATGAGCGACAAAAGACAGCATTCCTTTTGCATATACATTCTTGGTTCTACCAACAGTGGATTTTCTAAATGCAGTTGGAAAACACAGTGATTACACATGCATAAGGCCTATAAAAGAGACATACTGTAGATGCTCTTCATCGGGCCCATCAATGATTTGATTTAAAAAAAGAATATTTTCTGTAAATATAAAATATATCAACTTGAACAAACATCCGAAAGCAGTTGCAGTTCTTCCTCTTAATAATTTTTTTTAATGCCAAAATCACTTTTTTACATCTTGATTTCTTTATTTTTTGGTGAAAACATTCAATGATTTGACCCTCATGGAGTAATGCTTGCGTCTTTCCACCAAACCGCCTCCTATATTATCGACGCTCTTTCAGCTAGCGTCAAACAGGACGGCTACGAGAAAAAGAAGACAGTCTCAGATTTATTATTGTGCTTGAGCAATGATCTGACTCTGCTCTCCTATTAGAAACTCGTGTAAACACCATCAAACACAGTGATTTATAATGAGGTCTGCAGCTGGAATTTCACTCTCAGTGAAAACATCCAATGAGTAATGAGAAAAGAGAAGATAAAAATATTCTCAGTAAATGGAGAGTTTCAAATTGTGTACGTGAAAATCCTGCAGAGTTGTGGTTGATGGAAACATGGAAGAATATTCCAAAATAAACTGAGTCAGGGATGACACCAGTGAGTCTTTAAACCAAAGAGCATGACAGGATTGTCTTCTCCGGGCTTTTTTTGTCCCATCTTTAATGGTTTAGATATTTGAAAAGTGTCACTTTCCTCTGCATATTTTGTTTTTTTTTATTATACATTCATTTTGAATTGTTTACTCCAATATTGTAGTTTTTTTTAAACGGAAAGAGGAAGCTAAAGTTTAAAATTTTGGAAAACAACAGTCCTGAAATCTGAGTTTCAGGTTTTATATCAAGCTTTAGTCTGGTTGCATAATCAATCGGTAAAATTCCTTCTGTCCACAGTCGTGTTTGCTTAAAGCTACTATCACAAGGAAAGCAGTTCTTTGATTTTCTTAAATTTTTCGATAGTAAAATCTCAAATATTAGATAGATTAGATTAGATAGTTGAATGAAGTTATTCCTATTATCAGCCCGGAGTAGCCAGAAGCAGTAGAAGTGGAGGCATCCATAGAAACCTCTGTAACATTAGACTGCTTCACTGCTGTGGATCAAGCAGAAATTGCATCAGTTATTACATCTTCCAAATCCTCAACTTGTCTGTTAGACCCAATTCCCACTAGACTTTTTGAAAAAACCTTCCCCCTAAATATTGATTCCATATTAACAATGATAAATACCTCTATGGAAATGGTTTATGTGCCACAGTCTTTTAAATATGCAGTTGTTAAACCTCTTCTGAAAAAGCCGAGTTTAGATCCTAGCATCTTGGCCAACTATAGACCGATATCAAACCTCCCCTTTATTTCAAAAATCCTAGAAAGGGTTGTAGCTAAGCAGCTTTACTGCCACCTACAGGACAACAGCCACTTTGAATACTTTTAGTCTGGGTTTAGACCTTACCACGGCATGGAAACTGCACTAGTTAGAGTCTCTAATGACTTGTTATTGGCCTCAGAAAAAGGACTACTTTCTATTCTGGTCCTGTTGGACCTCAGTGCAGCCTTTGACACTATCGACCACAGTATTCTACTCCATAGATTAGAGCATGACATAGGGATCAGAGGATCTGCCCTCTAGTGTTTTGAATCTTATTTATCTGATAGGTACTAGTTTCTTAATGTAAATGGACATTCCTCTAATTGCACTCCTTGGAGTCCCACAGGGCTCAGTCTTGGGACCGATCCTGTTTATGCTTTATATGCTACCCCTAGGAAACATAATCAGGAAACACAGCATTAGTTTTCATTGTTATGCTGACGTTGTATTTATCCATTAAACCTGACTAGAATGACAATGTAAAGATGCCTGCATCAGAGACATCAAGACCTGGATGACAATTAAACATATCTCAGGCGTGTAGAACTGCCTTTTTTACCTGTGGAATATTGCTAAGATCAGAAATATACTTTCTAAGAGTGATGCTGAAAAACTCATCCATGCATTTGTTACGTCTAGACTGGATTACTGTAACTCCTTGTTAGCAGCGTGTCCTAAGAGTTACTTAAGAAGTCTCCAGCTTGTTCAGAACGCAGCTGCTAGATTGTTAGCAGGAACTAGCAGAAGAGATCACATCACTCCTGTGTTAGTTTCACTTTACTGGCTCCCAGTTGATTCTAGAATCAAGTTCAAGATCATCCTGTTAACCTATAAGGCCTTACATGGTGTGGCCCCATCCTATATTAAGGACCTCATAGTTCCTTACCACCCAAACAGAAATCTTTGCTCGCAAAATGCAGGACTGCTTGTGGTTCCTAGAATTAGTGAAAGTACGGTTGGAGGTAGAGCGTTTAGCCACCAAGCCCCTGTCTTATGGAATAAACTCCCAGCTCATGTAAGAGAGGCCGACACAGTTTCTACATTCAAAGTTAGACTGAAAACATTCCTCTTTGGACAGGCTTATTATCAGACTAGTTAGTGTTCAGAGATTATTTAACTTAATGTTAGTGTTTAAATTAAACTTAAAAGCAATTAGTTGTTAGTAGGCTGCTAGTAATTTTGAAACTGGGGTAACTATGGTGCACTGGGGTTCTGTCCTCTTTTCTCATCTACTTCTACCCTCCTTCTCTCCTCTATTCTTGATCATTATTCATCATTTAGTTCCCTTTGTTTGGTGCGATTCATGTACTCTCCCTCTTTCCCTCTCCCCTCCTGGGGAGTGGTAGTGCTTCAAGATTCCAATTGGCTCATCCGTGCTCCTGTACCTGACCGTTTACCTCATCTCCGGCTCACCTCTACTTCTGCTCCTACACCTGGCTGTGGACCTGTCTCCGGCTTGACTTGCGCCCCCGACTGTCCCCCCAACTCCATCTGGATGAAGCTCCTCTGCTGGACTTTAAATATGTAGTTGTAGAGATAGATAAGTTAGTTCTTCTCTATGAGTTCTGTCTGTTCGCCTGTCCGTCCTGGGGGAGGATCCCTCCTTCATGTGGGCACCCCTGAGGTTTCTTCGTTTTTTCCAGATTCCAGTTTTTTTAGGAGTTTTTCCTTACTGCGAAGGGGGGTCTAAGGGCAGGGACGTCCAGTTTAGCTTAGTCTGTTTGTTAGTTTAATTTAGTATTTTCCTATTGAATTCTATGTATTCATGATCCTCTTGATTTCATGTGTTACATTTTCAATTGATATGAAGCCCATCGAGATGACTGTTGTTGTGAATTTTGGCTATACAAATAAAATTGAATTGAATTCACGTGTCGTCAATGTACAGACGCGATCAGAGGTCCTGCGTCGGGTGTGCGGGTCTGACGACAGTACATTTCGGATGGCACGGCCAAAAATCTGAGTTCAAATATCTGAATTTTGGCAAAGAATTCACGTCAACCAAGCTGGAAATCAATTTTGAACCTGTGATGTTTTTACTATGTGATCAATGGGTGGAGTCCAAAATCAATATGGAGGAGAATCCGACCGTGTGCTTCCTGAACTTGGTAGTTTTCTTATTCGTATAGAGACATTAATAGAAAGTTCATCTAATTTTATTATTTTTAGTTTATCCCTTCTCTGACTAATGCAGGACAGCAAGTCATAAACCTGGGTCACATAAAGATGAAAAGCGACCATCATTCAGATGGAAAGTAGCTCCTCCCACATGTGGCTGAAGGTTGCCATACTAAAAAACAAAGGTGACATTTAAAAATGCTGATACATTTGAAATAAAATCTATAGGAAAAGGGTGGTGATGAAAACATAGATAAAGGTAATGATGTTAAAAAATGGTGTTAAAATCTATTAAATTAGATTTCAATAGTGGCAAAACAAGATTCCTCTTAAAATAAAATTGGAAAATGTTTGTGTAAATTTATTAAAATACTTTTTCTTCTTAATAATAATCTTCTTAATAATATCTTTTTTTATTGTTGCCATAAAATAATCTCAGGGGCAATGAACTTCTTCTTTCCAAATTGACAAAAATCTTAAGTTCACAAAATGTGATATGAGTTTTTATGCACATTTATAAGCTTAATATGTGCACCAAACGTTGCAGTATATGAGTTAAGTTATATTTTTATACATTTAATTAGAAAATAAGGAAAACATTGCACTTTTGCCCATTTGTTGCCTTTTTTTTAACCAATATATAAACAACTTTTGTCCACTGTAGTTTTGAAACCTTTACATTTTAATGGTGTCACCTTCCTTTTCAGCATTAGAGCATAACAATAGTTAGAAAGCCACACTCAAGTGGATCCATTAGTCATTTGCAGGCATTTGATCTCTCAAACGGATTTTATACCTGATTTATTGCTCTTCAGGCCATTAATAAATACTGCAGGATTCAAATTGTTGACTATCATTAGGAAGCCATAAAATCTTAATTTCTAACCAAAGCTTCCAAAGACATACAGGAACTAGACTGGAAACAAGTGTGAAAGGAAACATTTACAGGCTAAATGAGGATCAAATCACAAACTTAGATTCTCCGCTCTCGCCGTCTGAACTTCATGAAGCTCTGTTACTTATGCCCAATGGTAAAGCACCAGGGCCTGACGGCTTTCCTGCTGAGTTTTATAAAGAATTCTGGGAACAACTGGCACCAACATTTTATAAAACTGTCACATCTATTAATGAGAGCCAATCAATGCCACCTAACATGAACTCAGCCAACATAATTCTTCTTCTAAAACCAGACAAAGATCCCACTAGTCCTTCAAGCTATCGCCCTATTTCTCTAATCAATGCAGATGTAAAAATTATCTGCAAAGCACTAGCACAGAGAATAGAAAAAATCACTCCTCACATAATTCACTTCGACCAGACTGGATTCATCAAAGGCAGACACTCGGATGATAATGTCCGTAGACTAGTTAATATAATAGACTTTGCCACCATTAAAAACCAGGAAATGACGGTACTATCGCTGGATGCTGAAAAAGCCTTTGACAGAGTTAATTGGAAGTTCCTTATTGCTGCCCTCCATAAGTTTGGTTTTGGAGAAGCATTCATCAATTGGATCAAAATATTATATCACAACCCCAATGCATCAGTTAGAACTAATAAACAGACTTCAAACAGGTTTTTTCTCGGAAGAGGAACCAGACAGGGCTGCCCACTCTTTCCTTCTCTTTTTGCTATATTCATTGAGCCTTTAGCTGCAGCAATAAGACAGAATGAGAGCATTATAGGAATAAAAACCAAACACAGCCATCATAAAATTAGTCTTTATGCGGATGACATATTACTGTTTTTAAGGAATTTACATTCTGTAAATGAAACAGCAATGATCATAAATGAATTCTCCTCCATATCAGACTATTCCATTAATTGGAATAAGTCTGTTTTATTACCACTCAATAGGAATATGGAACAAAGACTCACAATTCCAGTTAAAACAGGAAATATCAAATATCTGGGTATCTACTTTTCCCCCAAACTATCAGAACTGGTGCAGCTAAACCACACCCCATTACTGAAAAGCATACAGGACGATCTAACACGCTGGACCAACCTGCCTCTGTCCCTTATGGGCAAGGTAGCCACGGTTAAAATGAAAATCTTACCCAAAGTTAATTATCTCTTCTCAATGATTCCCACACAACCGCCATTAAAATGGTTCAAAACATTAGACTCATCCATATCAAGCTTTCTATGGAACAACAAACCTGCAAGAATTAGTCTAAAAACTTTAAAATCTGCAAAAAGCTGTGGAGGATTAGAACTACCTAATTTCCACAAATACTTTCTTGCAAATAGATTACAATATATCTTAAAATGGTTAAAAAATAATCCAGAAACCAACTCATGGTTAGACTTGGAACAGGTGTTATGTGGAAAGATCAACCTGTCACAGCTACCATTTATTAGCCAAACAGTTAAAAAACAGGATTGTTTCAAAAGCATTAATATAAATGCCACCTTAACAGCCTGGTGGGAATTTCTCAAAATATCAAAATCATCAATTCAACCGTGCAAAATGACACCCATCTGGAACAACCCGGACATCCTTATTAACAAAAAAATGATTCACTTCCCAGCTTGGCAAGCAGGGGGCATAAAACAACTAGAGCACGTAATTATTGATAGAAGATTCATAACCCCCCAGGAACTTCAAGACAAACATGGAATAAATAACTTCTTGGAATATCAGCAACTTAAATCAAGTATTACTAAAAAGTATAAAATTAAAGACGACGATTTAAAGCTACCAGATGTAGTTACCACTCTGATTAATTTTTCAATGAATAGAACTCTCTCCAAAATATACAAACTTTTATGTAATTTAGATAACAATATTGCCGTTCCAACAAAAAAATGGGATGCAGATTTGAGCATCAGCACAGATGAAAGCTTCTGGTCAGAACTTTGTCTAAACACCTTTAAACTGACAAAAAGTCCAAATCTGCAGCTAATCCATCTCAAAACTCTTCACAGAATTTACTACACTGGACAGAGGATGTTCAAGATGGGTCTCAGTAACTCAGACATTTGCGAGCACTGTGATAATAATCTACCCGACAGCTACATGCACGCACTGTGGTTCTGCACTCCTGTCCAGGCTCTCTGGCAGCAGGTATGTGCCGATTTATCAGTCTGGCTTAAGGTTTCAATCACTGCCTCACCGTCACTTTGTGTGCTTGGTGACATGAGTGCCATCGATATAGAAGAAGGATTAGCATCTATCATTTTCATAACTCTTTGTATTGCCAAAAAAACTATTTTAATAAATTGGAAAAACAAGAAAAATATAAACATAAGTCAACACAGAAATCTGCTGTTTGATCATATCAGCTTGGAAAAAATGTCAGCCCAAAGCTCAAGTAACTTTGAAAGAATTCAGTCTCTCTGGTCTCCTGTGGTTGACTCCATGACTTAGGGGGTGGAGGGCTTGGTCGTCGCTGCTCCTTGCCCTTCTGCCGTGGTTTGGGGTGGGGGTCGGGGCTTCCGGTGCCTGGCGGGGGCGGTGGGGGGCTCCGTTGGTCGGGGGGTCGGGTCCGGTGCCTGGGTGGGGCGGGCTGGGGCGCTGCGTGGTCCTCTGGGCTTGGGTGTGGGGGTGCGTGGTGGGGGGGTGGGGTGGTGGTCTGGCTTGGCTTGGGGGGGTGGTCCCTTTGCCTGTGCTGGGGGGGGTTGGCGGGGGGCCCTGCTCGGGTGGGGGGGGCCCAGCGGCGCCGGATGGGCTGCCCATCTGCACCTGGGGCTGGGATCGGCCCTTCCCTGGCTCTGGGACGGGACGGGACGACCCTCTTGGGGCCCCCGGTCGCTCTGGGCGTCACCCGCTTCGGCTGCGGGGTCTGGGGTGGGGTGGGGTGGGGGGCTTGTCGGCCCTGTCCTGTGGGGGGGCGTTCTGGGGGGGAGGGGGGGCCCATTATTAGTACGGGTCGGGGGGGCTAGCGGGTCGGGGTCTCCGCTGAGGCAATCAGTGGTTGCCTTGGCCGGTTGGCCTCCTCGGTCCCGTCGAGGCCTGACCAGAGCTCTTCTAGGGCCGGCGTCTGGGGGTGGGGGCCTGGGCTTGCTCCGGGGGGGGGCGACACTTTCTGGCTCCTCTCTCTCTGTGTGGGGTGGGTGGTGCCGGGCCTGGGGTGTCGGCGCCTCCGGGGGTGGGCCCCTGGGCTGGGTGGCCCTGGCCCCTTTGCTGGGGGTGGGCTGGGGGACGGCTGTTTGACCACCGGGGGACAGTCTACCAGCTGTCCCCAACTTACCCCCTTCCTTATATAACCTCATATTAGGGTGAGGGGGTGGGGGGTCTAACCTGCGATGCGCCTTGGGGGGGGGCTACTTGGGAGTGGCCCCCCTCCTATGGTTGCCGTATGGAGTGGGCCCCCCCTCTTTCGGTTTTATTTGCACCTTAGACATGTAGGGTCCTTGGTAGGGGGGGTGCTTGGACATCACTGCAAGCAAGCAGCAGATGTCCTCCTGGCACCCTACCCGCCAATTTTAACCGCACCTTAGACATTTAGGGCCCCTTGGTGTGGAGGGTGAGGGGACATCACTGTGAGTAATCAGGAGATGTCCCCTTAGTGCCCTACTCGCCAATTTTAACTGCACCCCCCTTAGTACACACACCCCTCCCCCTTCAATATATACATTCAAACATAAACACACACACATGCACACAAACACCCTCTCAAACACCCATACACGCACACACATTTTACAAGGAAGGTGGGACCTGGGTCCATCTGTCCCCTACCCCTTCCCTGGTGGGGGGTGCGGGCCCCTTGGCGATGGCGGCCGTGTCCCTTGGGTGCCGGCTCCCTGGGCCCGGTGGTGCTCTATCCGCACGGTGGGGGGGTTCATATTACACCTGAGCCGGGGGTGTTCGTGTCCCTGGGGGGTGGTTCCTGGTCCTTGCTCCTGGGCGCTGGGCCCCGCCAAACTTCCAACATGGCCGAGCCTGGTCGGGCCATATTTATAACATCCCTTGTGGGCCGCCCTTTTTTCCCCGGGGTTCCCCCCTCCTGGGCGGGGGCGGCGGGCCCCTGCCTTGCTCCTACCTGGACCAACCGTGGGCCGGGTGGGTGGCTGCCTGGAGTGCGGAGCGGGTCTCCCTTGGGGGGTCCTGGCTCGTACCTGGGGTCGGGGCGGGGGGATGCCCGGAACTCCTGGGTGGTGGTGGGGTGCTCGTCTGGGGCTGTGGGCGTCCCTCTCCGGTGGGGCCCTGCGTTGGGCTCTTCCGGCGCGGCGGGGGGCTGCTTTCCTGGCTGGGCTGGGGCGGCGCTCTCTTTCCCTCTGCGCCTCCCTGCTCTCTGGCTCTGGGGGCCTCGCGGCGGTCCTGCTGGCCCTGGCCTGGGTGGCGGTCTTGGTCGCCCGGGGGGCGGTTGTTCCCTGCCTGTTCCCGTGTGGCGTTGGGGGAATTCCGGCTGCCGCTGCTGCTGCGGCGGGGGTATGGGTGTGGGGGTGGCTGGGCGCTCCTCCTCCTTCTTTTCACATTCCACCATCCATTTTAGAAGAACATAAACACTCACCTGAGCACAGGTGTTAGCTCACCTTTGCACTAATAGTTTGCATGATTGAATGAATGAAAGATTTCACACTAGTTGGTTTAAAGGCATAGGTATGCGTTCGTGAACACTATCTGTTTTGTGTACATGTTGACATGTGGACATTTTTGCGGCTAGCAGGTGTGTTGATAATATTTGAGTGTGTGTGAACAGGCCCCGCCCTTTTTGTACTACATTTGAACCGTACCGTAACGATAAACAACCAGTAAACCTGTCTGCTCTATGCTGCTTCATGGTCTTACCCCCCTTCCCCTCCTATTATCACCCTCCTACCCCCCCCTCTCTCTAACGTCCCTCTCTCTTCTTCCCCTCTTTCCTTTTCCGTCCGGTCCAACACCAAAGATTTTCAAACACGATTGAAATTAATAAAGTTTGGCCTCAATTACAAAAGGGGTTTATTCAGACATACCTTTGGTTTGTCTGAAGATGAATAACCCCTCTTGTTAAAATAAAATATGTCCAACACAAGAGGCCCTCAGCTCTCATCTGTTTGCCTAGCTGTTGGACAGGACAAGTAAAAAAAGAAAAAAAAAAAAAAAAAAAAAAAAGGAAACATTTAAGGTCTTTGATCAAACTGTCAGAAGTTAAAGCTCTGTCCCCCGGCGGGAACCGTCTCCAGAGTTCTAAGTGCACGTCATCTCCCAGCAACCCAAATGCAGTTGCTGGATGCCACACACCTGACTCTCATTTTCAATCACTCACAGTATACTTTTGCACTGCACTGAGCCTCAGTGCGAAGTATTGTTCGCGCCACTCTGCCTGCATTACAGAGCATTACAGACCTGGACCTGATCTTCTGATTTCCTGACCCTGTTTTGTCTTTTACTCTGTTTGTGTACCGCGAATCTCACCTGGATCCTGACTATTCCAGTTTCCTCCCTGATGCTCCCATACTCATTATTAACCCCTGCCTGCCTGACCCAGATTTAGCTTTGTGGACTTTAAGCTGAGCTAATAAACCTGCTGCCTTTGGCCATCTGTCTGCTTTTGTGAAAAAAACAACCACAAAAAAAAAAATAATAATGATAACCTTTTTGGAGAGGAGAGTGTCAAGGATTCACTGAAATTACATACAAATATACAAAAAAGCATGTACTTTGCAGACTTGTTTTCTCTTTTTGTCACAGTGTGTGTTGTCCCTTTCTCCTGATTCTTCCTACTGTTGATCTGGTGTTGTTGTTTCAACAAGCAGCTCGGCTGACAGATTACAGGTTGTTACAGAAAAACACCGTCAGATTGGATGCCAGAGCTCTCGTAACTGGCGAGCAGGAGACGCGCACAATGCTAAGTTGGGCTCGCTGAGCCACGTTCACAAACACATCTTTGGGTTTCAAGATAAAGTAACAGCAAATCCCTGCCAGCTGGAAGACAGAACGTGTTGATTCATCTGTTATTGGTGGCGAGTGTGATCACTTCCAACAGATAATTACAACAGATAATATAGTCGAGCTTCTCGTCTGCAGAAAGATTTAAAAGAGAGCCAAACCTTTAGGGTTTGTGGAATCCTGACACACAGGTGTGATTATGTGACACAAATAACTTCAGATTTGTTTGTGATGTGTACAGGTCCATGTGGTCAGGTTTCAGGCCGGAAGCCTGAGCAGAAAATCAGTAACAACCACAAGTATTTAGTCTTTCACAACATGCCAGTGGAATCCTGAACCTCAATCCCAGGTGGAAGGAGACAGGAACAGAGGATGAGGCGCTTAGTAGGCAGGTGATGACAAAAAGAGTGTCTGTGCAGTTTACTGGAGCGGCAAACCAAATCAGTTACAGGGGACCTTTGCAAAAATGACAGCAGTTTGCAGCAGAAAACACTTTCTAGATGAGATTAAGATTCAATTATTAAGCAGATTTTACTGATTTGTGCTCATCCTTTTCAGTCTGACAAAAAAAACGACCAAGCTCACTTAGTCTTTGCAAACCTTTTAAGAAAGTTTGTTGACTAAGTAGGTAAGATTCTCATTCCTGCCCCAAATCAGTAGCAGTTTACTTTCAAAGGATACCTGTTTGCAAAAAGCTGCCACATTTTTAACACAAAATATGATTCTAAAATGGTTCAAGACGCCAAGATAGGCATCATCCTTTGGAGGCACACTGATCAACTAATCTGACATGCAAATTTAAATTTAGTTAATAAAAAGGAACATTTATTTTTACCCAAAAAAATAAAAAATAACTATGGAGATTTTTTGGACAGTGCTCAATCAAAACATGATGACGAAAACTTAGCGTGATTTAAAAAAGGAAACCAGATGTAAAAATTAGTCTGTGTGTGTAGTAATGTCTGTGTCCAACGTGTATTTTTTAAGGTCTTTCGTGAGTGATTCTGTGTGTGTGTGTGTGTCTGTGTAGGTGTGTGTGTGTGTGTGTGTGTTGTTCTGTCTGGATGACATGAGCTACAAAGGACAAGCCATCCCACCAACTGCTCCCAATTACACACCCTTTCCTGCAGCCCACTGAAGTCACATATTGACCGCTGTCTTGCAGCAGAAACCCAGACAGACACAATTTCAAGACACAGTCTGCTCTGCCGTCATAAACAAGGCACCAACACCATCTTTGCTGGCAGCTTGTTTAGTCCACCCTCCAGCTCATCAATCTAGATATGAGTAAGTGGCAGAGTGTGGGTTTTATAATGGATTGGCATCATTTTTCTCTGATTACAAATTAGACATGGGTGATTTGTCTTTTTTTCCTGTCTCTTCTGTCAGTTGTGATGTTGATATGATGTGGTTTTAAAAGTGTTTCACTCACTGCTGCTCTACATGTAGCACATATGGGTGTCAATCTATGTGCCCACATATTACAAGGCAAGACAAGAGAAGTGTGTTTTCTTAAAAAAAAAAAAAAAAACATTTACGCCAGGTGATTTTACAGTATTGAACATACATCTCAGTTCCTGCCTTATTTTTTTAATAAAAAATAAATCACTTTAGATTTTTGCTATAGTTTTATCGCCTCGGCTAAAAGACCCTTTGGTTGCCATAGCAACGCACAGGTAAGTGGAAATGAGTGCTAAATATGTAGCGTGAAGCCCCTGCCACTGAAGCTACTGACCTATAAAAGTGAGATTATACCAAGAAAGACATTCTGGAGTACCAAGAAATCCTGGATGACCCACATCTGGAAGTGAGTTCCAACCGAACCATTCAAAAATAAAAGTATTTCAGCTGTTAAATAGTCAGTTAATCTGCTTCAAGAGGACCTTCTTTCTGTAAGTTTGAACTGTTGCGCAGGCAAATTAATGAGGGGTAAGTGACGCCCTCAAAGCCGTCAAAGTCACACACGATGTCTTAGATGTCACCCAAAATGTCACCCTTCACAATAAAAGTCTTCCTGTTGTCAGTGTTTGTATTTCACGCCTATTCAGTTTCAGATTCAGTTGGACTGAAGTAGCTACTAAAACAAGGTTTATATTAAATGCAACATTTTATTTTTTTGTATGAACACATAGCAACAAATTATACATACAAATACTGTATATATCTACGTCCTACGGTCACTTCCGTATTTCACACCCCATACGTGCGGCATTCGCTCAGGGTGAGTAAGGGACCAATGCTAACGACTTCACACCTTAATGACAAGAGTGTGGCGTAAGGACACCATAGGACAGCATCACCTGTACATCACAAGTGCGTGTAACTACCATTTGCCATACAAATACTTTGCCATACACTTACCACACGGACCATTTTTCCACGTTCCATTTTTATGACATCCCTTGAGGTAGTCGTACGAGCCTCAAGGGAACTGCAAGACACCAGGGCCCCCATTAACAACCACCCACGGGCCAAACAAGCCAAAAAACGACTGGGTCTAACCCCCCATATGTGTGACTAAGGTTTTAAAGATGGCTGAAAATCACAGGGAGGCAAACGATGCTTGATAAATGCAGCTTTAACCAACTCAAAGTGCACAAACAAAGGTGTTAAAAGTGTTGCAACTATCAAATGCATCATTAGATTATTTTGACCAATAACTACACAACAAAGTTGTAAATTAACAAAGTAACAAATGGCAAACCTTAAAAACTGGGGTTACTATGATCCATTTTGATTACATTTTATTGTCTTTGAAAAACAATATTATTTTTATGGTGATTTGTGATGATGAAACTGCATACTTAACACCCAAGTTCATTACAAAAAAAGTCAAATATCATTGCATCTTTATTAATAAGAAATGAAAACGATAAAAAAAGAAATAATAATAATGTAAACTGATGTTATTGCTTCTTGTTTAATTATTTGCCTGGGGAGTTTTGCTGACTTGTGCGAACCCTCGACATGCTAAATGCAGCAAAACTGCATCACAAAAACAAGGGTTAAATCAGCTAGAAATAAAACACTGAAATGGATTCTGGGTACGTCCTGAAATTCACTAAATTCACTAAATAAACCAATGATATTAAGATTTTTTTTTAATGTACTAAATCTTTGCTGGTAGCATAGTTTTTAGTTTCCAGAGACTAGTTCTATGTAAAGGAATCGGCAATAGACAAGACTTTCTTTGACCATCAGGTTCTTATTGTTCTCCAGTCTGTGAAAAGCAAGAGGATTTTGCAGCAAGTTCAGGTTCTGTCAGCAGCTGTGTAGTTCTAGGATCACGGTGTGGAGTAACACTGGAATCTTTCGGAATGTAGCACAGATAAAGCCTTCTTTAGCACCTTTGGTAGAAGAGGTATGATGGTATGGGCCAGAATCTTCCTCACTGGAGAAAAAGCGCTGGGAAAAAACTCCCGGGTCAAGAGCAGAGAGCAGAGCAGGTTGTAACTGACCCTTAACCCTAACCCACTTTGGATTTCTTTGTTCTTCTTAATCTGAGCTGGGGTTGCACCATCAGTCTTTCCATACAGGAAGTAAAAACGAGATGTTCTGTTTTGTCATTAAATAGAATCCTTACTTTCCTTTCTTACTTTCGTCTGTGTGTTTATTTAAACCGATCTGCACCTCCTAGTGTCCTTCATTGCCTGTTTTTTCTCAGGTGGGTTTTTGTTGTGTCTGATCCATCAGAAGCTCCAACAGCTGTGAGTTCCCTGCAGGCAGCCATCAGAGACACTGTCCATATGGGAAGACTGAGCTCTGCTGGTCTCTCATTGTATTCCCCCTCCTTGTTATCATTGTTTCATTGTCTTCAGGCACTGCTTATATAGTCAGTTCTCTTTGAGTCCCTGCATGGTTTCAATAGGCTTTTTTCCCAAATTAGACTGTCAGTACTGCATAGCCTGACTTGTTTTGGAAGAAGTGGGGGTGCTGAGGGAGTTTTTTTTAGCCACTAACAGGAGCTGTCTGAAATAATCATTAGGGTAAAATCTAAGGCTTTGACGTCTCTGCTATTGTGTTGCATTTACAGTACACATATCCTATAAAAAGATTCCTCATCTCTTTCTGGACGGTTATATTTAGAGCTACAAGAAACAATTCTGTCATTTTGTTTGGGGTCGCCAAGGTTGGAAAACTCAGCCTTGGAGGGCATTGTTACGTCAGAGCAGCAGCTCCGGGAGGAATGATCCAGAATCCATCTCTATCTTCATCCATCATCTCCACCCACACTTTGAATATTCCATCTTTCACTTCAGCTCAGACAGAAAACAAAACTTTAAAGCTATTACTTTGTCATTAATGATGCTGCTAAATTCTCTGAAAGAAAAGAACTCTATTCTGTCTGTATTTATCAGGGGGGTATTCCAAGCATGTTTAAACTACCCTGACTTTAACCCTGAACTCTGGCTAAAGTCCGCCTGAACTTGCCTACTTTGGTTGTTGGTTCCAAAAGACCGGATATGAGTTGGCGTAATTACGCTGGACTTGGTAACCCTGGGTTAATGCACGTGCACAGCAAGTACATAGAGACATTCTCAATGGATCGCCGATTTCCGGATTCATCATGGAAACGTGTAGAGAAAGAGAGAGAGCGCTATACTTTAGTGAGTCGGAATCTGAGATTTTAATGACGGCGTATGAAGATTATACGCCCATCAAAAAAGTAATACGGCTGCATCATCAGCAAAAGAAAAAGTTTCTGCTTGGACAAAAATAACAAAGTAAACGCACGTTTCTCTTATTTCCATTTTCATTTCATATATATACAGTATAACTTATCCAACTTAAATGAATTACTTCAATCGGTAACAAGTAATAGAGTTAAATTTCTTCAACCTAATTTCTTACGTCTATCCAACTCAATAATCGTTTCTACAACTTAAATTTACATATTTATCTAACTAAATGTCATTTTACTCCATTTCAATTAACTGTTTTTCCATCTTAATTTGTTGTAATTCTTGAACTCTCATATGTCTAAGTTTGAGTCTGCAGATATTCTCTTTTTTATAACAATAAAAGGAATGATGCAGTCTAGATTTGCAACATGAAGCTTGCATGCAGGTATCATGATACTGCCTTTAACATCAGGCCTTGTGTTAGGGAGCAGCACTACAGGTGCTAAATTAACTCATCATCCTCTCCGTCCCTCTCACTCATGGTGCAGAAAGAATCAAGCATATAGTATGACAAAATAAGTCGGCAAAACACAGTGAAACATCTAGACAACTCATTTGGTCAAAAACCCATACTTAAACCCAAATCCGTCCAGATGTGGTCTTGTCAACCTCTCATGGTGGAAAAATTATTAACTGAGCTTCTTCATCCACTAAATCATCTTCAAATGGACACACCATGCTGCTTCACCTCTCTGAAAACAAACTAACCTTCAACTAAACCTGCTCCAGACCAGGTTATGTTCAGAGCATGAGTTGCTATAGCAACTTGACATATCCTGAAACCTCCATTTCTGGAACCGAAAACTGAGGTTATCAACTTCCTTAGCCTCAAACTTACCGTGGTAGCTAGCATAACCTGCTTTCTGGAATACCCCCCTGATCTGGTAGGCTTTCTTTTTATTTCTTTTTTTGTTTAAAGTTTTCAAAATAAAATAATCTAGATAAATATAAAACCTTTTTAAATGTAGATTATTAAATGTCCGTATCTGTGATTCATTTTGGTAACTGTCATCCAGAAAAAGCGATAAAAACTTTGAATAACTGATTTAAAAAGTAGAAACAACTTTTTATGGTAAACAAAACAATTGTCTTCTTATGGAGCATTTTATTATTTAAATACAGAATGCCAACAAAGCTAAATGGTCCTGATTTCATTTTTAGAATGTCAGTGTCGCTGAACATCAGTTAAAAAAAATTAAGGTCGTTTACATGTGGTTTCAAAACAAAACCTATAAAAGTTCAAATGACGTTGACGTTTCTCACAGAAATGTAACTCTGAGAGAAAATTTACAACAGAAAGATCACGTTTATGTAAATGCATAGAGGAAAAGTTTAATAGAAAATGTACTTATGTTTTTTAATCCAAGTACACTGAATACTCTTTACTGAAATGTTTTCAAGTATTATAATTTAAAGCAGCAAATTTAACAAGTAGAATCTATTTTCCCATGAATTTAAAATCCAAACGAAGCCTTGCGAACAAACAGGGCATCTGCGTCATTACTTCCTTCTCACAGATATTTGGTTTTGAGTCTCTTCTCCAGCTCTCTACTCCCTAAAGCTGCATCGTGCTGTTATGAAAGTTCTAGGCTGCATGAAATCTGTCCACGTTCTGAACATGGGGGGCCAGCAGGCTCCACCTACTTTTATTGAGGCATCTGATTGGTCAGTTTATGACTTAAATAAGTTGGACTACAGAAAGAATATTGTGGGGAAAAATGAGGATTAAGAACATGATAAAAGACAACGGAATGGTTTATCTGACCAATAAAATGACTGAGTCTTTGGGATTGTGGCTCCTTGGAACCAGCAGGTACTTCCTGTTTGGATCGCCAGGGGGGAGGAGTCACTCAGTCCAGCTCACTTATGCAGTCAATGGGTACACCATTGACCACCATCTCTACATGAAACACAACTCTAAAGCACTTTAAGTGTGTTTGTACTTAATGGTTTCTACCACTCAGGGTTTCGGTTTTTCGTAGTTATCCAGGAGATGTACTTCATCCAAAGGGGCCAACATCATGGACCGCCATAAAGCAGACTGCAGTTTAAAGTATATAGAAGTGCAGACATGAAAAGTGTGAAATATAAAGGGAGTTGGTTGTGTTGGTTGTATCACAACTCCAACAAATCCTAACATTTTGAAGCGTTGGTTGATTTAAGGCCAGTGCAAAGACGTGCAAAAAAACAAAAGTCAAAAGTCAGAAAAGTCTTTACGTGAAAATTTCACAAATGTATCACGATTGAACCATGTTAAAACCACGGAAAAAGTTCATGTAAATCAACATAGAACATGAACCGTGCATGATTATTGTGCTGTTTAAATGCAAGTCATTAGTGATTAGGCATCAATTACATAATTTGAATGTAATATGTGCGCCTTATACGCAATATAAAAGTCATACATCGGTGGTACATGCATGAAAAGTCTGTTGTTGTCGTGGAAAGCAACAAATTTGCGCACACATCTTGCAAAAATTCCGCACAATTCTCAACCAAGCAAAAATTTTGAACATCTCAAAATTGAATCCACGTAAAGACCTGTCAACCGAAACCCTCAACAGACAGCTGAGCACACTGAATGATGAAGGCAACACTAATGAATTATGTATGTCATACATGTATCACAAAAGATTGTGGAATTTCATACAAGGACAATGTGCAAAATGTACACAGTGGCTCTGTGACACGGGATTTAACTCCTAACAGTAAAGTGAATGTTGTCTCCTGTATTTCTTGGTTGTGTATTGGTTGAGTAACCAAAAAAAAACAGACATTTTAAAGACAATTCTAGTTTTGTGTGTGTCCAAAGATGTCATCCTACAACCACCCCAGGTACAAAAAAAGACCCTAAAAATGTAATTAATGTAAGCCACAGCCTAACAGCAATAATGATGAGAGGTTAATGGGATGAGACCTGTGCTCCAAAGACTACCCGCTTGTAGATTTCCAAATCCCACCGTAATAAATGAAGGAAATACTAGCAATAAAAGAAAAAAAACTTCTGTGAAGAAGAAAAAAAAGATTTACTTCATTAAATATTACTGTATGGACACCTTAGACAGCTACACAATGTCTCCACAAAGAGTTACGCAACAACAATCCTTTGTTCTAACTTCCTCCTGTCTTTCAACCACAGAAACTGTTTCCTGCAAAAACATCAAAAGACTCGATTTAATAAATAAATCAAAAATGCTGGTTTTTACAGTTGGATTCATTCATTTAAATCCTTCCTGTGCACACCCTGTAACCAACGGAGCTTTTTTCTCTTCCCGCAATGCAAAGTTTAATGAGACATCCGGACAAAAGACATGGAAATTAGAACTGGTTTGTGTTGATCTTTAGTAATCTTTATATTCATAAAAGGGAGAAATTAAATGCTATAAAAAAAGAAAAGCATTTATTTTAGTAGCTTTTTCTATCTATCTGTTACTTGATATCTATATTTATAAAACATACATGCTTTCTTGTTGTGGATTTTTTGCTTTTCCGTTTCCATTTAAATTCTCGTCAGTGCTTCATTCTGGTCAAATAAGCTACTTTTCGTAGATTGTTACCTCATTGAGCTAATTAATGCACATATCATTAGGTCACATGTACATGAAAAAAGTCACTTTCTCATAAAAACGTAGGTGGAATCTTTTATCATTTCGGATATAAAAGTAAGCTGCTTTCACAAATTGGCTGTTTGCACAACTCACTCACTCAGGTTTGCCTGCCAAAGCGAATACATGTGTTTAAGTACGAGTATGCTGCTAAGCTAAAATTCTCTTGAGTACTTAATGAGCAGCCATTTGTCTTTACTGCGCAGTTTCCATGGTGCTCAGAATGACCTTATAAATCCTGGTGGAGGAAGAAATAAATGCTGCACCCACTAAGAGTCTCTCTTCTGCTACTATTGATGCCGAGGGCTGCAACATCCACAAATCTGGAAGGATTCCTACTCCTGTGTGCAGCTCAAAGTAATCAACTTCTGGCTTCTTCTCTGCCTGCATAGAGGTAGGCAGAAGCTTATGTTAGTTTCTATGACAACCTTTATGTTGCTTGCCTTCTAAATTCTAATTTTTTTAAATCAATAAAAAAAATTACCAATATATATATAGATATAGATAGTTTTGCTTTTTTCAGACTTATAAACAAACTGGTGAGAATCAACGGGTAAAAAGACAGAACAGTGATGAGGTGAACAGCATTCCCACCTTCACCTCTGGTCAGGAGCAACAGTGGGTGGTAAAAAAAAAGAATGAGGCGCATCCCCCTGGCAGCTGAAATGAGCTTTCTTCTCAAGCTGCCTGCATTCTCTGAGAAAAAAAAAAAAAAAAAACGCTTTTTCTTCACATCAGAAGGAACCAGGTGAGGTTCTCCGAACATCTCCAGCAAGATACTACTGACCTCTGTGTCCGAAGACGAGGTTATTACGATTTCAAAAGACATTTCTTGGCAAAAAATTGATAACTATTTTTCATGATATCTTTCTGTAGTTCAAGCTGACCAATCTGGTGCCTCAAAAAAAGTAGGTGGAGCCTGTTGAGCCTCACGTCCAACGATCAAAATATTTGACAGATTTTGTGAATCCTGCCTTTAAGTGATCGGGGAGTGGTCTTTCAACAAGCTCACTCCTGATTAGCCAGATTGGTTGCCATAGAATACTCGACTCAGACAGAGTCCGACCAATCAATGCTTACTGACTACATTTGGCTGCGACACGGCGGCGCCAATATCACACAAAAAATAGACTTTATTTGGTTGTAGCCAGAAGGAAACCATTTTTTATGGGTGACTTCACACTCACTCAGTCCAGTAACTTGTATACAGTCAATGGTTCAAACCCTGGACTCAACAGTAATGATGTTTTTTCAGACACTAGGCCTTTGATTGTATGTAAAACATGTACATTTCTGTGAATCATAGTGTCTAATAAATATAAATGTAAAGGCTGTTATTTGAATCTCAATGGAATGTCTAGAATAGAATTGTTTGAGGACAACAGGGAGGGAACTGAATTGCACGTCATGGAAACGGAGCAAATACAAGTAGGAAATTAGACCCTTAGAAGACCAATGGCCATCTAAACATCTGCGTTCCACAGATTTATTTATTTATTTTTCATCAAGTTGCTATGCTTGTTCAGTACATATTAGCAGATGTTTGGAATTTTCTAACCCTGAAAATAGAAATCATCTACCAGACCATATCCACAAACGTTTTATCTTTGATTTTGTTTGCATTTCATTTCTTATGACTTCAAAAAAATACAGGTAGTGAACTCCACCCACACCCCAAAGGAACCCAGAGTGCAAATATCTTAGATTAAACTTCTGCTGTCTTCCCTTAAAGAGCTCCATCCAAACATTTTCTACAGCTGAGAAATACCAGTTTGGGGTCACGGGTTTGCTGAAGCCAAAGCAGCCAGTGTTGAGGCAAAGACGTGGACAGTTCCCCTCAAAAAATGTTCTGCACTAACTAAACATCTCATGAAGACATTGATTTTCATTCACTTGGGCTGAAGGGCAGCCGCCTGTTCTGTTAACATCACAGAGCGCTTGTCTGGTTGCGGCTTCTGCGCTAGTGTCACATCGACTTAGCCTGAAGAACTCTGTCCCTTATTTATGTATGATGAACTCCTCTGTGTGTGGACAAACAAAGCCAGATAAATTGCCTTCATAATAAAATGCAGCTCTGACTTCGCATCGCTCCCTGAATGCCAGCATTTCTCCATTCACGATGTTATCTAACACTGCAGGCATGTAGTAAAAATAGGGAACTGAGATCAGAAAGACTGCACACGTTCCACCCTTGTTAGAAATGAAAAGAAACCCGCTCGGTTCATGCTATCTCTGGATGACGATGCGTCAAAAATGGATGTTTTTGCCTTTTTGTCCAACATGACACTTTTTTTCATCACACTTTGTGTAGCACAATAAACACAAACTGCTACTTCACAAACAGGGGCGCAGGGTGCAGCAAGGTGGCTTCTCCCACTTTGATCTAACAATGTAAAAAGGAGCAGCTATTTACACTGGGTGAGTCATTTCTTAGGTGAGAAGACTCCTATAATGTTGTTCTCACAGCAGCTAACAGTAAATATGGAACAAGACAAAGGGGAAATCACTGTGCTCTTTTGGGCTAACAAATTATTTATGTGCATAATTTCTGTTTGAACACCTGAAGAAACCCCACAGAAGCATTACAGCGGGACAATAAAAAGGATGTTAGGGACTTACGATAGTGTCCTCTCCAGTCTTCCTCCAGTGGAGCCAATTATTTCTCCAAGTGTGCAAAAGGTCTGGCCGAGAAAGTCCTTAAAATGATGGGAAAGTAGAGTATTACTTGCAAGATAATTAGGGGCATTTTTAAAAGGTATCTGGGGCCTCAGGAAAAAACTGGGTCTGTAGGCCCCCTGAGTCCAACTGGTGAGCCTCCCCTCAATGTTTCATACAAAGGTCTGGTCCCTAACCAAATCCGGGACCAACAATTCTTTTAAAATTTTAAACCAGTAGACTTGTGGAGACAAATGAAAAGCAAAAAATACATTTTAGAATGACACAATTCGCCTTCAAAGCCTACAAATACAGGGGACATCAGGGAGAGGATTAATACAGGGAGAGGACAAATACAGCTTTTCCAGGAGAGGATTCTACAGAAGAAACATCTAAGATAAAATATGACAAGATGTGGTAAAAAGAAAGACATTACTAATATCAACTTCATTTATTATGACCATATCCAACCTTAAAGTTTTGAAAAATGTAACATTGCAATCATGGATATGCGTTATGTTAACCAAGATATATATATACATATATATATACACACACACACACAAAAGTGAATAAAATGAGCTCTCTCTTTTTTGACTTTTTCTCCTCCTTAAAATAAAAGACCAGACCTTTATGCAAAGGTCTGCCAGTTTACAGCTCCTGCAGAAAGATACTTCATGTTTGATAAACCACAGTTCACGTGTAAATGTATCCACTGGAATCCACTCGGTTTCTATAAGAAAGGCCCATTTCGCATTTTCATCAAAGACAAAGGTGCAAAGTAGAGTGTGCAAAGCAAACTATTTTTGTCTCTTTTACACCTTTTTAGTTAAGCCTAAGTCACAACTGCCCTCAGGGGTGGATACGGACTGTCTGCTGGCAAAAAATTGACAGACCTGTATAGCGCAAAATATTAAGGTTGTGGACCGCTCGGTGAACCTCTAGAGCAGAAATGTTTTTTTTCCTATTGGCCAGAGCAGATCATAGCAAACACTTAAACACTGATAATTCATCAGCGCTGTTCAAGTGATAAGTACACACTCCTTGTGACGTTCTGACTATTCAAAATGAAGAAGTTAAGACACCCAGAGTGTAGTTTGTCTTTTGGGCACTCACGTATCATGTGCAAATGTGCAGCATTCGTGTGCAATCAGTAAGGGTCAGTACTGGCATCTTACTATCTAGAGTGCAACATAGGAGCACCATACAACAGCGTCACTTGTACGAAGCGCAAGCAACTTCCATTAGCCTTACGAATACTAAACGATTTATTTGCTACACGCACAACAATCATACGTTCCATTTTCAACGATTTCCCTTCCTATTAAATTTGTATCTAGTGTAAAAGCGTTTCCAGTGATTTTTAAATATGATTATGTCGTTTTTAGCTCAAATAAAAAGCCTGTGTTGTTTTTTTAAGATGTGTTTTCTGCAGGTTCAGTAGGAGCTCATTAGAAATTCAACTCTGGGTTGTGGGCGGGACTGTTGCTGCAGAAGTAACCCTTCACTGATATTCCAGCATGTCTTTGTTGACACTCTTAGCTTACAGCTCCTCACAACCCTAAACTAACATTAGCGTAGCAAATAAAAAAAGGGGAGCAATATCAGAACTTTTCAACTGTGACGCTTTGAGCCAGATGGTAAGACATTAATGTTTTTATTTGTCTTTAAGGTGGCCGTACCAACCTCAAGGGAACTGCAAGACACACCTGCGCTCTCTTTAAGATTCAGACACTCCTCTCTGTAATAATAATAATAATGGATTGGATTTATCTGCGCTTGTGGACAATGTGTCCATTATTCATTCACTCTTCATTCCTATTTGGTGATGGTAGTCCCTCTGATCATCACCGGGATCATTCATGCACATTCATGCTGGTAGGCAGTAGCGTTAAGGGTCTTGCCCAAGGGCCCTCACTGGGTGGTGTTAACTGCTCACCAATTCACCAATTCTATAACCCTCCACAAGCCTGGGTCCACCCCCCCATACAGGTGCATGCGACTAAGGCTTTAAGTAAGTGCAACTTGGTTATTTTCTTGTGCACTGTGAAGTTTGCAGACATTTAAACATGCAAACCTTCAGCAAACGAGACCCCAAGAATGAGACTTTCCCAGTGTTAGCATCACACACGATGTCTCTCTAAAAGACACGAACAAGCGTAAAATTGATGGTGATGGTAGCACAGATACTGAAGTCATTAAAGTTCAATCTCATCTCACTGAAATGCCATCCTAAATTAAACATTAATTCTGCATACTGATTCCAGCATTTACATAAGCATGCATGAACCAAACTGGGTCAAGCTTAACAAGTCATAAAGAGCTGCATATTGTGAAATAGAAAGTCGCATTTGAATCAAATGTCATTAGAGCGGATCACTCAGGACTTTCCTCAAAGAACAGACTTTGTCGTTTCAGAGACAAACACGCCAGACATAAAAGGCAGAGATGACACGGCATAATATAACACAAGGCGGGCCAACGGGAGCAGAGGGCTGGTGGGGGAGGTGGAGGTGCCCTGACAGGGACATCCGTGTGGCCCCCGTTAAAACCCTGGCATGAACAATCTGCTGCAGTGAAACATCAACAGCTGCCTAAGCTTTGAAGTGGAGAAAACAAAAAAAAAAAACGGTGTTCCAGCTGCTACTTTCTGATGAAATTATTGGATAAAGTGGGAGAAAATTTCAATAAAATCACAGCGAATGAACCAGAGCACTAAATTACAAGCTTTGTCTGGGGACACCTCGGTTTACGGGAAAATGAAAAGTGCAATGAACAAAAGCATAATACCAGGACTCAGGAGGCCAAAAATCTGCAAGTGAAAGCACTCACCTTCTGCTCTCCAAGATGATTGATTTTACAGGGAGGGAAAAGAATAAAAAAACATTGTCAGAGAAGAATCTTAGAGCTTTAACATCAACAATCACTAAAAATAGCCATGCGTCAAAACTGTCATTTAAAGGAGGCAGAATGTACTTACATGTTTGGAAATGTTGCAGCTTCTGGAGTCCACATTATACCTGCATCAGGAAAAATAGCAGTGGTAGACAAAAACAATGAAAAACCAACACTGAATTAACACAAAAAACTGTATTTTTTTCAATTCAATTCTATCAACCCCACAGCTTCTTCAGGGTCGACACATTCTCACTTTTCACCCAACAGGCTCTCAGGTCACTTTTTGCAAGTCCAAGTCAAATTCCAAGTGCGATAACAGCTCAAGTCTAATTTGATGATTCAAGTTTTTGATCTTCATTGTGCAGTCCAAGACAAAAATGAAGTCTGAATCAGCAGTCAAGTCTAGTCAAGATGAAGTTTTACATCTTTAGTCCAACATAACTGGAATTATTTGGAGTTTAAGGCAGTTGGAACTCTTTGTTTTATTTTATTTTTTTATTTATTTTTTTGTGAAAATGTTTTCATCACAATATAAAATGAAATATGCATTCAATACGCTAAAAATGCAAATTAATAAAAAAATATTAGAGGCACGGTTCAAGTCATTTTTGAAACTCGCTTAAGTCTCACAACTGCAGGTCATGTGATAAGTCCACATAAACCTAAAAGATTTCATTCAGTGGTGATCACTGACTGTATACGAGAACTGGAGTGAGTGACCCTTTCCCTCTCGCAAACAGGAAGTATACCCGCTGGCTCCAAGAAGTCAAAATCCCATAGACTTTTATAAAAAGCAGTCATTCAATTTGTTGGAACAACCATTCTTACACTGATAGCTTTCTTTATCATATCCTTTATATTCCTCTCTTTTTTTTAATTTTTTTTCTCTGTAATGTAAGTTATTCAAGTTATAAATTGGCCAATACGATCCCTCAATAAAAGTAGGGGGAGCCTCATGACCAATGGTCATAATGTAGACCGATTACTGAAAACATCTGACTCCAACATGGAGGCGTCCGTAATGCCAAAAAATGGCGACTGCATTGATTTCATTCGATTGGAACTGAAAGTAAACCGTTTTGTTCACAGTCAATGGTAGTGACCTTAGTAGTACTCAATGCATTGTTGGAGAATCAGCTGGTTGTTTCTGTGGACAAAGAAATGAAACGGCCAACCAGCATCCAGAAAATAAAGGGAAAATGTGTGTTAATGATTAACGTGTTTGGGAAAAGTGGCTTCAAGAAAGTTTATTGTTCTTGAGAACACATTGGGATGAGACCAACTCTTTCCTTTTTAGGTAATGTATGTGTGTAGTTGAACATATTTAATGTGTGTATCACCAGAGAAAAAAACAACAGTAGTCGTCTTAGAAAAGCTTTAAATCCAGTCAATAAGTTGTGATGTGCAAATAAGTAGTCATTTTCCGGCTAGATTTAACTAATATTTTTCGATTTGTTTGTGAATTGTGTTCTTTTTTTGTGTGTGTGTTTTTTATCCTTTTGAATCATACTACAGCATTTTTACAGCCTTCCGTCTCCGCTGTGTTTGAACTGCATAAGTTCCTGAGTTTGTGAACACTTTGATCTGGAGCAGGAACTTAAGCACAACACTTGTTGGTCTTTTTGGTTGAATTTTCTTTTTTATATAGATATATATTTTCCCATAGTTTTAGACTTTAGACAGTCAGGTTTATCATTTATAAACAGACTAATTAATGTATGTGCTCTCAGATAACCCAGTGGAGACAGGGATCAACACACAGTAGACAAACAGATTTATGATTGTCCGATGATTAATGGAGGACTTTGTTTGTGTGGAGATAAAAGAAATTTATACATCTTGATGTCAAAGTTTAGAAAACAAAGATTACTTACACGTCAAACCTTAGATTCTGCTTCTCCTCAAAGAAGAAATCCAGCACAAATTTCCGGACGAAGTCTGGATTCCGAGTGTTATCGATCACCTCCGTCCGGCCAAACTAGGAAAACAACATAAACGTGTTAGAAGTCATAGCAGCAGCAATACTGAATACCAATAAGATATTTTTGAGACACAATTCACTTCTAGGGTGGATAAAAATGAAAACTTCTCAAAAAGTGATCTCATGCAATGTTTTGGCGGCATCATATCAGTTCTGCATCCCCAGTGAATGAGGGTAACATTAGAACCAGCGCTCTAACTTGTATGTGCACTGAGGCCGGCCCATCCCCGGAGCCAGGGCGTCTTTCTATCACCCTGACAATCACACCAGTAATCCCCCCAGTGGAGCTCCGGCTTGGTCTCCACGGCCCGGCCTGACAGCATCATGTAATGAGCTATTGATCTTGCAGCAGACTCACCTCAGCCTCAACACCCCGGCTCATGTCTTTAGCGCCTCGCACACACAATTCAGGCTATCGAGCTCTTCTCCAGCCAATGCATTCCCCACACCTCACAGAGGAGAGCCCTGGACTTCAGGATGCCTGCCATTAACACCCAGCAGCACATTCCTGTGGTCCTTGAGACATGTTTGTTTTCATGTGTGTTTACTAAAGAAAACACCAAGCCAGTAAAAAAAGTTTTTGTATATGGGGAACCAGAAAAAAATGGCAAAAGAGTTTTTCAGAAGATTACATAAAAAACATTCAGTGGAATTTCAAAATAAAGGTGGGAACTGCTTTTTAGAATGTTGTGTAGACTAGCAGAACTTCTTCTTAGAGAACTGAGAATAAACAGCACAACTAAAGCACAAGAGCCTGAGTTTAAAGAGGGGTGTGATGATACTGATGAAAGAGAACATTGTTGTTTCACTCTTTTTTTAAACAGAGGGATAATTAGGGAGTAGTTGCTAACTAACAAAATAAACATTTTGGTTCAGAAAATACATCTGGCAATCATGCATACTTAAAGGGATTGCTGTGAATATATTTTTCTAAGAAGCAGCGTGTAATAAGAACAAAAGTGGACCTAGACAAGAGCCCTGTGGGACTCCCCACAGATAGCCTCTCCTCTCTGTTTTGGCCGTTGGTGACGCTGTAGTTGTGCAAAATTGGACCCAATAGAAATTTCAAATTTGAAACATTGTCACCTATTTGGGGAGACGGCTATTAACTATCTTTTTCACATGCGGTGCAAAAATAAACCCCTTTAATCTGCACGATCTTTGGATCAAAAAAACTGAATTGGTGAAAGTCTATCAATATAAACGTAAAAGTTTAAAAGCTAATATTAACACTATAACAATGGAGGTATGGCAAGGGCAAATGGTGGTTGCTAATGTAAAGGTTAAAGCATATATTTCTCATAAAGACATAAATCAGTGGGAATTTACACAAACCTTAAGAAAGGCAATTAATTATGTTTCTGTTGTGACACCCAGATGTGGTGCCACTTCTGATCATTAAAATTATTAAATAATTTTGATGAATGAGTAAAGCGTGCAGACGTTTAAACACCTTTCTGATTCATCTACTCCCAAGAAGACCCTCTACCTGCCAAAGTCTTTAAAGTTGTCTTATTTTGCTTTTTAATCTCGTCTCAAACAAACCCTTCAAGGTTTCACATCCAGAAACAAAGCCCAGAAGAACTGAACATTTCTGGTGGATGATCTCTGCTGCTGCTGATCTCTGAAAACCGGTTTTTGTTTTTTACTTTTGAATTTACAAAACTAAGACAGAGTTTTAGGGCAAGTTAACAAAAATTTATATTTTTTTACATTATGACTTTTAAGTCATAAATTTACTAGAAAGAAAATCACAACTGTTAAATTGCAAGGTTTTAAGTTGTAAATTTACAAGAAAAAAAGTCATAGATTAACAAGGAAATAAACAGAAGTTTTCCGTTTATCGGAGCCTAGCTTGAAGATGAAATATGTGGAGCCTTTTGTGAAGCTTTATTTCCGGATAGGTTTAAAAAACAGAGATTCGGAACCTTTTGGCGACTCTAAATCAGATTATTTTTAGTGGAGCCGGCTATCTGGGATTCGGTGTCAGTAAAGCGGAGTTTCATATGCAAAATAAGGAGCTCAGAGACGTGTTTGGGTGTAGAGGACCGCTGCAGCCGTTATTCTCCTTTTCATTCACAAACCCTGAAGTTCATTTGTCACCTGACGTCATGAAACTGTCATCCGAACATCAATACGGAAGTAGACAGTGTTAAAAACGCCCCCTCCTCCAGATAAAACGTCATTTCAACATAAAACAATAAAGGAGCAACGTCAAAGTCATTATGCTTTTTTATGTTCATTTGAGCTTGTATTGTGATTTTTCTTGCAGTTACAAACCCTGAAGAAGTCCTCCACCGATACCAAACTCTGCTGAAGGAATTTCAACTGACCAAAAGCAAGACCCTGACATGGTGCCAGTGTTATAGAGACGAAAATACAATACATTGGACTGCAACTATTGCAGAAATGACTTTGGCTGGAAAAGGTGAGGATCTGGGGCCCTTTCCTGTTTTCACGGTGGGTGACCCACGCATTAGTTATGCAAAGTAGTGTTCCTGGAACAACACAAAACTCTGGAAGAAAAGTCAAATATGAAATATTAAAAATAATCTGTTCTTTAAATTGCTGCTTTTTACTGTTTTGTACTTGAAACAAATGTTATTGTGATGACACTTTGAATGCTGCAGAAGTGTATCTTATTAAAGATTGTTTTTACTGCTGTCTTGTTTTTCTTTGAATTTGCCTCATGTTACAAGAAGTAATCAGGCCAGAATATGTTTTTACAATGCAGTTACTTTACCTTTACCAACAAGTTAGCATTGTCTCATTTTGTAAGGTCAGAAGACCAAGTGTGTATATACACTGTACGGGGAGTAATACGTGAACATACCCAGCATTTACTACTGAAAGTACCAAGTAATAAGTGGAAATAGGACTGACTTTCTTTTACAGTCCAGTTTCATTGTACTTAAGGGGTAGTTTCTGTGGTAAATTCATTGTAAATACCATGAAATATACACAGTGCAGACCTAAAGGTCAAGGTACTTTATTTGTACTCGCCTTGTTCTTACATGTGGTAAGTACGACAAAAAAACACCTTTGCACAACATGTAAATACCCAGTAAGTATATTATAAATACCCAGCATGTACCACATAGGTTTGAACCAAATAGTACCACATAAATACACAGTAAGCAGAGTAGACACAAAAAAGTCCCATATAAGTACCCACTAAGTCCCATAAAAAGTACCATGTAAATACCCTGTAAGTACCCAGTAGTTACACAAGTACAAGTACCATGTTATTACCACTTAAGTACACTGTAAGTACTGTACTGTAAAAGAAAGCGTTACCTCAATATAATACAAAACATAAACTCAAGGCAAAAACAGTGCCTCACGAAAGTATTTTGCCCCCTTGAACTTTTCAACCTTTTGCCACATTTCAGGCTGCAAACATAAAGACATAAAACTGTACTTTTTTGTGAAGAATCAACAACAACAAGTGGAACACAATCATGAAGTGGAATCAAATTAATAGGATATTTCAAACTTTTTAATCAAATAAAAAATTGTAGATGAAAAATGTTGCTGAACTACAAGATATACTTGAAAAAGAAAGAAATCTAAAGAAAAATACAAAAAAAGATGCCAATGTTTAACCTATTCTGATTCACCGCATTCAAAAGTAAAAAGGCTGACTTCCAATTGGGTCATCAATCCCCAAACAAACAAAACATACTTTACCACGAGTTACTCATTCAAGAAATTAGAAATAAAAACAAAAAAGCTACCAAAAACAAAGAATAGAAGCTGATTGCCAAAGGCATTACAGGAAAAATCAATTAAATAATACAGGTTGCAAAAATTTGGAAGTGACTCATTTGGATTCTCAAACAATAAAATGAAAAATCATGACAGTCTTCTTTCTGAAAGGAAGCGATCCAGCAGGTTTTCTGAATCGGTAAAAGAAAAATCGAGGGATATTGATATCTATCTAAGAGATGATGTGAGTAGAAATAACCACAGTTACACTTTGACATTGGGAACTATGACACTACTCACATCATCTCTTAGATAGATATCAATATCCCTCGATTGTCAAAGTGCCTAGGATAGCACAAGGGTTAATAAGGCACCTTTTCTACATAAAGTTAACAAAACCTGCTTTACAAAATATAAATTATTTGTATCTTAAAAAATAAATTTAAAAATTGTAAAACACATACACCCCCACCACACACACACACACACAACACAGTGAAACATACAATATTAAAAAAACATCCATTGTAGAAATCTGGCTTGATAAGGGAAATTATATTGTAAGGACCGGTCCACACCAAAAGGAATAAAATACTTAAAAGTAATAATAAATGAATTAATAAATAAATCTTACAGGATGAGTATACAGATAAATACATAAAAGCATATGAGTAAAAAACGGAGGAATACATCAAATAATGGAAATTTAGAAAACACATTTTCAAATGGAATCAAAAGCAGCTTAAGAAGGAGGTCTAAGGATGATAACTCGCCTCTAAACTTGTTCCAGAGCTTTCTCAGATCTTTCCTGTTGGGTTAACTTTTGCAAAACAAATGATTTGAGTGTGTTTTTCAGTTAAAGAAAATGATATGAAGAGAAAACAAACAAACCGGGTCTTAGAAAATAAATGTCAGAAAAAAGACATGATATAGAACACCAATCATTCTAATTTCTTCATCACAATGACTCCAAAACACATTAAATCGTAGTGATGCACCAAACACTGATGGAAGAGTTGGATAAATAGATAAAGTACAGGATAAGTTGACTAAGTGAGGATGATAATGGAACCTTACTGATGAAACACATGTGTATTTAACCTTCGATTACTCTGAAATTTTAACCCTTAATATTGAATGAGAAAGACATTAAAGTGTGCAGCAGCTCAGAGGTGGTGCATGGGCTCTCCTCCAAACAGGACTCCCTGCAGCAGCCATTAGTGAGCTGCAAAAACGCCTGAAGCTGGAGCCCAAGGCAAAAGCAGACACAGGCCGAGAGGAAGCGTTTTCAGTGAGGAGAGGGAAGAACTCCAGGCCCGCCTCCAATGAAACACCCAAATAAAGTGATGAGAGCGCAGGCTCTTCTTAACACTCTGCACGGTCATAGACGGACAGCCAGGAAAGGTGAGCCAGCTGCTGTTTTGTCAACTCCCTCATGCCTCTAAGATATGCAGCAGGTCATTGCACAGATGCACCAGCTGTCACAGTGCAAGCCACAGACAGCAAATTCAGTAAACTTCACTTGTTGTTAAGTTGTGAAGAAGCAAGAGGAAAGCTGCTGCTGAAAGCCGTAAGATGGAGCAAGGAGGTCATGTAAATAAGACTTCCATTATCGCAGGTAATGCAGTTTCTCCAGCTGATTTTATTTCACACATTTGTTTGGTTTAAGAAAAGTGATTTTTTTCTTCTTTTTTTTTTAGGTTTAGCGTGCAGGAAAAATTCATTTTCCCATCTTATGAATGGAATTACAGGGGAGGGGTTCCATGGTAAAGTCGTTTCCTGTTTTCGGTAACACGTTCAAGAAAAAAATCAATATTGTGATGCAGCTACAACAATAACAGGAGGACAAGAAATACAATGTAATATTTAAACAAAAAAAGCCTAAAATGTTTCTAAAATACTCAACAAGTTTTTAATCTCGTCTCAAACAAACCCTTCAAGGCTTGCATTAACCCTCAGTATGGTTCCGGGCCTTTTGAAGCATGTTTTACGACTTCCCAATGTGCTCTGAAGCTACACTGAAGCTACAAAACATAATGTACACACCAGCTGTGACAATGCGTGTTCAAGCAGCCATTCTCAATGGAAAATCTTTGCAAACTCTCATTTTGGGCTTCCGTGTTCAAAACTCGTGCATTCATGCATTGATACAAAAGTTTATAAGTTCGTTCTCAGACTTTAGGTAGAAATGGGTGCTCACTGACTGCGGGCTGGAAGTTCAACCACTTGAACTGCTAGTTCACCAAACAGCTGAACTTTGACCAATCAGAGGCTCTAATTTGGCAGTATGGGTGGCGTCCTCATTGAATCACGGAAATACCAGCTGGTTGTAAACATCAACATGGAGGGGAAATTAATAACTGCGCTTTGTGCTCAGATGGAATCAAATGACACCAAGTCACTCATTCATATCGGAATAGAGCTGTGAAAGAAAGAGCCTGGAGCAAAATTCACCAGATTTGCATCGCTTCAACATTTCACATCAAGCTTCTTACAGTTGTAGGTGGCAGACGTGCTAGTAAGCAGCAAAAAAAGAAGAAGAAGCCCCCCCCCCCTGCTTGTCAGGTGCTGATCCGGTGTGAACAACGCGGGCCAAATGCGTGTTTATGAAACCCCTTTTAATGCATTCTCGAACAGGCAACACATTATCGATGTGAATGTAGCTTCACTCCAGCAGCAGCAACCTGCGTTCAAGCATGTAAATGCACGTAAACCAGCGCTTTGTGCTTACAAGTTCAGAACTTTCACCTTTACGCATCGCTACGCAGGTTTTATGGCTGTTCTTGGGCTAAACGAACTAAGCAGGTGATCATGGATCGTGAGCTGGAAGTTGAACCAGTTATATATCTGTCTGCGAAATAGCAAAACAGCTGAACTTTGACCAATCAGGGACTCGGATTTGGCAGTGACGTATGGGTAGCGTCCTTATTAAATCACTGAAGTAGCAGCCAGTTGTAAACATCAACATGGACAAGAAATTAATAATTGTGGTTTCAAATATCGGAATGGAGCTGTGAAAGAAAATGTCTGGAGAAAAATTCACGAGATTTACACTGGTTCCACATTTCATACCAAGCCTCCATAGGTGGCTTATAGATATACATATATATTTATAGATCAAAAAAATGTTAATACGGAAACATGTTAAAAAGGTTTGTAAAGGTCAACAACAGGAGCTGAAAAATGCCACAGGGTCTTAAAGCTCACAAAGAGAGCTCAAATAAAATACAGGATATGTGTAATATTCATGAAAGAATGTGTAATATAGTTGAAAAAATGTAAAAATATTGACTAGATTATAAATGTTAAAATAAAACATTAAATTATTTAATAAAAAATAAACATGCTTAATAATGTTTAAATTTACATGAACTTGCAAAAACAAATTTTAAAATGCATTTTAGAAAAAAGGATTTTTTCATAATTAATGCAAAATTTAATCCAATTTGAAAGAATTTCATTTTCAAACTTATGAGCCAAATATTAGTGGAGGGTTTTTAACAAAAACAAGGTTTAAAAATCACTTGTTAAACTTTCTGAAGGTTTGCTGAACAATAGTGAGATGATGCTAAAAGATTCTAAATATGCTCATTATTGGTTAAAATCTTAATTCATACCTACTATTAAAATTAAACCAAATATTTAACTAGGCAATACATGTAAAATATTTCTAAGAGAATATTAAAACAAATTAAACGAGAAATTAAGTGCTAAAAGCTAAATTAGAATAGGAAAGGATCGAATGCCATACAATAGAATATTATTACAGTAATCTGGTAAAGAAAAGAAAGGAGATTAATACCTTAAATATTCTAAAAAGAACTAAAATAACTGTTTTGGGAATTCTGCTATATTTCATTGTGAAATGGAAAAATACTACATAATTCAGTCAAACTTGGCATGTTTTAAATAACTGAAAAAGCTTCATCATAAATCAATAACAATATATCTGAAGATTGTTTTAGAAAAATAAAATAACTCATGGGTATTAAAAAAGTGAGCTAAAAGAAAACTTAAATCTTCTGGTTTTCCGTCAATCTCCCAAATGTTTGAAGTTGTGGTTTTGATGATTAATTCATCTTTGTAACCTGCACTCAGAAACATGGGACATTGATAGTAAAATCATATTCCTTTTTTTTTCTAAACTTGTCCTGTCCAGCAGCTGAGCAAACAGATGGGAGCTGAGCTGCCCAATGTGGCCCCTTGGACACATTTTACTGTTACAATAGGGGGTCCTGCTTTGGACACGTAAGGTGTTTATTTGTACAAACCCCTATTGTATTTGAGGATGAACTTTAGTTTTCGCATTTCTTTTTAGACCAGACCGAAGAGTGAAAGAAGGTGGAATATAGGAGATGGGAGGAAAAGGGTACAAAACAGGGGAAAAGTAAGTAAAGACGTTGGAGGATGATTAACAAATAGGTCAGGATGTTTGTCACAACGTTCTTAATATAAACACAGAGCAGCTCACCCGCACAAATATGAACAAACATAGCTTCTATGTCTCCTGCATGCATACAAATAATCTGTTTGTGCAAAAATGAGTAGCTCGTGCTCAGGTGAGTGCATCATACTGTAACTTACCTCCCTCCATTCTTTGGTCCCCACCGCCTGTAAATACAACACAACCACTGGAAGGACAGAGAAGGAAGGAGGAGAGGCCGAACGGAAAGCATGAGAAAAGGAAAAAGAGAAGAGGATTCAGACAGTCAGTACATGTTTGCTGCATGCTGGCACACCTGATCATATTCATTTTCATTATATCTGCTGCAGCATTTCTGTGCACTTCAGTTTTTTTTCCAGCAAAAGACCTTCACCACAAATGAGGGAAAACGGTTAAACTTGGTGCAAACATAATAAACCTTGAGCTGACTTTTCTGGCTGGTAAACCTGCAGAGCGGCACAGAAATAATCACTCTTTGTTTTTTCTGGCCGTCTTCCTCACCCAGGCCTCTCTACAGCTACTAATATGTGTAATTCCATAAAAATTAAAAAAGGCAGCAGCCTTTTGAAACTTGAAAACAAGGTGCAGCATCTTCTTTGACACGTTCCAACGCTGCTGATGTCAACACTGTGAATCTTGTGGCTGAAAGTCCAGCAGTCTTTCTGCTGCTTCTTTATAGCCGATGGATTAACTCAGCGGCCCCCAACCCACAAACTGAAACCGGTCCATGGGAGAGTTTGGCCTCGAACAGGCCGGTCAGTGAAAATATTCTCTGAAATTCAATTTGTCTGTGGCCTAAAAGATATTAGGGACCGCTGGATTAAAGGAAAATCTTTCTCACATTTTTGAGGGCTCCTGCAAGAATTCAAGTGTTTAAATAAAGTTTAAGCCAGTTACAGATACAGACATTTTACAGAGGATGAAGATTAGCTTTTTCCCTCAACATGTAAGGAAACTGGAGGCTAAAAAAACCCAAAAAGTCTGACGGCTACTTCAGCCTCAAAATTATTGAAAATATTAGAATGACTGATGAACACAAAAGAAAAAAAAAGTGATTGATCTCTAATCTTTTCACTTCACTTGGCCCAGAAAGTGACTCATGTTTTTTCCAATGAAAAATAATTTGCACATATTTTTGATACTTGATCTGCATGTACTACAGTATGATGATTTCTGAATCAGTGTTATGTCTATCTATCATACTTCATCTTTGTTATGTGCTTTATTGATGCGTAAGGATTCTTAACTCTGTCTGATAAAATCTTATGAACCGGGTAATGATAAATCATGTAATATAAAAGGTTACGGTAGAACGGGGGTGGCATTATATAAGTTTGCTTCCTTCTACTCCCTTTCAAGCAATCTTTGATTTAATGTCTAATTATTCTAAGTTTGATACGTCTCTGTATGAATGTATAACTGATGATTGTAATTGTTTTGTGGATTATTGTCGCTTTGATTGAAATAAACCAATTACAATTAAAAATGTATTCATGTCGTCAAAATCATACCTAACAGGAACAACAACAACAGAAAAAATTAATCTGTTACATTACTAAGAATATTTATAGAAAGTATATGATGAAATGATGCAAACAAAACAAAAGAAAAAACAAACTTGCATTTTGTTATTTTTTTATATTTTTATGTTGTTGTTTTTTCACCTTTTCTTAGGATTTTGTGTTTGCTGTTTTCACAGTCAGATGGGTTTACACTGAGAAAAAATGCTTTTAACTGTTAACTCGTTAGCATGCGATCTCGTTGAACATTTGCAGTAAAAATACACACACGCATCTGTTCACGGAAAAGAGAGTTAATCATCTCCTCAAGACTTTTGATCATCTCCTTCATCTTTCTGAAACGTTAGCTGTTTTTGATGCCATAACTTCACAATTTTCTTTTATTGTATTTTTCAAGCCGTGCCTGAGTTTATTTTTGTATTTTTTGCTGAATTTAAGATAAAAATCAAACAGTTTAACATAAGTTTCAAAAGACGAAATCTTTTTCATCATCATAACGCTGGCTTCCACTGGAACATAACATAAATATTCATGAAGGGATGACTTTTGAAGCATCAAACAGGGAAAGAAAGTTTTAAAAATGACCTTTATCATTAGAAATCTTCCACAAATAACTGTGAACTGTATTCCACTCCCTCATCGTCAGGTGTTTAATTGCAGCTTCAACCTTTGACAAGCCTCCATTAAGACCAAGTTTGGCCAACCACTACAACATGTAGTTGTTGCATAGTGGGATTCCCTTCATGTACTTTTTTAGCTCCAGAAATGACAAAAAACACGTAAAATATATATTTAAAAAAATATATATATTTAAAATATATATATTTTAAATATATATATTTAAAATATTTAAAATATATATATTTTAAATATGCTCCCATGTTTGACCTTAAATTCTGAAGAATATTCATTAAAATCTTTCAAGGGACGTATAAATAAAACAAGTTTTGTCTTTAGCATCCACCATCTACCACAGCGTGCCTCGATGAAATTTAGACATTAGCTTTAATGAACTTCTGATTGTCTGGGCCAGCAGACGATTAAAACCACATTTTCTCTCCTAATGAGCAATTACCAGAGGGGAGATAAGACGAAAGGGCAGCGGCTACAGAATCTTTTGGGAGTGGGTTTAAAGGGAAACAATCTTTTCTTTGACGCATCGTTAGCCAAGCGGGAAACAGCATGAAGTGCTGCTGAAATGGGTGGGGGTGTTGGCAAGTCATGTTTCATGGAAACAAATCAGTTTGTGACGAGCTTGTTCCCCCTTCAATTCACTTAACGTTAGGATCCAAATGCACAGCCTGACACTGGAAAGATTCTTTATAAAGATCGGAACGCCAGAACTCTCAGAGGTCAACGGAAGGCCGAGGTAAAACCAAACGAGCGCCTCAAGACGGTGACTGATCGCCAGCGTTATGGGATGTGACGAACAAAGGACGGAGCCCGTGCCGCTGAGTCGCGATCCAATTGACGGCCCCTCCAGACTGTAGCGAGGCTCACACAGACACCTGACAGTTGTGAGGCAGGCGGGACTCTTTACATGAGTGATTTGGAGTCCAAATCATATTAACCTGCGATGAGGATCTGCAGCTTTGTGGTTTGAGAGTGCTCCAAGAAAAGAACAGATCTCCACCAAACCAGGATAAACAAAGTTAGACAAAATGACATCTTTTTTTTTTTTCATTTTCATTGAAACTTGACCTTCAGTGATGCGATTCAGCCAATGGAAAAAAATCAAAGCTGTTTGTGTAAAAACAGAAAAAACTGAAATATTGATTGGATGACGGCTCACTTAAGATGAGTCTATGGGGTCTGCCTCTCTATGCATCACAAGGAATAGTTTATAGTGGTTACTCATTACTCATCGTATGTCTGTGATGCCGTGGAAACACATTTTCTACACTTTTTGGGGGGGTTTGCACATGTGTGTTCGAAAAAAGCTATTGATCAAACTGTTATCAGGTGCTGTCGTGGCATCTGTGAAAGCCTAAAATCCTTCTCACTGATTAGTCACTAAATTATTGTAACACGCTGTTCTTTTGAAAAGCCAAGTCCAGCCTCTCTTGCTCAATTCAACAACCATAGCTCTCCAATCTGGTATAGATTCAAGAAATCACTTCAGCAGAAGGTTGAAGCACGATAAAATCAAGAAAATTATCGTGGTGTCATGTAAATCATTGCAAGAACAGATGAAAATCAAAGCCTCTGACATGAGTCAATCTCAAGAGGTTGTTAGACATTTCTGGAGCTTCGGGAACCCAGAAAACATAGAACAGGACAGAACCTTCTAAAGTGACCAACAGCCCACGATACTGATCAGCTGACGACGAAAGCGGCTGAAGGGCATGAAAAGAGATGCCAGCCTCACTTGACCCGGGTCAGGTCAGAATTCCTCAAAACCTTTGGACGAATATTCTGTAGAGCGATGAAACAGAAGAAGAACCTTCTGGAAGATGTCACAACAGACTTTTAAAGATGAAATGCAACATCCAGGTGATGCAGGTATTTGGGTTGTGTCTGGAATATTGATTGGATGTCTTGCAGTTCCTTTGAGGCATATACAGCCACCTTAAGGGTCATCATGAAAATGGAACGTATCATTATCGTGCGTGCGTGTGGTAAATGTAACGTGAAGGATGTCTAAGGCTAATTAAGTTGCAATTGTGACGTATGGGGGATGATGCACGCAGTGCACAGTGTGAACGGTGTGCACGTGATAATTTTCTCATTTCTAACAGTCAAGCAAGGAGCGCACACTCATCACTTGAACAGCACTAACAAGCTACTGGCAAAGCCAGCAGGATTTGGTGGGTTCAAAAACATAAAAAAAGACCAAACTTGCCTGTAGTGCAAGTGTTCTCTGCAACCTGTTGGTTGAAACATACTTTGTTTTCCTCAGCAGATTCACAGAGTGGTCTGCAACCTTGATATTTCCTACGACCACCTATATTCCCCGTTTGAGCTTTTTTCTCACGCAGACGGCTCGTACCCACACAAAGTTACAGCTGTGACTAGGACTAAACATGGAGGTGGTAGTGTGATGATGTTGGGCTGATTTTGGTGACTTGTTATAAGTAATAGATTTCTGAGTTCTGTTCTTTACTCTTTCCCCTCAAAAGGATGAAAGTCATTGTCATGGCCTTATGGCCTGTTGGATTCTGCAGCAGAAGAATAACCATGTTTTGTAGAACAGAGAAATCCATCTTGAACTCATAATCCTAAGTGAGTTTATTATTTTGATTTATTAAAGTTTAAAAAAATATGAAAGGTGGAAAACCGTTTCAGAGAAAAACATTTCTATTCAGTCAATAAGACTGAACCTCACTAAGAGCAGTGATCATCCTTTAAATCAGTCTTTTTCTGGGTGATTTCTTGCTCTGCATGAACACACACTCAGAAAGTAATCAGACTCGGACATGTTGTCCAAACGTATCTGGAAGCTGCGAGGTGAAACGGGAAGGTGATAGGGTGTTGAGAACAGGGAGCGGAGGAGGTGGGAGATGTGGAGGAAGGGCTGATGAAGGATATGCTGGGATATTAAAGGGCAGGACACGTAGGGAAAGGCGAACACGGATAACAAGGAGGTCATGCGGGACACATACCAAGAAGAGTGGAGGATACATAGGGATATAAAGGTCATTGTTATGCAGATAAACATGAGGCAAATATCCGGGTTCATCCCTGTCAGGTGGATTTCAGTTAGAGGAAAGGGTAGCTAAAGAGACTTGGCTGTCAGATATCCTCAACTAATACATCACCCACATAGCAATTTAAGTAAGGAAGGGTCATCACACACCCCCCCTAATCTGCTGATTTGCTGTCAAAAAAGGGAGAGGAGTGCAGAAAGAGGAGCAAAGGAACTGAGATGATGCATTCAATCTGCCGAATAATCCTGGGCCAAATGGATTTATCTGTTCGAAAACTTTACCTCAATCCCAGTTTAGATGGTCAAATCCTCACAATCTGCAAATCAAGGCATGTCTGATTTCCAGGCTGTAGCTCGGTGAGCTGTCCACCAGTTAATTAGCCATTCATGTCTTTAGCCCTTGTGCTATCCTATGACCCCACCCTTACATTGACGTGTTCTCCCTACCATGACAAAGGTGGATAAAGGTGAAGAGGATTTCATGTAATCCATGGACACCAGCGAAGTTCCCAAATGATTGAAGAAAAAAGGTTTAACAAACGTTTAAGTACGCCACACTTGGGATCACTTTGACATCCGCAGAACTGTCTAAAATACCGTAAACAGCCGTAGAAGAAGAAATAGTGAGTTCCGTTGTAAACAGACAAAGCGGGCTTTTATTATTATTATTTTATAATCAGCAGTTTCCTCCCGAGCATACACAGTAACAAAACACCCTTCCCTTGCTACAACAGGCATGACTTTTTGATCCGAATAAGTCTGATTGGGGCAGAGTATTCCGAATGGCGTGCTTACATGACGCATTTTTTTTCTAAGCATGTGTTTACTCCGATTACTTTCTTCCATGTAACCGCAGCTATTGTCACAAAACCTGTAAATCACTTTGGAAAAAGTATTGAGCAAAAGTGCTATTTGAAAGTTAAAAAGAAAACTAATAATATCTATTGCAGCCTTTGGTAAAGAAACCCCAATAAATCCCACATTTTAATAACACAAACCAGTTTTTGATGCTGCCATTCCTTCAGAGAATTAAAAAGCCTTTTTCTTGACGAGTGCTCTAGAACTGTGTGTACCAGAATGTGTTCAGCTGTAAAGCTGGAAGGAAAATGCAAAAGAGCACATGATTTGGGAAAAGTGCTAGTTTGGCTTTTATGCCTTTTTCAACCTGCGCTAAAACAATTTCAAACCAAAAGGACAAGTGACAAATGTGCTGTGGAAAACCACCAACAGTCCTCCACAAATCATTTTGGGAAGCACAGTATCTGCCAGAAACAAAAGCCTGAAAGATCAGATTCTATTTCTAAGGTGGTAAGGATGACCAGTTGGAGCTGAAACCTCACTGAGCCAAAGCCCAAGGACCAGGTTCTCCGGTTCTCCAGCTCTCCCTTCTCCCCTTGCTGCCGATTAGCCAACTTAAGTGTTTCTATCTTCTCAATAACTTAGCACAGCTGACAGAGGTATTCAGCAGAGGAGTGGGCAAAGAAGAGCTGGAGACAAGGCAACCAGGCAAACGTGTGTAAGTTACCGGATTTCTAAGGAATATTCCAGAAAAGGTGCGGGGGTGTCAAAATGTTCCATTTTACAGGTTAGCCTAAGCATTCCAAAACCTTTGTGAAATCTCGCTGCAACCTTTTTGTAAGTAAGACATTAAATAATAGAAAGTCGGTAAACATATATGAAAACAAAAAAACTCAACATGTTTTCAGGTAAAACTATCTTCTTTGAATATTTGCTTAAGGTTTGACTGAGTAGAACAGCTCAGTGGCCTGCATGTACATAGTGTCTGTCCTAAGACTGGGAGGTTGTGGGTTCAAATCCACAACTGCGTCATACCAAAAGACAGTGGGACCCAACGTCTTCCTGCTTGATACCATCTATTGCATATGAGAACTAAGGGACTCTTCCCCCTGACGTTCCAAACAGGAAGTGACTCCAAATAGCCAAAATCCCGTTCTGTTGGTAAGAATGACCATTCTTGCTCTGATCTCTTTTTAACATGTTCTTAATAATCCTCTTTTTTCATTACATTTTTTCTGTAGTCCATGTTATTCAAGACCAATCAGATGCCTCAGTGAAAGTAGGTGGAGCCTGCTGCCCCCCACATCCAAGGTTCAAAACATTTGACAGATTTTGTGTAGCCCACTTTGAAGTTGTAGGGGTGTGGATTTCCAACAAGCTCACTCCTGATTGACAAGAGTGGTGGTAATAGAAATATTGACATAGACTAACTCAGACCAATCACTGCTAACTGACGTCATCTGGCTCCAACATGGCAACATCCATATCGCTAAAAAATGGTGACTGATTGGACGTCATGTGGTTGGAGCTGGAAGTAAACCCTTTTCTACAGGGTGACGTCACACTCACTCGCTCCAGTTCACAGATAATGGTTGGCAATCACCATTAAGGTGACTCAGGGTTGAACCACCTAAGTGTTACTGTGACTGTGTCCACAGCTCACTGCTCCCCCAAATGGGTCAAATGCAGAACAAATTTTGCCCCCCAGGTGAATAATAATTGATAGGACTTAAACTTTATTACATGAAGTGTACATTTCCTAAATTTCAGCTTGAATTCAGATGTGTTTATTTTGAAACAGACAATCGGGATTCAAGTCTCGGGATATGTCCAATCTCTTTCTCCAGCAGACAAACGGTCTGTTGGTAGGTTTGTCTGGTTTGTCTCTGATGGACTGGCAACCTGTCCTCATGGCTGAGAACAACCAGGAACGGTTCTAGCTCTCCCTCCACCAACCAGCACAAGCCAGGTAAATAAAATGAAGACAATACTGTTTTGTGTTTGACTTCAGACCATTGCTCTCACATTATTAAAAACTGCCTCTTAGTTTTCTGTTCCAAGCATTACTTTAGCACGGTTGACGCTCAGTATGTGCTGTTAGTAAAAAAAAAAGCCAACTGAAAGGTCCAGGTGGGGGCCATTCGCTTAAAATGCAGGATTTTAACTCATCTCACTCCTCATACGACTGCTGCACTTGTTCATAGTCTTGTCACTTCTCGAATCGATTACTGTAATTCCCTCCTGTTTGGTTTGCCCAATAAATCTCTTAAGAAACTGCAGCTTCTCCAAAATTCTGCAGCCTGCATTATCACCAGGATCCCGTTATCCCACCACATCACACCTATTGTCCAAAACTTACACTGGCTTCCCATAAAACAAAGGATTAGTTTCAAGATTCTCCTCATAACCTTCAAAGCACTCCATAACCCTGGCTCCACCCTACATTTCTGATCTTCTTCACATTTCCATTCCCTCCCGGTCTCTCCGCTCCTCTTCCTCTCTCCAACTCCATGTCCCACCTGCCCGTCTTGCCACCTTGGGGGGCAGCGCTTTTAGTCGCTCTGTTATTATTATTATTATCTACAAGCATTTATTCAGCCAAGTTGTTATTAGACAAGCCAGTGATTTAAAAGCGCTTGTCAGAATCAGAATCAGCTTTGTTGGCCAAGTGCAGGTACAAGGAATTTGGCTTTGGTGTCTTTTGCTCTCGTGCAAACCAAGCAAGGTTGAAGAAGGGTTAATCTTTGTGCTATCGTAGGCACTTTGACATTGGGAGTGAGGTCATCTAGACCCACTAGACAGTGCTCTGAACCTTTTTTCTTCAAAGATTTGTGATCTTCTCTGGTGTCCATGGATTACATGAAACCCTCTTCACCTTTATCCATCTTTGTCATGGTAGGGAGAACACATCAATGGTCATCTTGACACCATAGGATAGCACAAGGGTTAAAGGATAAAAACAAAAAAGAATGAATAATTAAAAAAAAGTAATATGAAGATAGATATAAGGATAAATGAACATACAAAATAAAAATCTACAGTGTGACAGTTCTCATGTGTGTTCCGTGCTCTGTGATTGGTCAGGAGTTCATCAGAGTGACGGCTCGGGGGAAGAAAAGCTGACGGGAGGAGGCTGAAAAGGCAGTGTCTGGGATGACAGGGGTCTTTTGCGATTTTGCCAATAATCCTCTCAGCAGATCTGATGATTCACTGCAGTCTGTCCCTGTCGTGTCTAGTTGCTGATCCAAACCAGACCATGATGGATGTGGTCAGAACAGACTGGATTATTGCAGGGTAGAAGATGGTCGGCTGCTCCTGAGGCAGGTTGAACTTCTTGAGTTGTCGCAGAAAGTACAACCTCTGCTGAGCCTTTTTCCAGAGTTGTGATGCCAAACCTTCCAAAGCTACGATCACAATGTGCTGTCAAGCAGCCACTTCTAAAGAAAAGTCCTTCACAGGTTGGCTGGGGTCTCCACTAGGGAGAAGGTGGAAGTTCAACCACCCAGGAGGAAGTTGGAGTTCAGCGGCTGCTCCATCACGCGGAGACAGTTTAGCTGGTTTGAACATCTGCCAAGAAACAAATCTGGACATATTTCAGGTAAAGTGTTAAGGTCCCATTGGTTGTCACACACGTAAGTGTGTGACATTTGTCCTCCACATTTGACCCTGCCCTTGGGAAGCAGTGACCATCAGTCAGTAGTAATAGTAGTCAGTTGTTGCACAGCAAGTAGTCAATCATTTACTCCTCCAATCCCAACCCTCAATGCTGAGTGTGAAGCAGGGAGCCATTGGGTCTCATTTTAAGAGTCTTTGGAATGACTCGATCGCAGATTTGACCTACCAGTCTCAGGGTACACACTCCGCCACCAGGCCACTGAGTTGGTAATGGGGGCATCCAATGATTTTCTGCAATTACAACAACCCCTTTCTCAATTTTTTATTTGTCACATGCAATTAAGTGTAAAAGCACCAGGGGCAAACTCTATCACATCATCTGCATCTCTACTGTCTTGCATGTTTTTTATGCCGTAATTTTGAGTCACGCACATAACTGTGATAAAACATGCTGCAGCCGTCATCCTTTTAATCAGACTAACAGTTTTATTTCTGAAAACTGCTTCTTTTAGATTGACATGGAGCCTGAATGAAGCGAGGAAGGGAGCTCACTCTTTCCTCAGATCTCATTAGGAGAGCTGGAGAGTAATTAGCGACCAGTGACCTTTATTTAGAAGGTGCAACTGCTTTTATTCACCATAGCCATTAGACTCTTATTAAAATACAGCTGACCGACTGAAAGCCAACCAGTACCAAGAATGCGCAAAAATCGACTAATTTCGAATAAAAGTCTTATTTTGTCTCAAAAACTGGTTTTATCAACAATTATTCACCTTCATGCTGTTCTTCACCAGATCAGCACAAAAGTCCTGCGAAGTGAGCCACACCTACTGTTCTTCAGCTTAACATGAACTCCTACCTGCTGATGAATCACACTGCTCAAGCCTCTACAAACGAAAGAATATGCAGGAACATCCCGTGGCAGAACAATAACACAGAGTCTGCAAAGAGGATTCACACCACGGATTATTCAATCACTCATTTCACTTTTAACCGTTGCTGGTTGGGAGGGAGCCGGGGGGGCTGTCTCCCACAGCATTTAATGGAGTGAAACACCCATGCATGTGGATGGAAGCTGCCAGTACTCCGCCGACAAATGATGTTACATAAGAGAAGTGGGATGCTTCATATGGAAGCCTGGTAGCAGTGTGGATGGACAGAAATAAAAGAGGGAGAGGATTCTTGTGTGCAGCTTCAGGAGCTACACAATGAAAGCCTGCAGCAGCAAAAGAAACGACTATTTTTAAAAAGCTCTCTCACTTTCCATATGATCTGCTGTCAGGGGACATCTTCAGACAAATCCACCACTGAGGCCGTTTGTGCGCGACACCAAATTTGATTGTTATTCAGAGTTGAAAGGTGTCACAAAAGGCCTTGACTGAAAAACAAATGTCTGGTAAATTCAAGTGTTTTCAACTTCAAAATATAACGAAGCTGGATTTGCGTCTCTGATTAAGTGACAGCAGTTTGTTTTTGTTCCTCGAGCAGCTCATCCGCTCAAGGGCATCACTTCTTCTGAGCTGCTACTCTTCAACCACAGGAGGAAGATGCATGATGCATCTCTCCAAGGACAAAATCTACGTGGTTGAGGTCACGAGTGCTTGGAATAAAAAAAAGATCAATTTGCGGCTCAACTGAAAACAAGCAACCTGAGAGACAAAAGAGGCCGTGTTTGAAAAAATAAATAAATAAAAGATTCCTTTAGAATGAAGCCTCTAACGTTAGTTTGAAAGGTCGGAGTTTCTCCGAAACATGGGCAGCTGTTGAAAATTGGCACATAAATTTGAATGAATATTTCTGTCTTCCCACATTTCTCAGTTTTATGTGTTGACTGATGATTTACTTTGACAGATAAACTTTGAAATGTATCCCCAAACCTCAAATTTAATAAAAGAAAATGTCACCCCCTTCTCTGACTCTGGGGCGGGGCAAAGGGGCAACCCTCTTTTGTGCTCCGTGGTTGTTCTGTTCTGGGTGACCTCGTCGTCCACCTTAGAAGAACACAAACACTCATGCACAGGTGCTAGCTCACCTTTGTACAAATAGTTTGTGTGCCTGATTGAAATGTTTCACGTGTTGGTCTGAATGCATACATATGCGTGTGAATTGCAGTAGTACCAACAGGTATGTTTGTAACCTTTGAGTGTGTTTGTGGACGGGCCCCGCCCCTTTTAAAACTGTTATACATCTGCACCTGACAACTATGACTATACACTTCCAGCAACTTGTTGCTTTATGATGCTTTATGATTTTACATCCCCCCCACCCATATAAACCCCCCTCTCTCTCTAACATCCCTCTCTCTCTTTTTCCCTCCTGTTCTTTTCCGTCTGGTCCAACAAAAAAGTGTTACATAATATAACTAATATGAATAAAGTTTAGTCTAATTTATAAAAGGGGTTTATTCAAATATACACCTGGTGTGTCTGAAGATTCATAATCCTTGCTGTAAAAGTAAAATATGCCCAACACAAGAGGCCTTCAGCTCAGCTGTTGGACAGGACAAGTTAAAAAAAAAAAATAAAACCATACAAATCATTGCGAACTTCTGCAAATGGCTAAGAAGAGCTCGCTGGGAGATGGTACACCAATCTCTTTTAGAACTTTTACAGAACTCCAGGAATCCTGAACTGATCTACATCACTCATATTAGGATGCTTGTAACCATAATTGTTTGCGGCTGTTTAAAAAAAGTTTTAGTGTACCCCAATGGAAGACAAAGCTTTCAATTTACTGAAAGCAAAAAGATCCATTTAGTGCACTCATAACAGGATTACAGGGAGCATCTTATATGGAAAGGCAGACTGGCATCATTTTACACACAAATTGCCACAATCATTGTTTCAAAGACGAGGTAACACAAAGGGGGAACATCTTCTGCTAATGGCAACAATTTGGAAAAACACAGACACTCACTAGGGCATAAGATATTAAAAAGTCAGCGCAGCAATTTTTGGGAGGATTAGAGGCGGTTTAAGGAACCAAACAAGACTCTTAAAGTCCCGGTCCGATCATCTTCTGATCTATTACCAAAGAGTTCCCAGTGGTTTTTTAATTATGATTATGCCATTTTTAGCCAAAATCCCCAAACCTGTGTTGTTTTCTAGAACATAGTTTCTGCAGAGCGGCAGGAGTTCATTACAAAGTCACCTCCGCTTTACTCTCATAACAAAATTGTTGACACCCGTCTGTAATTAACCCTTGTGCTATCCTAGGCACTTTAACATTGGGAGTTGGGTCATCTAGACCCACTAGACATTGCTCTGAACCTTTTTTCTTCAATGATTTGTGATCTTCACTGGTGTCCATGGATTACATGAAATCTTTCCACCTTTGTCCACCTTTGTCATGGTAGGGAGAACAGGTCAATGGAAGGGTGGGGTCATCTAGGATAGCACAAGTGTTAAACTTGTGCTAAAGACGACCAATAATCAGCACAGATCCAGGGTGGAGTGTTTGCTGCAATGGCCGGCACATCCCACCTTAAAGCTCATGTCACAAAAAACTTACAAAGATGCATAAACGTTCTCAGGCTGCTTTAAGGCCAGCGGTCTGTTCAAGCAGAGTCACACTGTTTAAATTCTGTTGCATTGATTTAATGTGGAAGTCCTCATTCAAGTACTTCATTTCGTCATCCCTTTGCACATTTTTTCTTAAGAAATGAACTTTTGATCACAGATCATTTTTTTGCAGGCAAATGCAATTTTTATTCTTTTTAATTGGAAGCTCAGACTTAAACAGTCGACAGCTTGGTTGCAAATAAGACAGTTAATATTGGGAAGAAAAACGGGTAATAGAGGTTTCACAGACCTTTTAATCGTTTTGGGTCACATGCAGAAAGATATGCACAACTGTTTGCCGGAGTTGAGAATTTGAACGCCATAAAAAGATTTCAACATGTCAATTGGTATTTATTGAGTGTTTGATTTACTGCTTGCTGACTTTGCCGAGTGATTTTTTTTTGTTTGGAGACAAAGTTGTAATAACACAAGTTATAGGAGGGGGGGGGGGGGGGGGACTGTGGCAAGTCAAGGTCATCTGCCTCACCCATTGACCCTCTGTGGATCCACCCCTCAGGGTGACATCAGAGCTCATCATTGTTTAAAAAAAAAGTCTATGGTCAAGACTTTAAAATAAAGGTTGCAGTGTGATGCTACGTTCACACTGGGCTCTGAAATATGCATTTGAGCCACCACTTGTGATGAAAAGTCTTTTGGGATTCAAATTTCTGGCATTTACGTGTTGCTGTGCAAGTCTGTTTTCTGGCTTTGGGTGAACACGCACGGCTATTGAACACACATAGAAAATCAGAAAAGGGTTAAACTTTGAGTTAGAGCTGTGAAAGAAAAATTGCAGAAGAGGCTCCACCAGATTTGAACCGCCTGGACATTTTGCACCAAGCCTCTTCCAACTGTAGCTTTTATGCGCCCGTAATGCGTCGCGACTGTCTTTGTGAACACCGTATACTGAAAATGCTTTCAGGAATGCCAGTTTCGTGCATTCTTGAATGCACATCCTATGCCTGGTGTGGATGCAGAGAAAAGCAGATTTGCGTAGATGGAAATGTTTTTTTAAGCAATCAAAGCAGAATTATTAATAAACAAGACAACCAACAGACGTATATATCCATACAAAGATATATCAAACAAAAGGATAATTAGTCGTTAAACTGATGTGAAAATACTCGTACTTTTACCGGAAACGTCCCTAAGGATTTCTTGTTATTGTCAATTTGCTTTCTCCGCTTCAGAATTAGCTGGAATTGCGTTAACTGAGTCAACAGTCGTAGAGGTATAATAACTCAAAGACTGTCAACACTGGTCCTAAAGCTCCGGTTTTAAAGGGTTAAACTATTTTAAAGTCAAACATGAAACCAAAATTCACCTCAGTAAGTAAAGGAAAAAACATCTGGACCAGAGGTGACACAGAAGTTCTCTTTCCTTCGAGTGGGCTTCCTTTCTTTAGTTTTGACTGAAATTCTTTTTTATCAAATCAAGCACCTCCTGCAGACAGAATTCATGAAACTCAAGGCTCCTATTCTGGCTGAAAAGAAAGAAAGAAATTCCAGTTAAATGGTAATAAGAAGCCACAGAAGCCATTTTTGTTATCACAGCCTTTCTTAACCCGGCTCATTTTAGCTCCTCAGAGGCCTTCATGAAGCGTTTCAGGCTTCACTGAAGCCTCCCCTGCAGGAACATGATGACCCTCTGAGGCCTAATTCTTTAAGTGGAGTACCTTGATTGAACGGCTATGCATAAAAGGAATAAAAATGTCAAAAAATGAAAGAAGAAAAGGCCTCTGTGCTGCAATAAGGCAAGTTAAGTCTGCTGTCAGAGATCAGTTAAAGAGAAACCCACGCTTATTTCCATTTCAACAGGTGTTTTGATGGTTGAAATCCCTAAACATTTTCATCTGAAGCTGACAGATCTTCATTTGAAAAGATCTCAGAAAGCTGGGGCAGTGAGCACACAAGGTGAGGAGCTGGGCCTGAGGGAGGGGCAGCACGACCGTCCCTCTATTTTGTAAGCAGACGCGACCACTCAAAGCCTTTTTATGCTAAAAATTTAGGAAATACAAAGATTCATTTGAACAGTTGTGCCTATGTGGGGATTTTTCTGCAAAATATTCAAACTGTCAGTATCTAACATAATTACCAAATAACAAATGAGGTGAAAGAAAGTGGAGTGTCTCAAATTGCAGAAGTTCTTAATATAAAACATGGAAATGAAAGTTACTTTAAATTTAATAGAAATGTTTCTTCCTAACGGATGTTTCTAGTATTTTTAGTAGCTAAGAAATGTTTTTGGTCTCGTCAGAACATGTGATAAAATACGGATAAACAATAAAACTACTAAACATGGCATTACATTTCTGTCAAAAATCACAAGAGCATAACAAGTGTCCTCATATCTTGTGGATGTCAGATTCGGTTTGTCTTTGTGATTGGTCCATTTTATCAGCCAATCACAACTGCGTTGCTAGGTCAAACTTTCTCCGCTGAGCTAGCGGTGATCGGCTAAACACTTTCATTTTCAATGCACAATATTGACATCCGGGCTGCACGGTGGCGCAGTGGTTAGCGCTCTTGCCTCACAGCAAGAAGGCCCAGCTGGGGACCTGAACCAGAACATCAATGGGGGACCTTTTTGTGTGGAGTTTGCATGTTCTCCCCGTGTATGCGTGGGTTCTCTCCGGGGACTCCGACTTCATCCTACCATCCCAAAAACATGCTTCACAAGTTACTTGGAAACTCTAAATTGTGTGAGAGTGAATGGGTGTGTGATTGTGGCCCTGCGACAGACAGGCTATCTGTCCAGTGCATCCCCTGCCTTCCCCCACAAGTGGCCGGCATAGGCTCTGGCAGCCCCATGACCCCAAAAGGGACAAAACGGAATAGAAAATGAATGAACATTGACATCCATCTTTGCACAAGTTCAGATATGCTTTGTTTTCATGGGGGACACACAGACACGCAGCAGAGCCCGGCTATAGGTTGACGTTATGAAATGGGCGGCACCCTCAAGGAGAGAAAGGCGGAGCCTCAGAGATTGAGTCATCTTACTTAAGGGAAGGGGAAAGAACTCAGGAAAATAATTAATATTAAATAAAAAATGTGTTCTTTTGTACCAAAGTTGATATATTATCATATACATGGATATGGTTTACTCTAAAAGGCTTAAGAATAGTATGATACAGACGCTTTACACCAGAGTTTTTTTATAAAAACTTTTTTTTATCCAAGCACACTTGGTTAAGATGGTTGCTTTAGCAGTTGTTTTTGTTCCAGAAAACACAAAAAACTCAGTAATATAGAACCATAAAAAATGCTTCTAACCAAGAAAGGTTAGGACTTGCATTGAAACACGTAATAAAGTTAATTTTCTCAAAATATATTATGAAATAATACATTATAATAATAATAAAAGCAAAGATGACCAAAGTGCTGAAAATGAAATTAAATGTAAATAAAATCACTGAACACTTATACAATAAAGAAACAATAAAATAAATTAAACAAAAAAAAAATGAAACAATAAAAGAATAAAATTAACTAAATTAACCAGCTGGCCCACTAGATCCGCTCACTGGAGTTAAAACCCTGAGTAAAAAGACGAGGTTTTAAAAGTGTCTTAAAATCACTGACGGTTCTGGCAGACCTCACAGAAAAGGGGAGAGCATTCCAGTAGCATTCATGTAGATCATTTTACATTTAGAAAACATGAAAAAATGACCTTAGTTAGTACATAAAATCACAAAGCACACACTTTTGGCTTTGTAAAGAAAAAACAAAACAGATAAATAGATAAATAAAATAAATAAAACATATCAGAAAAATAGTTTTCATCTTTAATTCTCAGGGTTTGAAATATTACTTTGAAATACTTTTGCTACTCGTGTATTACTTCCCAACACTGACTATGTTGGTTATACTTAAGAAGCCATCACTAGTTATCAACAGGTTTCTTTTTAAAATTCTTTACTCTGTATAAATATTTATAGATGTTTTATATTTATGTATTTTAAATTCAGTACTTGGATCAAACTATGCTGAATTTCTTTATAAATGTATTCTTGTCAACAGGATGTTTTTGTCAAAAGAAGATTATCTGGTTTTAAGGGGATGGGCTGTGTCTGCTTAGGGAAATATCCAGGTCTGTAGATACACCTCCAAAGGAGCTCTACATTCTGGTCATGAGGCACATAAAAGTACATAAACAAAAGATTTATCTGGAGCATTGATGTGGATTTTCTCTTTAATGAGTCCGCACACACAGGTTTCACTCGCCCGGTTTCACATGCACAGTTTCTGGCAGAAATGTGACGCCATGTCAACGGCACCACAACAGTAAGTGTCACAAAAACACAACAACATGGAGAGTTCTTAGAGCAGCAATTAAACTGTCAACCGCCCGATCTGCATGCAAGCCTTCCACCTCAAACAACGAGGGCTGGGGTGCAGACGAGGGGTTTGGCTGACGCCCTGCCCTGCATGGCTGCTGCTGCTGCTGCAGCTGTGGAACCTCAGACATTTGAAAGTCCACCCCGGGCGGATATCTGGCTCCTGGTCTAAACGCTGAAAGCAAATGCAGATTCAGGTCATGTCTTGTGGAAGTGGGGCTGAGTTTACTGAGGGTCAAGGCTAAATCCAGTACACTGAAGGGCTTTTTCTCCAAAAGCTGAATTATTCATTTGTTGCCGTTTTAGTGACTTGAGCCCCGTGTTTTTCTACACTCTGCACATCGTCTTGTTTTGAGGTTGGAGTTGGGGTTTCATTTGTTTGTTTCATGTTTCTCTCTGTAGGCGTCTGTTCCCTAAGAATTTATTTATGACCTCGCTCCGTTGTTATCGCCTTGGTTCCGCCTTGTCATGGATGGTTGTTTATTTTTATGTTTTCCTCTCTCCTCTTCATACTTGACACTCTGCAGGTCAATGAGCAAAACCACCATCCTGTTTTTAAAGCTCAGAAAATCGAACCTAGAACTGAATCAAAAGCGGTTCTGCTGTGAAGCGTCTGCTTTCAGAGCTGCTGGTTCTCAGAGGCTCTTCACATCACATCGATTGCGGCTGTACATCCTCCATCCATGTGTGGGTGGACGGAGAGGCAGGTAATGCGACGCTGACAGAAACAAAGTTAATTCATACAATGACAAAGTGACAGGGAGCCCCAAGGACAAATTGAGAGTCAACAGTAAACTCCAGAACGAAGCGTCTCTCTTTGCTGAAGCAGAAAGATCTCGCTCTTCTGGAGAAAAATACATTTTCCTGTTGTGCTCAGGAGAACCGTCCAATTATGGTCAATATCCGTGAAACCAAAAAAGTAATAGAGCGCTGAGAAAGGATCCATAACTGGATCACAGGGCTTCATCAAGTCTGCTTTGGAATGAAGTGCCATCAAAGTGTTGGAGTCCGGGGTTCTGTCTCTAATTTGTTTTTCTTCTATTTTTGTCCTGACAGTCATATGCTGCTTTGTCTGGGTGCTGCATCTCTCCTATTACTCTCAGTACAACTGATATGTGTGCCAGCGATCGCTAACTTTGATCTCTCAACCTACATAATCGTGAGCAGCAGTTTGTGCTTCATCCTCACGAAGACTTATGATAATCCACAGAAAGCCGTATTTGCATGCTAATCTTAATATTTTGGCTCTCCCTTTTCAAAATAACAGCAGGGTCAGCCTAAAATTGGAACAAATCAGTAGAAATGATTTGGATTTTTTTATACAATGACTCAAAATTTACCAATTGAACAGCAAAATCTGGACCAAAGATTTGTAAATCTGGACATGAAGAGCTTCGTGTTTGTTTGTTTTTATGAATTCCTAAGCTGCTGAAGGACGATTAACAGGATCAGGAGAGCTCAGAATAATCTGAAATAGAAACCATTTTGAATAAAAGTTAAATCCAGAGAGAAAAAGGGATTTTATAACCCCCAGACATGACCTGTAACTGGGAGAGGGTGTTATAGGGATAAAAAAAAGAATCCTGTTTCCTTTAATGTCATCTTTTGATCTACTTTAAAAGTGTTCCCAGGGTTCTTTCAATTCTGATTATTTAGCCAAAATAAAAAACTGTGTCGCTTTCTGGGGCATCATTTCTGCAGAGCGGGATGAGTTAATTAGAAACAGAGCAACAACACCTCTCCCTCACTTCCTCATTGCTGAAAGCTGTCTTTTCTCACACTTTCCCACTAGCTTACAGCCCCTCACACCACCAAACTAACATTACCAATCTATCCAGCCGTAGAGTTTAGATCCTGATTCAAGCTCAGACGAGAAAGAAAATAAAAGTTTGTGGATCTATTTGTCTGCATCAGAATGGAGCGGAGCAGGAAGATTGTGGCCCGCCCAGCTTTTTTTTCTACATCACAAATATGATCCTCTTCAAACGGCATTTTTTTTTTCATCTGCTCTTGATTCACAACGATTTGAATAAAAAAAAATTTAGAAGTAAAATTTTAAACTTAATTTTTTTCAATTAATGTCCTTTATCATCAAGAAAATGGCGCAAGAACACCGAAACACTATTTTCGTCAAAATGGGTGATTAAAAATGTTTCGGTCGGACACAAATACTGTGCATGAAGTACATCTAATGAACATAATAGTCATAATCGGGCTTTGAATCAAACACTTTAGTCTTCTGTCATCTTTTGTGTGACTAAACTGTAAAAACTGAATGATAAGAAAGAACAAAGACCCTTGTTTCAAGAGAAGTTGTCTTGTGAGAAAAACAATCTAATTAAAAATGTTTTTAATGGCTAATTATTCTTAGTTTAAGAAAATATGTCTTAATAAGTAAAATGTTCTTAGCTCAATGGCGTATCTTTGCTAATTGAAAGTTTTCTTTTTCTTTTAAGAATATACTTATTTCTATTGTTTGCAGTGTATCTGACGGCAGACCTTTAAGGTTTTTATGTCCTTCAGCCATTGGGAAATGTTTCTTCCTCCCGTTTATTTCAGTGAAGCTGCCAGGAACCATAAACATAAACTGGAGAACAGATCACATAAATCAGTCTCAGTATCTAAAACTGATCTAACTAATCAGTCATTATCGTGGAAGGTATCCGACACATAACGAGCACATTTGCATTTGCGGTTCCTGTTTGTGACGTTCCCTTGAGACAGAAGTAGAGTTTCCATTTATCTCAGTCATTTAGTAAATGGGCTGCAGTTATGTAGAGCTCTTATGATCCTGTTGACCACTCAAATTGCTTTTACACTGCAAGCTCCCTTCCAGCGCACCTGCGTGCAGCACTTTCTGGCTAATATATGCAGCGTTTTCCCTTTTGTCTGCAAACGCTCGTTTCCTCATTTCTGCACAGACTCACACTGAGCTCAGAGCAAACGTCCCGTTGGACTAAATGTTGGAGGGTTCATCTGGACAGTTCGACACATCTCATCCACCCTGGCTGCTAATGATCAAATAATGAACATGGGATTATCACAGCCAACATTAGGAAGTTTGAGGATTTAATTGTGCTTAAGATCAAGCGAACATCAACATTACGCCTCGTCGTTAAAGGTCACGCTTCTTCCCTTTGCGATAATGGTTGTAACACCTTGGGACAAATTATGGCCACGATAGGCTGACTGTCTTCATACCATTTTTTTTTATTTTATTTTTTTGGCACTGCAGATGACCCAAGTACCCTGTGTCTTCGTTGATCTCTAAAGAAGCGGTGCACGAATCCCCAAAAAGTTGGGTCTCTGCATCCAGATTGCATTCTGTTTGTTTTTTCGGGGCTGTCTTTTAAAAATTCCTTTCCCACCGCCTACTGCATGCACCTCTGATTATGCATGTATGCTTCAATTACGGAATGACTGATAGAGAGCTGAGTGCAGTGTCATGTCTCCTGTAAGGAACAAGCGCTGGTCATTACTTCCTTCCTGTCAAATTATGCAGCCACATTACCAACGCAACATTTTCTTCAGCCTGCAGACCTGCAGCCGAATATCCATCAGCTGAGACGAGGTGGAAGTAAAGGTTGGAACGAAACACGGCAGAGAGCAGCTGCAGCCGGGAACGACATCAGTTAACTCCAGTCAAACTTCAGCTACGAGCAGAAATGCTCCGAGGCACCATGTGAAAGGTCACATTATTTTATGCTTATTATCAACATTTCAAAGTTAAATACCCTCAACATGTATGAAAATTTAAAAAAATTGGTTAAAAAATGTAGATCTGGTGTATTTATAATTGTAAACTAATGTTTTTCAACTTACAATGACAACAAACACTTATAAATATACCTGATGCAAAAATGTTTCTATGAAGAACAACAAATTCAGACGTATAAAAACATTGACTGGGTTACACTTAAGTTATCAAAATGATTTATCATGGCACCCATGCAAAGAAGCATTGACTGTATGTGAGAACTAGACTGAGTGACTCCTCCCCCCTGGCATTCCAAACAGGAAGTAACCCGTGGCTCCAAAAAGCCAAAATCTAATGGACTTCAATAGAGCCACATCATATGAGTGACGTAACTCATAAAAAAAGGGTTCCAACCAAATGAAGTCAATACAGTTGTTACTTTTCCGTAATACGTCCGTCGCCATGTTGGAACCAGACGTTTTCAGCCATGATTGGTCCGTTTCAGTCTACATTTTAATGGCAACCACGCCCCTTCCACTAATTTAATTGAGGTATCCGATTGGTCAGTTTATAACCTAAATAACTTGTTAAACGCCAAAAAGAATTACAATGAAGAAGAAAACTTGGATTATCAAGAACAAGTTAATTAAAGGTATCAGAGCAAGGATGGTTTTCTGACCAATAGAATGACTGAGTAACAGCTGTTTAGTTCTCAATAGAAGTCTAAGGGATTTTGGCTTCTTGGAACCAGCGGGCACTTTTTGTTTGAAAGGTGAGTGAGGAGGGGTCGCTCAGTCCAGTTCTCAGATACAGTCAATAGTTTCAATGTTTAATTCCTCTATTGAAAACCAAACAGAAAATGGTTGGTGTGCTGGATTTAGCTTCTCAGAAACAGTTGATGCAAAAAAGTAAAAGGAAATTAAGTTAGTACATTTAAATATAGTATAATTAAGCAAAGCCTGTTGCCTCATTTTGCATTTTTCTGCAATCTGGTTTGCGTTCACACAACCCTTTTCATACTGGATCAACCTCAATGACATGAAGTCACAAAAGCATGAAAATAAAAATAAAAAAACAATATTTCATTTTATGTCTAATTATCCTAAGTTTGATACATCATTGTAAGAATGTATAACTGATGATTGATTGATGATGTATTATTCTTATTTGATTGCTTGAAATAAACCATTTCAAATCAAATCAAATTTAGCAAAGGAACACTGTACCCCACATGTGCCCACAACTTATTATTTTGCTTCTCTTCATACTGTTATTTTTTTCACATAAAACTCAGAAACCATTCCTTTTTTGTTTTGTTTCTGGTTTTCTTTATTATTCGTTTGCATTTTAACTTTGAATGAAACTGAGTTCGTCAGCAAATGAACCAGAATCCACTGATTTTTGGCAGACTCGATTTTTCTAGTTTGGGTCCACATTAGCTTTTAACACCAGCCAAATTTAAACAGATTTTGCAGGAAAATGAACCCTTATCCAGACCAAACAACCCAGTGTGAAAGCAAAGTGCCCTTTCTGCAAGCATCAGTGAAAGTATGTCTGTTTTTCTGAAGTTATTTTGCAAGTTGTTGTATTGGTTTTTTTTACAATTTGTCCTAAATATGATTGACCCAAAATATGTTTTTCCTTTTTTAACCAGTTAGTCGTTGACGCCCGGTTTTAGTTTGTAATCCCGACGGCTGGATGTAACTCTGCGGCTCGCTCAGTGTGTCAGCTGCCTTCTCTGGCTGGTTTTTGCTGCTGCCTGACATGTTTTAGTTTCATCTTGCTCAAGCTCTTTGTGTTGCTTTGTGGTTTCAGTCTTTAGTTCCTGTTCCAGTCGGTTGAATAATTTATTCTTGAGTCTCCCCTGATTGCATTCCTCAGACTGAGATCTGCTGAGGTTCTTTGATGGTGGTGATGCTGATGTAATTTTTAAAACATGTCAAATATTTAGTAGGATATTTTCATTGTCCTTGGTATCAAAAGAGGCATTCTCCATCTTTTATATAATTTTGAAAGTTAATTTCAGTTTAGAGTTTAGAAAACAAATAAACAATTTAGTTCACAAAAAAGGATGCACTGTTGTGTAAATTTAAAAATGTAATTCATATTTAATACTTTTTATTGTTTTTTTTTCCAAAAACACGGAAAAGCTTTAATTTAGTTCTGCTGCTTTACCTGCTGCTCATGACTTTAATTTGTAGATTTATCTCAAGTTTTAAAATCCCGTTAACATTTCAAGTTCGCAGGTCAGGCATTTTACTGACTCAAGCACCATAAATTTACTTTCAAATTTCTCTTCCAGCCTCCCTAGACTCTAGTTTGTAATGCCCCCCCACCTCCATGCTGAAGCAGAAGTTTTCTTCAGGCTTGACCCAGTTTCTGCTCATGTTTGCCTTGTTTTCTCACCCCAATAGCTTTGACCTTCAGGGTTTGCTCCGGTTTCCACAAACGTGCGGGGTTAATTCCTTTGATTTACAGTACAAGGTTTCTCTGTCTTATTTACTGCAGGGGAGTTCAGTTTCCAACCATGTAGAGTACAAAGCTACAAAGGAAAAAAGAAAGAAATGAACTTCCATTTGATCCACATGGAGATTCGTGTACCTACAAACCTTCATATGCACCAATCCAAACCTAAAATGAAGCTGAAGTTGCTGTTATTCTGTCCACCAGAAGGAACAGATTGGTTTCACCATTCTTCTTTCGTACTGTGCCTTTGAGCGGAAATATACTCAAAAACTCACCCAAATTTGAATGCACCTATTACCCGGTGAAAAATAATTTTTTGGTATTATGTCCCAAAAAATGATGACATCAGTGGGGGAGAAACCGCCAAAAAGAATCGGGGCCAAAATTTCTATCGGGGCTCTAAAAAAAAAAAAGAAAGTCAAAATCCACAAAAAGATGAATAAATAAATAAATCAACACACATGTCGAGAATATCCAAACAAAATGATGAATTCCCATTTTTATGGGATGGCCACATTGTCTGTCATCTGTCAAATTACACAGACCTGTTTGTCACTCTCGGGTGACCAAAACAAAAACTGGTTGCTATGAAATGAAAACCAATAGAAAAGCTGCCATTTTGAGAAAAAGTGTAGTTTGTTTTTTATCACAGTGGTTGGAGAATATTAGGGCGGGTGTGGCAACCGCTTAGCCACTGAGGCTGGGTCGAAGGGGTCAGTGAGGGCGGGTACTGTCACCAAGCTGCACGCAGCTTTACTTTTATTTTATTTATCCTCCTGAAACCAACAGATTGCACAAAATGAAACAAAAAACCATCAATGTGGAGGAATTTAATAACTGTATGTTTTCATGTTTTTTCTGGTCACTGCTCATTCCCAAATGACCCGCGGCTCTGACTGCAGAACATTGTCAGACAGATGGATGGAAAAGTTTCGCTGAACTTTCATCCCTTACATTTGTTCTCTGCATTTGACACCCTCAGCCCCACTTCCCCTTGAGATCAGTGTGCTGCAGCCGGAACCTATGGGTGGTTTAACCCTCTTTTGGTGTCACTCCGCTGGGGATTCAAACTCACAACCTCCCAGTCTTTTGCCGGACACTCCACCACGAGGAATTCGAACTCTACAGGTAAATTTTAATGGAAAATGTTCAGGTTTTCTAACCAACTGAGCCAAGTCAGCAGGAATAGACTGGTGTGAGTGGAGAGCCTGGACTTTCACAAAGGTTACCATGACAACCGTACACTTTCTATGGATATGAGTCTTTATGCACCTGTAAAATCTACAGTTTTCCTTAGTAACCAGTGTTTGCATTCTGATTCATTAAAAAAAACATGGATGTGTTCCGTTTGGGACACATTTAAACCACATTTAGAGTCAGCTGGAAAAAAATGTCTTCAGGAGTCAAAAAGATCTTTTCCAGCAGAAAAACCTTTAGAGTGTCTTTGAAAACATCTTGAGGGAAAACCATTAAAGCCTTTCAGGAGTTCACTAACTTTTTACTCTCATCTCTTCAGAAAAAGTGACCAGAGGACAGGTGTGAACATGTAAAGAGCTAGAATGGGTAGAAGTAAAATGTGTTTTCACTGTAATGCTGGGATTTGACCTCAGGTGGCGCCATCCTGATGACTGGAGTCCATCACATTTATTTTAGCATTTCATAACAAAGAATACAGGTTTTTATTATCGAGGTCTAATTTGAACTTTTAACCCTAATTTTGTGATTCTGTGAGGGGAGGGAGACGGACAATTGACTTTAATTTTTTCCAAATTTCAGTTTTATACCACTTTTTTTTTTTGTTTTAAGGGGTTCAAAAGATTGTTGAAAACATCAAAACAATTTAAGTTAAATCTTTTACACGCACAAATAATAAAAATAATAAAATATAAGACCTTTACATACCGGGGTCTGACTTTGAGAACGTGTCCACATCTAGTAGATTCCTGAGGAAAAAAAGAAAATTAATTTGACATTTTCTTTTTATTTTTTTTCATTCATCAGCTGCTTTCCAGTCATGACTCAATAAAGCTCTAGAGTCAAGGGCTTCATTGCTAACAAACGGTGCTTCAGCAGAGAGGACGGAGACATCCGGCCGACAGAAGCCGCTGAAGTCAGAGGCTGATGAACACAGGTTGTGTTGAGCCTCGGTCCCCGCGAGAGCGGCCCGAGCGCAGCACGCTTTCACCGCCGCGTGAGCCCTTTCAGCGCTGCTTGACCTACTTTTAGAGGTATCCTCTTACCTCGGAAAAACAACCCATCTCCAAATGTTCCAACAAAATCCATAGCCTGGAAAACCTCTGCAGTCTGCAGGGTCTGACTCTTGAAATAGGAGAGTCAAGAATAGCTTTGTGATACCTGGCTTGTTTATGAACAAATTCCAGTTTACAGTTATTGTTTGTCATCCATATTCTCATCTATTGAGGTTGTGCTCACTTTTAAGAAGATAAAAAAAATTATATTAACAAAATATGCAGAATTTTATAAATGAAAACTGTCCTAGTTTCCTTTTTGTCAGTGAATCATGGATAAATCAACATTTCTGAGACTGCTAACAATGAGATCCTTCTATCGAAGTCCATTTAAAAACCAAGAGGTTACGTCCAATGTTAACACATTTAGCTGATTTCTCTGCACATGAATCCAAAATGTTGACCTGACTTTTTTTTATTCATTTCAAAACTGAAGGGCACCATTCTAAATTATGTCTACAATCACAATATTTAATTTTCCAGCCCAAACAAAGCTGCTCTTAAACATATTAACAACTGAATGCAATCAAACTGAGAGCATTGGTTTACCATTATTGCAATAGCAACAACACTAATCAGTTTTTATGTCTCGTTAACAAAACCTTAAATTCCAAACTTGTCAGTGTTTTAAATATTTTTCTAACATTAAAAAAAAATCAACAGTTAGTTGAGTTTTTGTAAATGACCCTCATCATCATCTATGACTGTGTGTTCACTAATGAAGACCAACATCAGCATCACTTCCCTCCCACTCTCTGTTCTCACATGCAAGAGCTTTCATGGACTCATTAACGTTTTGGTTTTTTTCAGTTATCAGATAAACAAAAAAAAGCATTTAAAAAAAAGCAACAAAGCTCATTACTGGTTTAAACCCATTATCCAAACGGCATCCAGTGAAAGTAGCATCTTTATGAAAGTCAGGCCCCAAGCTTCCCTCTTCTTCATCTTCATCTTCTTCAGTGGAGGATAATGTACAAAGAAAAAAAAAACGTTTCAAGAACAGTCTGTTCAAGCAAAACTGCAGCAGAGCGATGCAAAAGTTGAAAGACATGCGTCCATATATCTATATGTATATAAAAAGCTAGAACTGTTACCAATTTAAAATGTATTAAAATGTGTTAGATTTCCTCTTTTAGTCCTTAATTTTCTGTTTCAATTCAGCATTTCTGCTTTTGGTATTGATGGAGCAGGGAGCTTGTGGCCCCGCCCAGCGTATTTTCTGCGTCACAAATACGATCTTTTTCAAAATTTGAATAGGGAAAAATCCAGAAAAGCAATTTTAAGCTTAATTGTCTTTATAGATGTCAGAAAAATGCCACAGACATGTTAAACTCCATTTTCATTGAAGAGGGATTTTCTTAGAGTAGCTTCTCTGAGAGCAAATAAGCATTTTATAAATGTCTGCCTTCATTTCTGTTTTAAACAAATCAAACTCCTTCAGAGGAAGAAAAAACTCAAAAATAACAGACTTTGGAGTGTTTCGTTTAACTTTACGAGTCGTCATGTCGACCTATTTTTGTGTAAAGAAACAAAACTTGGAGACTCGTCAACAGGATTCCAATCTTCGTTCCAGTTCATATAAAGGTTATGCAGTTTATTTTTTCTGCTTCCTCCTCAGACTTTTTCTCTCATATAGAATTCAGGCTTGCTGCTTGCTGTAGCTCAGTTTCCAAGGACAACTCGTGCTGCAGACAATAGGGCCAATTTCAAGCCTGTGGACTGATGATAAACTCACTTCATGAGCACAAAAGTTCATGTAAAAATACAAAAATATGAGCAGACTTGAGGTCAATTCCATCATTGCAATAAATAGGAAAGTTACGATATTCCGCTGATCCCAGTCCTGAACAGCAGCAGCTACAAATTGATCAGTGTTTGTTCTCAATCATTTAGATTTTTAGTTAATAAAAAATAACAAAAAAACCCTCAGAGTGACTTTAAGGCATCTAAAATACAGATTATAATCCAAAGAATCCAAAACGGAAAATAAAAAATTAAATGGATTTTAAAGTGGGAAAAATGCAGAGCTGACAGGCCTTAATAAGACAAACGTTTGATTAAGTGAGGCAGTGTGTTCGCCCAGAAAAAATGAAAGTAAAAATTCTAGCCAGGCCAGAATCATTTTGTCTGAAAAAGAATCATTGTTAGCTTTGGGCAGATTTACATCTTTAGAATAAATCTTTCCACAAAGACAAAACAATAAAAAAGAAAAAGGATTAAGAGCAAATGTGTTCATTCAGACTCATCTGATGTCTGCTGTGTGCCGTTTCTGAGTCAAATCTGAGGCGGAGTTTGGCTACAGTTTGGATTGTGTAACAGAAAAAGGAACAAAAAACAGACCCGATGGGGAAAAAAAAGGTTCAAGAACAGTAGAAGGTTGGGCTTCACAAAAGTGTTTGGAGGGAACCTGCAGATGAGTGAAGAGAAACAAAGACAGATCTGGAAGAGCTGCAGCCAGTTTGTGAAGAACAGCCAGAAATTAACCTCACGATGATGTGAGGTTGTCAGCATCAAACCGGAAACTGACTCACACTGCCGTGACTCATTTACCAGTTTGAGACAGTCCAGAAAAAGAAAAATTATGAAAGCACAAAATAGCCATGTTCAATAAATGGGGGGTGGGTCGAACAAGGTAGATGATGCAACCAATTCGGTGGGGGGGGGGGGGGGGGGGGGCACTACACTGCAAGAACTCTGGTTTTTCTTGGCTGTTGTGTGTGAAACAGTCTGTTATTGATTACTGTGCCACAGGTCGTCCATCAAAAGGCCATTGGCCAGTGGAGAAGAGGTAAATAGCCTGGTGAAGATCCAATGTGGCGTTCCTCATGGACGTTTACTCGTCCCACTGCTTTTGTCGCTACAAATGACTGAGCCTCTTTGTTCTGTTACATTTACAGACAACAACTCATTGAAAGGGTTGATCAGAGTGGCTGTTTACCAATCACACCAAATGTTTCCAATAATGTAGGATGACACACCCCCAACCCCACCCCCATTATAATGATTTTTATCTAAAATTTAACATACGAGGTTTCAAAAAAGTTTTTCGCATAGAAATTCTGATTTAAAACAGACATAACAAGAATGATGGCTCATAATTGCGATACCAAGGATTATACCATGGTCTGGGTGAATACTCGATTCTGATTGGCTGCTGGGTGTGCATCAAAAAGTGATGATGCACAGTGATAACTGCACACCCAAAAAAAGAGGTTCCGGTCACAAAGCTGAAATCTTCTATATTAGAACAAACTTTATCTTCATTATCTGAACATAAACAAGCGGTAAGAGGTGAACTTTCTCTCTGAACTGACGCTTTTTATAACCCATCGTGACGATCAGCATAAATATCGCTTTCCTTTGCCGCTCCAGTCGAGGTCCGCGTAGGCTGAGCCAGCAAAGGGGTGCCGCACCACCTAACAAATAGTCCGCTTTTTGTGAAATTGCGATCCCAACCGAAAAAAATAATTAGAAAAAAGTACTAAAACGTTCAGTACAGGCTTCCTCGTTATGCGTTAATTTCTGATAATGCACACTTCGTCGGCCTTTAACTTTACGTAAATCCTTGGAACCTTGACTAGTGGAACTTCACCTGTTTCTTTTTTTGTTTTGTTTTCACATTGTTTTGACTTGTCTTTTTACATTTAAATTTAAAAATAAAAATAATAAAATAACTAAAATAATTCAAATAAAAATTTTGTCCCTGCAGGTTTGATCTTTCTCTTAAATTAAATAAAAGTTTCATTTCAGTTTTTGTGATTTTTGCATTTTAAAAAAACAGAATGTACTAGTCAGATTTTTTGGTCAGTTTTAGGTTAATTGTTGAATCATTGTGTAACAAAATATTTTTTTAAAAATGTGCAAAAAGAGAAACTGGTGTTGTACTAAAAACGTATTAAACTTTTCCAATAAAACAACAATGTTAACTATAAATTAGAGCAAATTGTAAAGTATTAAAAAAAGTTACAGGCCTGAAACTACTCAGGGTTAATGTCTGATGAGAGCTGATTACAGGGTGACCTGAGGGGGCTCTAAAAGCCTCACTAACCCAGGGCTCAAGAAATGTTTGGAAACACTCCTGCCTCCAAAATGAAGACAAAAAAAGAAGTTTATTAAAATACGACTTTTCAAGAGCATAGACTCACAAACCTCAATCATGAATAGTTTATTATTCACGGTTGCACTTTAAATCTGTGCTGATTAATCTTTATTTTCTTACAAATAAAACAGCTGAGGTATTGTGTAAATTTATATCAAAATCAGAAATCGTAATTTAGCCTATCCGTTGTGTGTTACAGTCACCCATATCCTCTGTGGCTTTAATACTAATCATGACAATAATTAGAAATATTAACAAGAATTTAAATTAAAATGCAGCTTTGACACTCTAACCCTGAGGTTGAAGACAATCCATCATCTCTGTCCCGGTTCTGACCTGAGCTGTCAGAGTCAAGTGTCTGGCCACCTGAAATCTTGGGATCTCGGGAGGATCTCCACAGGAGCTCCCGTTATCCATTATTCAGCAGCTGCTTTGAACGACAGCAGCGAGCGAGCAGACCGTCTGGAAAAATCCTGCTGTCACTCACACTTCACCTGCGCAAAAGTACACTTTCCACCCAGAATTCCATCTGTTCTATCAGCATCACATCCCTGAAAGCCTTTGCCCTGTATTTGTTGTTGCAATATTTTAAACCAGGCGCCACGCGTGGAGTGGGCAGCAGTGGGAATCCACTTGGCCACCGGCCAGACTTCCAGATAGAAGAAAGGATCCTGGAGGAAAGGGGTCACTGTGATGTTTCCAGCAGGCAGCTGGGGTTCACCCCGCAGAGGGTCAGACGCTGGACATCACCTGTTTCTGAGCATCTCTGCTCCAAACAGGTGAGCCCCGCGCACAGAGTGGAAAGTGGAAGAAAAACGGCATACCTGCACGACACGGTAACTTCTATTTTAGTTGCTGGGACTCTGGTGTTGAGAGGATCGAATTCCCCTATTGATGCCATCATTTCGCCTCGCGACGCTCTCCAGAATCCGAGAGAGAAGACGGAATAAAGGACAGAAAGAAAAGAAAAGCTGGAAGTGGTGCTGAGGGCGCGCGGGGGGCTCACGGGGACGGTACATCCATGGCACAGACCCGCGGAGGAGGCGCGCGCGGACGCACTGACGGCCGCAGAAAGTTGGGAGGCAGATTTTAAAGTTATTACATCCGTCACGCGCTCGCCGCGCGAGGAGGAGGTCGGGAGCGCCCCCTGCAGGAGGCGCGTGCGCTTCTGCACAGGAATCATTTGTGGAGTAAAAAACGTCTTGTTTTAGATTTGGAAATTCAAATAAAACTAAACTGAACAAACATTAGAAATATACATCAGATGCATCAAACTTAGGATAATTTAACACTAATAACACTGATTGGAAAATACATCCACTTGTAAATAATTCATTCTACTCTTAATCATGCATAGACACATAAACTCTTATGCATACAGAATATGACACACGAGACTATTAAATAATAAGTGTGTCACAGACTTTAAATGCTTGACAGGGAGTGGGAGGAAGCCACCTTATATAAACCCACCCTTTACAAAAAAGAAAAAAAATGAACATAAAAGTTACAAGTCATGAAGGAGCATCGATTAAAGAAACACAGCTGTTTTTGTTCCATCTGAAGCAGAACTGACAGCAGATGAGTTTGTTTCTGTTTAACTCTTACATCAGAGAGACTCATAGGCTGTTTAAAAACATTTTGTTCTTGAGTCCAGATGGAAACTGACCTAATCTGGACCCATTACTCTGCTCAGGCTTCATGGTTGGACATTTACCATCCAAAAAAAATATTATGCTTCAAAAACGGTGTATGGTATTGTTTCTGGCCTTCTTTTTTGACAAAAGACTTGATTTAAAGCAAAAGCCAAGTTAACATAGAAAACTAGGTATATATATTTTTTTATTTAAATTCACATTTTAAAGAAGATTGTAGTCCAGACTCAGTTCTGCTTTTGTCTCAGCGGTCAGGCAGCTATTTATTTATGTATTTATTTATTTGCAATTACATCACTTAAAAAAACTAAACAAACAGCAGAAAAGAAAAAACAAACATGTTTAAAACAATTCGAGGCAAAGTCAAGGGAGTTAATTGTTAATTGAAACTTGATGGACAAATAAAAAAACAGAAATCTCAAATGTCTGAACAGATCCTTTACAAACAAGGACTTCTTTTTTTTTGTTCTGAGGAATTTGTAAATATTCATCTGCAAATAAAACAACATGTTGATTAATTTCATACTTCATGTGTTCCCAGACCTATCAAGGACCTGATCAAGCATCTGAAGGTGGCGCTTAGACATTTGATGACAATAAAATATCCCAACTTATCTCTAAAAATAGAAAGAATCTTATTTCTTTGGGTTACTTGCAGTAAAGAAAAACTTTAAAGTCTTTGACTTTTCTGCATTAAAACTAAATGAGTTTTAAGTTCAATATTTTATAGCTATATTCAAAATTTGGACCGTTGGCATTAAAAAAAAAGGTATTTTTTGGTCATAATATCCTGTTTTAAATATACCACCAGGATCTACAGTACTGACATTGTGATGTCATTCGGGCTCGAGAAATGCAACCGGGTGGTGACAAAGAGAGCCAAGGTAGTCCACACTGGAGGGGTCTCACTCCCAGAAGGAACAATAGCAGACATCGAGGACAGTTACAAGTACCTTGGAATTCCACAGGCAAATGTCAACCTGGAGCAGGCAACAAGGAAAGCTGCAAACGCTAAATACCTCCAACGAGTAAGGCAAGTCCTGAGAAGCCAGCTCAATGGCAAAAATAAGACCCGGGCAATAAACAGCTACACACTGCCCGTTATCAGATACCCTGCAGGAATAATAAGATGGCCAAAGGAAGAGATACAGACCACGGATGTTAAAACATGAAAGCTCCTCACCATGCATGAAGGGTTCCATCCCAAATCCAGCACCCTGAGACTGTATGCTAGCCACATGGAAGGAAGCCGAGGACTAGTGAGCGTGGAAGCCACTATCCAGGATGAAACATCCAAGATGCATGAGTACATCAAGCTCAAGGCCTCAAATGACAGTGTGCTCAGTGAATGTCTCAGGCAATGGAGAGCAGAGGACACAGTGCTGGAGGACAGATCCTCATGGGAGGACAAACCCCTGGATGGGATGTACCACCGGACCATAACTGAAGTGGCTGATATCAAGAAGTCCTACCAATGGCTAGAAAGGGCTGGCCTACAGGACAGAACTGAAGCGCTCATCCTGGCAGCCCAGGAACAAGCCCTGAGCACCAGAGCCATAGGGCCTGAATTGTTGCTTTGAATTGCTTTGTTTATTGTTTATTTTTCCGTTGAGTGATTTGTTTGTATGATTTGGACTCCAGGGCCACCGTATCCACCCCAACTATGAAGGAACGATGCTGGCATACGTCTCACATTACCCGCATCTGTTCGGCTTTTATCTTGGTTCCATGTTTTATCCATAGTTTTTCTTATTGCAATTAAAAAAAGGTGGGGGTGGTTGCATCTTCATTGTCCAACCCCCCCGAGCATGTAATCAAACAGTTGGGCTTACACACCCCATGGTCAATTACCTCCACTAAGAAACAAGCTGCCATGCTCTAATGAGATTTGCACTCTTCTAAATTTGGAAAGGCAACTTTATTCTGAATTTATTAGCGCGCTCTTCCGCCTCTGACCGCGACCCGGTGCTGCCATCTTCTGCTAAACCCGGCTGTGCTTTCAGGCGGAGTATTTTTGGAACAGAGAGACACACAAAGGCTTTTAGAGAATAAAGACACAGATTCACACAGACTCCAAAAATAAAATGACTGTTTTAGATTCCGTCCAATTTTGAGTGAAACAGACTCATTTCTGGTCGAAAATATCATTAGCTCTTCTCTCCAGCAAACATGTTGTTCTGAATGTGTGTGTGTGTGTATTTTGTGTGTCCGTGTCCACTCAATTTTGCAGCTGATCAGGTAGAAATTGACATTTCTCTCGGCCTGAAGAATCAGCGGGAAGAGCGAATGGAGAGCAGTGGGTAGAAGGGAGGAAAGGAGGGCAGAGGGAAAATGGGAATAAGAGGATGGGGTGGGGGGGGGGGGGGAGTAGACTTATTTACCCAATTTCCACTCTCCTGTCTGTGGATGATCCACAGCAGGAGGTGTAATCGCGTGATAAAGGGGGGAGGGCTCAGAGGGCTGGTGTCTGAGTCCGTGGAGTGGCAGCTAATTATCCAGGGAGCAGAAATCCTGTTTCGCTCCCATTTCAGTGTTGAGGAGGAAGCAGGTCTCTGATGAAAAACAAAGTTCTGCCCTAAAATGAAGAAGTGAAGGGCTTTCTGACAATTCCGTTTTGTCTGACTTATCTAATGGACGTTCTGTCCGGCCCGTCTGAGGCCTAATTTACCCGTTTGTTTCCGTCCACGATCAGCTAAGCTTTAAACAGCAGGTTTGGGCATCTGGAGTATAAATACTTGATTTAGAAATTGGTCAAAGCCTTCAAGAACCACAGATGTTTTAAATGAATGACTTTTTTACGTTTTCGACAGAGCAAAATATGGATTTTATCTTTTATTTTAACTAGATCAAGTGTTAGTCCATCGGAATCGTCCAAACAAAACGCCCTTCCAGGAAAACATCACGGAAAAAAGGGGAGGAGCAGGGAGACTGAAAAAGAAGAAAGGGAAGACGGAGCTCCGCCCGTCGGCAGTATTTTAGTTCAACCGCAATGACTGTATATGAGAACTGGACTGAGTGACCCCTCCCCCTCTGGCATTCTAAACAGGAAGCCAAAATCCCATAGACTTCTATAGAGACATTAACAGCTGTTACTCAGTTATTCTATTCTATTGGTCAACATAATCATTCTTACTCTGATGCCTTTCTTTAAAATTTTCTTGATGATTCTCCTTTTTTTCATGACATTTCTTTCTGTATTTCAAGTTTTAGGCTCTAAACTGACCAATCAGATGCCTCAATAAAAGTGAAAACTCTTCCCATGGATATCGATCCATCGCATCTTAACTCCTGGAGCATCTTGGGAAGGCTAATGTTGAAAATATGTTGGTTTTAGTAGTTGTTGAGCTTGAACGGCGTTAGCAAAAGTGGGGTTTCCCTGTTGCTCACATGTTTTCCCTGGAATGAGATGAAAAGTTAATCCATGCCTTGTTGGCTCAAGCTGAGCGAAACCATCTGAAATGTGATTTGACCATATTAGGAATGTGGGCGTGGTTAACAAAAAAAAAAACCTCAGTTGCCAAGAAATTCAAAAGTTTGCTTTTGCTGTTTCTTCTAAAAACTAAAAAACCTGTTTGTCACCCCAAGGGGATCAGAAATTACAATTGTTGCTATGGAGTTAAAACCAGTAGAAAAGCTGCCATTTTGAAAAAAAAGATTTTCTTTTAATGAGTTTACAATGGCAGCTCCGACCAATGTGGCTCAGCCAGTGAGGGCAGGTCAAAGGGGACTTTAACCTTTTTATTTTCACATATAAAACTTTTATAACAGTGTCTTTTTCTTTGTAGATTGGAGCTTAAATGGGCAAAATTAGCGTTCTCGTTTCTGCAACATGAACACGCCTCTGGTTGGGGAGCTATAACATCTACAGAGCATGCTCAGTGAGATGTCTTTTTGGTTAGGTTTTCTACCCTCATGATTTATTGGTTGAATCAACACAAAGCAAACCAAAATCAACACATGTTTTCTGATGAAAAAGGATGCGCTTAGACGTGTGCTCCTGCATGAATTGCTTCCCCTAATGTAGTCTTTTTCATTTCCAGGCACAAATCACAGTTTGGAAATGCCTTTGATGATGTGACAGCATATTTGATCCACAGAGCCTGTGTCCCGGCGCCCCACAGTCGGCGCAGTGACTGCCAACACACAGGCTGTGATCATCTGGACCATCCTTCTGGAGACGAGACAAGGGGGGGTGGGGGTGGGGGGCAGCTGGCCACACTGGAGGTTCACAAACCAGAGGAAGCAAAGCTTCATGGTTGAGACGTCTTCTGTGCCAAAGATGAGCAAATATCACACACTTTCAGAGATGTTCATGCTTATTTTGTGAGGCTTGATTCATAACCAGCACGAGACGGATGAGGTGAACAGGCAGACGGTCATTTACACAAGTCTAACTGAAAACCTATGCTCTGAAGATTGATTTGTCCTGCAAGAGCAGCAGAGGCAGAAAGAAATGAGGAAGATGGAGCTCAACGTTGCCACCAGTCGGGTTTAAAACGCTTCACCTAGTGGCCAGTGTGTAATACTGCAGAATCAAAGAAACAAAACTAAAACAATGTGTCTTCTTTAAAATGCATTTTTTCATTTGGGCATTTCATTGTTGGTGTCATTAATCAAGCAACACAAAAAGCTACATAAAAAAGAAAGAGATTTTTTTCTTTTTTAGAAAAGGAGAGAGTCTGACAGTACAGTGCAGAAGAAAATCCCTGAAGAAAGGAGGATGGAAATGCACCAGTAGATCAATCAAACACAGAAACACTTCTGTTAAAACAATCCTCTTTGACGTTCCCTGCAGATTTGTCTGAATTCCAACACACCGGATGATTTTCCAGCATGATGGGTTGTTTTGAAAGGTTCCTGGTACTTTGGAGGTGAAGTTGAAGTGTAAGGAACATCCAGGTTCCTGCAGTCTGGAGCTTAGTATCCTTAAATGAATTTGCAGCATCGGTTCCTGCTACGGCTTTGAAGACTGAAAGCAGCACTGCTGTTTACCCCAAAGAAGGTCTTCAATAACAGAGAGGAGTTTCTTTCTGCAACAGGAAAGGTAAATATCAAGTAGTTGTAACATTTCAATGCTTTTTATGCTAATTGCAAAACTTTTCTGGCTGTTCTGCATATTTTTAATTGTGCAAAGCTAATGAAGAGGAAGAACAGAAAGTGTTGTGATGTCTGCAGGTTCGAATGGGATGTGTTAAATGTGAAATACAAAGAAATACATTTGCTGCATCTACTGGATCTGAGTTGAAGTTTTTGAAATAAATTTTTTCAGCTCGTCATCAAATCCAGGTTACAAGTGTTTGCAGAGTCTGGGCTTGTTGCACTCAAGCGTCAAATGCAGTTTCCTGCTGTTTTCTGTGTTCTTCAGCGCCGTCTTTTATCTCTGCTTTAAACAAAGGTTGTTTTTTTTCCAAGCCTTTTTGAAGCAGCATATGCTTCACCAAATCTTCCTCTGTTCTGAATCCGTTTTTGACGTTCATTACGCTTTTGAGTTTAGTTATTGCAGCACTTGGATACAAAAGTGAACAACTGTGAGAAAAAGATCCAGCTTTGCCAAAACGCAGAGACTTCTTCATCCGTTCCAGAAAGCAAAGGGCTTTTGTCTGGAACAGACCTGACGCCGCAGATCCAAGAACAGGAGGGCAGCAGCAGCAGAGAGCAGGAGGATCATTTTAGAGATCTTTGCAGAACAAGCCCTCACAATCTGGCCTCAAAGATGCCAGCTGACTGAAAACGGCAGGACACTGACTGTGAGAGTCAGTGGAACAGGAGTTTGTGTGTCTGTCAGGCCTCATCAGGGGAAAAATAGAGGATCAGTCACAGCGGAGGAAGCGCCAGCTTCAGATGCTTCTAGGCTCGACTTAAAAAGAAAAAAGCTTCAATAACAGGGGTTTCAGATGGACAACAGTTTTATGCAAAAAACTAAGATACTGGGCCAAAAACAATCAAATCCATTCTGATCATCACTGATGCAACATAGTTCACTTTTTGCTCATTTTGACTTAATGCTAAAAACAGAAGAAAAAGAAAAAAAACGAATATATTAGTAGTCAAATGGCCTCTTTAGTTGAGATATTGTAGACTTTTTCCTGCTGACGCAATTACTCAGTCATGTATGTTAATCCAGAGCTGAAAATAGTCCTTACTCATATTAATGCTTTCTAAATACCACAGAGCATGAGTGGTTCAGAAAATGAAAGAACACATTTGAAATGGAATTACGTCTCTGCCGGACTTCCCCTTGAACCATCCTTCTACCCGCACACCGTTTTTAGCAGGAGTTTATCTAAAAGAAAATATCAAAGTGACCTTTTTTAGCCTTAAAAGCCACCTTGGCGTTGGCTGTCACACGAGCAACTCAATGTTCATCCAGCAGACGGCGCTCTAATATAAGGCTAGGACTACAAACCTTGTTCTTTCTGACAGATTCACATGGTTTTACTCAGAATCACAGCTGTGTTGAAGCATAAAGCATTGTGGGCTTGATTTTCTCGCTCAGTGTTGGATAACTGTTGGACATGTCTAATACATGTCCATCCTTTTATCACAGCACCAATCTATTTTTGTGAAACAAAATGGCCTAAAATAAAAAATGTAAAAGGATAAAATTGATCAGTGAAGATCTTGAAAATTAAACAGATGACATTATCCCTTGTGCTATTCAATGACCCCACCCTTGCATTGACGTGTTCTCCCTACCATGACAAAGGTGGATAAAGGTGGAAAGATTTCATGTAATCCATGGACACCAGTGAAGATCACAAATCATTGAAGAAAAAAGGTTCAGAGCACTGTCTAGTGGGTCTAGATGACCCAACTCGCAATGTCAACGTGCCTAGGATAGCATTAGGGTTACTATTGACACTACTTTATGTCAGACCATTAAAACACATAAATCAACACTAAAATTCATTTAGTCTTACATAAAAAAACGCTTCCAGAGGTTTCCAAGCTCTCCGCGAGTCTTTTTTCTTCGGCGCTACAGCAGCTACACAGCACCTTTTGCTCCTAGTCTGCCAAATATAGCACAAACACACACTCGTGAAATGCACACAAACACTTGTCAGCGCTCCTGCTGTTGCTGCAAACAGAAGGGAGGCCTCGGGTCGAAGAAGGATGGTCAAAATGCAGTGGAAGCAGAAGGCAGACATGCATGTTTGTTTAGACAGCATCCAGATGTTCTGCGTGTGTTCTGGGTGCACAAAAAGATGAGCCACGAAGAGTCAATGGAGCGCACCGTTATTCAGATTCGGAGAGAGAAAAAAAATCATCAAAACATGGGGTTAGTAAGTTGTTGCAGGTTTGTATTCTCATTTTCTTTGATTTATGCAAAAAAAAAAAAAAAGTACAATCAAATGCAGCTCTGGTTGTTTTTCCCTTCACGCCAAAATGTGGCGTCCACTCTCTTACAGACCAGTCCTGGCCTAGTTGAACATGAATATGCTAGCTTGGAGGCAGATGTGTTTCTCCCCAGAGTGACTGACGCAGCTTTTAATGGAGCGAGATTGAAGGCCCTGTTGTTAAGGCAACATCTGTTCCAGAAGGAAACAAGGCTGCTGAATAAAGAACAGGAAGTGAGGACTGTTGTAATGCACTCTGCTGCACAGCAGCAATTTTTCTGCTCTTTTTTTGTAGAATTGACCTACCAAGGCTGTAGGGGTGGTAGGATGTGTCCATATAAGGAGCTTTAGCTGTTGGCAGCGTGACAATTCAAACTAAGACAGAAAATTGTGGTTCATTTAAGACAAATGTTAAAAAGATTTGGTGTTAATTTCATTGTTCCCTGAATGTTTTTGTAGAAAATGGATTAGCCCTCCACTTACATGGTGTGAGGTTTTAGGAGATGGAGTGGGTTTTTTGGGCTGTGCTGTTTGGGGCCCCTGGTAGAGTCTCCCAAAGGAGACAGGTCCAAGATGATGAGCCAAACTGAGAAAGATTCTCCCTGTGGAAGCAATGAAAACAAAGTCCACGAAAACCCGATGAACTGACAGAACTGAGCCCCATCCTGGTTAAGACTTAGTCACTGCTGCACTTAAGGATACAGGTTGTCTGAAGATGAAAACTGGGTAAACCTGTACATGTACATTTTTTCCAAGGGCATGCTCCAGACGACAGGTCATAGTAAACACTTATACAACACTTGAGGGTGAAGTAGATGAGATGCAGGCGTGTCGTGGGGATTGGTGGGTGGGCGGGCAGATAGGCAGAGTACTTTATTAGTCCAGAGGGAACTTGCATATCCATCCATTGCTCCAAAAATAGAATATACCCTTAAATCAGGATCATAAAAGGATATTAAAAATATTAAAAGTAATTAATAGTCACAAAAACATAAAATAATGTCAATTGAACTCACTAAAAACAGAATAAAAAGAATAAAAGTAGTAAAAGTAGTGGACCGTTCAGTGGCTCCTCTGAACTCCGGTGAGGTAAAACTCCTAAAAATAAAACCAGATTCCTGGAGAAAAATAACGAAGAAATCCGAGGGATGTCCACATGAAGGAGGGATCCTCTCCCAGGATGGACAGGCGTTGTACCAGAACTCTTAAAGAAGAATTATTTTATCTAACGCTACAACTACATCTAAAAGCAACACAGTCCTGGTGGAGGATCCCTCAGATAAAAGGATCTATACAGCCCCTCCCAGTTCAAGAAAATGAGCGGGTTCTCACATTTATACAGTATGTAGATACGGTGCCAGCTCCGCCCCAAGGCTAACAGACACACCCACTTTATCCACAGGGCTAACAGTGATTGGCAAATTCGCTTCCCTTTTATGTACACATCCATCTTTCACTGTGACATTTATGGGACAAAAAAACTTTACATACGTCCTTATTGGTCATGTCTATTTCCTGAACATTGACTGTATAAAAGAGAACTGGGCTGACTGAATTTGACGTCACCCATTAAATGCCTTACGTCCGGTTCCAGCGAAATGAAGCCAATTCAGTCGCCATTTTTCCACGATACAAACGTTGCAATGTCGGAGCCAGATGACAGTGATTGGACAGTGAGGGGTCTAAGTCAAAGTTTCTATGGCAACTGCAGTCACCAATCAGGAGTGAGCGTGGTTCAAGTCCACACCCCCTACCGAGGAAGATGGCTTGAGAAGATCTTTCAATCAACCATGCTTTTATTGAGGCATCTGATTGGTCAGTTTATAACTTGAATAACTTGCGATTAAGGAAAAAATATCATGAAAAAAGGGTTAGGAAGAATATAATAAAAATCAGCTGTCAGATCAAGACTCTTTATTCTGACCAATAGAATGGCTGAGTAACAAGAAATCATAATTCTGCTTATGTTATTGAGAGTACTAGTATTTATTACTTTTAAGTTTCTTTTTCACTCCTTTTATTAGCCTTTCAGCACATAAGCTAAAGCTTGGAACTGCTCGACAATCCCTCCTTGGGGTTTGCACCACTCCCCTCTTGTTCTGATCCTGTGTACCTAACCATCCATCCACTTTTCTACACCAACCATCCATTTTCTGTTCTCTATGCCCAGTTACAGAAAGTAGGACACTAATTCAGACAACTTTGAGTAAAAAACAAAGCTAGAAAAAGACAAAACTGGTTTGCCAAATAAAAAAACATCATTTCTTTTAGTTCATAGTCCCCATAAATGACTTGTTTTACTAAAGATTTTACTTTGCTGATTACAGATTCATGTTTGCTTGTATAAGGTCCCAACTCCAGTAATGTAAAGATTGAACCAAAGGTCAACACCAACCTACAGTAAAATGCTTTTAGAAAAGTATGCAGAAAAACTAAAAGTTTCTTCATGTTTAATCTGGTCTGAGCTTCAATGCAGCGAAACAACATGGATGGCATGTGCTTATTTCATTTACAAGTTTAAACTTTACTGTGATGACGGCATACACAGACACACCCACAACAAAACGGTTGTACAAACTTGTTTGCAGTTTCAAACTAAACATTCCTGAATAAATACACTTTTTTTGTTAAAATATACATGTTTTCAGTCATTATTTGTTGCACAGACACTTGAATATTTTTGTCCATTTTACTTAATTGGGTTTGTTTATGAGTTTCAGCTGTTTTTGAGCTGCCAGTGCCGGTGATGATGCTGGTCCCTGCGACTGTTCACAAACAAGCTCTGAAAACTTTGGACAAAAAGCCTAAAGGCCACCATCACTGTGAAATACTCCAGAAACATAATCTGCTGAGCTGCGACAATATGATTCAACATGCAGAATGCATTCTGGTCCATAAAATCCTTCTGGCTCCTGCCCCACTTCAGGACCAAACAGAGGCACCAGAGCAGGTTCAAGAGGTGACAGCATTATCCCTTGTGCTATCCTAGGCACTTTAACATTGGGAGTTGGGTCATCTAGACCCACTAGACAGTGCGCTGGACCTTTTTTCTTCAATGATTTGTGATCCTCACTGGTGTCCATGGATTACATGAAATCCTTCCACCTTTATCCACCTTTGTCATGGTAGGGAGAACATGTCAAAGTAAGGGTGGGGTCATCTAAGATAGCACAAGGGTTAATCCTTCCAGAACAAGCAGTTTTGGACACACGGTTTTGTCCTTTCAAACCTGTCTAACTTGGAACAAAATCCCAGAATGCGTTCGACAGCTCCCCACACTTCTATCTTTCTCAAAACAATTAAGATGATGGCTGCTGGAAAACCAAACTTGCTCTCACAACTAACACTAGGAAAAATGCCATAAAACTGTTTCCCAAACAAAAGTCAAAATAAAACATGGGGGGGGGGGTTTCATAAATGTCCGTAGTATTGTCTGATTTTGGCAATTTTTTTGTAGTAGTACAAGATGTATTTCAAATCCAATCAACATTTACATGAAATGAAATATAAGTCTACACAAGCCTTTTGAAATTTCCTTGATGTATACGTGGTAAACTATGTATTTTAAACCTTTTTTAACTTAATCTATGTTATGTTGATTTTATGTGATGCAATTTCATGGTAACCCTTGTGCCATTCTAGGCACTTTACCATTGGGAGTTGGGTAATCTAGATCCACTAGACAGTGCGCTGAACCTTTTTCTAATGTACTTTTTTATTTGATTTCTTTTATCTACAGTCTCTAGGTGGCTGACCATGCTCAGCACGGGACAGAGGATGAAAATTAGCTAAGGCTACAAGAATGTACAGTGTTTCTCTATTTTAGAGCACTCCACGCTGTTTTTCTATGCATTGTTCCTGTAATAAATACAATACAATACAATACAATAAGGTGTGGCTGAAGTTCTGCTCCTGGAAAAGAGGCAGTCAACCAGCACCACTTTAAACGTGTTTTTCATGGTTATCAGTTTAAAAAAACTATATTTGACATAATCTTTCTTCAAAAACAGTTTGCTGTGTAACATTATTAAGCCTTTTTTAGATCATCTTAACTATACTGCATATCGGTTTATGTTAAAAACATTGTACTTTTATTAGTTTCAACAAACCTGTCCCTGTTTATTTGCAGTGTATTTGTCTGTATTTGTCATTTAGAGAGAGCATTTCCTTTTTGGGAACCTGAATCCAAGATTCAAGGTGAACACGAAAGCGGGTGCGCGCGCACGAGCGGGAGCGCGCAGCATCGCTGTCATCAGTACAACATCAGCATCTTCCGGGGGCGCGCAGAGAACCGGGAGGAGGAGGACGCAGAAAGAGAGATGAGAGAGAGACATAGCGGGGGAAGGATTTCGACCAGACCGTGCTGATAATGGAGTCGAGGCGGTGGAGGATGTCGGGAAAGAGGACTGTTGATATTTGACAGAGGGGTCGCCCAGAGAGCCGCTCTTCCTTTTTTTTTTTCTTTTACCCTTTTTTTTGGGGGGGGTCTTGTTTTGTTCTTTTCTCCGTTGGTTGCCACATGCTGCGTGGACGTTGAGGGCGCGCGGAGGAAGGGGAGCTCCCTCACGTATGCCTCGGAAGGCGGGATCGGGCTCCACCGCCGGCGCTACGGGCAGCAACCTGGTGATGATCACGGAGAGCCAGGAGAGCCTGATGGATGAGGACGAGATGCGGCTTTAGCACCCCTCCACCCGAGAAACAAAGGGAAGACTGTGGATGGCGCCGTCCTCCTCGTTTCCAGTGTAGCCCCGAGGAGAGCAGCCTGAGACGGCAATGTTGAATCACTGGTGTCGGTAAATTATTCATTAGAGAGGGAAAAAGGCGATGATTTTATATTGCTTTAATGCCCCCCCTCCCCATGCTCATTTTGATTATGTTTGATCTGAATTTCCCGGTTCTGTTCTCATTCCATGGTTTTTTAAGGTCCGTTTGAAGGGAACTGGATCCTGACGTGTGACAAGCAAAGGGATTTTTTTTTCACACAAACATATTTTAATTTAGAGTCAAGAAAAAGCAGGACGGGGGTGTCTGTGAGAAGCAAAGACCAAACATGTTGCCTTCCCAAGAAGCCTCCAAGATCTATCACGACAATTATATGCGCAACTCCCGGGCCATCGGGGTGCTGTGGGCCATCTTCACCATCTGCTTCGCCATCGTCAACGTGGTGGTGTTCATCCAGCCCTACTGGATCGGCGACAGCGTCAACACGCCGCAGGCCGGCTACTTTGGCCTCTTCCACTACTGCGTGGGCACCGGGCCGTCGCCCAGCCGGGAGTTGACTTGCGTGGGCAGCTTCTCCGACTTCAGCTCCATCCCGTCCGGAGCCTTCAAGGCGGCCTCGGTGTTCGTGCTGCTGTCCATGGTGCTGATCCTCAGCTGCATCGGCTGCATGGCGCTCTTCTTCTTCTGCAACACCTCCACCGTTTACAAGACGTGTGCGTGGATGCAACTGCTGTGCGGTGGGTTCCTCTTCTTCTTCTTCTTCTTCCTCTCTTCTCCTGTAATGTCATTAGGGTGATGACACTTTAGCGCATCCAGGAAACCTGATTCACCCGAACATCATGGGGCTGTCACGTGACTCCACGTCTGTAGAAATAGGAAATCTGCAGACATTTTACGCACACAACTACGTTCTGGGGGGAAACACTCATGCATCTCCAGGATGTTTGCTTAGTGCTGATGACATGTCCTCCTTCCATCCATCCATCCATCCATCCATCCATCCATCCGACCCCCATGGGCTGCCACCACACAGCTGCTATTTTAGGATGATTCCAGGTCGATTGGATTACTGTCTTTTTTTTTTTTTTTTAATCTTTGGATTCCACCTCACCGAGGCCAGTCGGTGGTTTCCTGAAAACTCTCCTGTGGAACATTTTGTGCCGAAGCCACAAAAAAATCAAGTCAATTTTCTGAATCCCAACTGCGAATTCCTAAATGTCAGAGTCTCTCAGAGTAGAAAATTTTCTTTCCTGAGCCGCAACTGCAGCAAAATTTGTCATGTGCTGTGGCAAAAAAAAGGGGGGGAAAATCTATCACAGTTGCAATAAATAAATGGATCCCATATCTATCTTTATAAGCTGATCAGTGTGATAAATAGTGCCAGGCAGAAAAGCGTGGGAGTCAATTTTCTGTGCAGAAACAGTCAGCATACCAAATGAGAAGAAGGCAAAGAGATCAGCACTTTTTTTTCTTCTGTATTGTTCTTTTTCTCATCCTCATCTGCCCACACGCTCCTCTGTTCTGCCGAGTGTGGTGAAAGCTGTTTGCAACTCCATGATCAGACAAAACCAGTTTTGCTCTTTTTGTTTTACCGCTTTTTCATGAAAAATCAACTTTAGGTTCATTTATTTATTCATTTAAGGAGGAATTCCAGTCTTTCCCAAATGTGACCTCAAGCCAAGAATTCAGCAAAAAAGCTGATAAACCGCAGCAGCGTTTTCTCAAACAATATTTATAATGAAATTTGGTGACATTTAAGTTATTTTCTTGCTCATATTAACCCTTGTGCTACCCTATGGGGTCAAGATGACCATTGACGTGTTCTCCCTACCATGACAAACGTGGATAAAGGTGGAAAGATTTCATGTAATCCATGGACACCAATGAAGATCACAAATCATTGAAGAAAAAAGGTTCAGAGCACTGTCTAGTGGGTCTAGATGACCCAACTCCCAATGTTAAAGTGCATGGGATAGCACAAGGGTTAAATACGCTATAGACCTAAGAAGGTTCGACTCTTGTGGACTCTTTTAAATCTGGTGAAGGTTTAGGAACTCTAACAGGCTGGCAGACGGCCTAATGCTATTCAGCACCTTGGAGATGATCGTTTAATCATCACTGTGGCCTGCTGGGAGAAGCAGCAGCCCTCCTGGCACCGCCCAGCCACATCCTGGGAATTCAGGAACGGGCTGGCGTGGTCAAAGTGGAGAACAAATGTTAGATAGCGAGCGGATTGACCCTAGACACTCTGGTTGGCTTAAAGCCCAAGCAGAGCTACACCTGTAATCTGTGGTGCAGCTGACTTGGTGTCAGACTGTGGATCACGCTGGAAATATTAATGGAACTTATTGGTTTAGTTAAGAATGAATAAAAGATGAGGAAAGTCTGGAAGTAGAGCCAAGGCTGGGGATTTAGGACTCTTGGCAGATCGCGCTGGAACTGGGAGCCTTGGCATCGTATAGCTGAACAGAAGCCAAAGCTAGCATGAATGTAAACTTTACTTTTTCAATGTGAATGAAGTCGAAGCAAAAGGTAATTTAAGTTGGCGTTCACATTTCTCGGCAGAAAAGCAACGTTTTATACCAGAATGATCAGTCTGCTGTTTTGGTTGAAGATTTCTTTGTTTATTCATATTTTAGTTTTAGTTTCTTTCTTGTTCCTTAAATATTTCAAACTTCCATTTTTTTTTCTTCATTTATTCCAATTTTTTGCATTCTGCTTAACATCCTGTTATTTATTTTTTTTGTAATTTATGAAGAAAACTAACACTAGGCACTTCTTTTTAATTATTTTATTGTGAAAATATGCTAAATAAAGAAGTCAAGTCATTTTTATTAAAAAATTAACATTAACATAACTGCAATTAAAGACAGTTAGAGAGTTTTTTAACATTCAGTGTTAATTTCTATGTTTCATCGACGACACTTTTTTTGTTTTAGACCATTTCTTTTGTGGCAGAAAAACAACGAATTTGTTGCCTCGTTTTGTCGTTGTAGTCCATTTTTGTTTGTTTCTGTAAAAAATTCCAGGCAAGGAAATCAAGGTAACAACTGATTTGATCAATTTAAAAATTTATCAGTTGATTTATTTATAACTAAAATCAACATTTTCTATTTAATGCCAGATTGTTTGTTCATTGACATCACATATCTTTTTAATCTATGCTTTCACACCTAGTTGTGGTGTTCAACAGGCTTTGCTATTTGCTGTAAAAAATATCCCCTTATTTTGATCAAACTTACAAAATTTACAAAAGAAATACTCACTTGTGTAGTCAATAATGAAAAATATTTCTTTTTCCAGAACTAAAACCAGGAGTTTACCAAAACTCTGGGAGAGGAGAACTTGTGAGGATAAACACGGTAGATCTAAGAACAGTTTAAGAACTTGGTGCATAGAACAAATAGGACAAATGCCCCAAGTCAGTCCTACATGCCCCATCGCTCTTTAAAACCCTCAGTATTTTTTAACAATGGCTTCTTCTTGTCTGTTTTACTGATAACAGCATTAACAGCAACAACATTAATTATTAAAGTTAAAACAATACAATAAATACGCATCACTGTGAGACTGGGAGAACGAGGGTAAAATGGTGCACAATGTTGAAACAAGCCATTAATGATCTTCTTTTACCGCCTATTGATGCACAAATGCAACAAACCACTTGTACTCCAAAATTATCTTCATCAATATGAAAACAAAATATCAGTGATTTTTTATTTTCAGAGATAGAAATAAATTCAGACATCAAGGGAATAAAATTATCCAAAAACAAAAAAAGTAATCTCATACCCTGAACATTTTTTTTTTTATATTTAAAAATCCTGCCTTTTACCCCAGGTACCTCTGGTGAATTATTTTTTTAATAAACTCATTGACTCCAGTGATCAATTATGTCACCATGGAGACCATGAATGACTCAGTTTAGCTTCACAGAACGTCACAACTCAACTCCTGTCCCTCTGAATGAAAACGGTAAATATTTCATGGAGGGATCCTCCCTTTGGGCTGGCGTCATCTTAAACCAAAGCACTGAAACTTTATCTTTTGTATGACTGAATTAAATTTCTTGGAAAAAGTAACAGATGTTATTGTTGCTTTTTTCCCCACTTATCTTATTTATCACTATTTATTCAAACATTTCCGTGTTCACAAATTTTAGAGGCTGTTCTTTTGGATTTTTACACTATATTTCTGAAAGGGAACAATCTTTCTTTGCAAAACATTTTGGATCGTTTGTGAAAAACTGCACAAAAAGCTAAATTTGAGTTAATTTTGAATGATTTAACTGAAATGAGAAGAAAATGGATGCTTCTGCAAAGCATTAGCTAGTCTCAAAAATGCAGATTACAGGAAGAAGCAGCTGTTTTCCACAGTCTTTAACTCTTCCAACCCTTTTATGTCAAACCTTAGTGGCAAAATTGATAATGTGGTCATTTTTAAAACTCAAAATTTAGACTAAATTGCATTTTTTTTTTAAAAAAGAGGCAAAAGTTAGGGCTTGATTTCCCAAAAGTACCCTCCGTTTGTGCAGAGCTTTGCTGCTCACACCTTCGCTTGGATTTTGATTAATTCAGCAGGAAAGCTCTGGGGAAAATGGCTGGAGCTTCAGTTTAAACTCACATTCGTTCGACCTAGGACGAATTTTGTGGAAAAAGCTTCAGGGAAGCAGAAATGAAGGCCCAACATTTTTAATCTCAGCAGACCTTGGGAGGTCTCTTCCTCAGCCATCGTCTCTCATCCACCCTTTTTCTCTCATTCTAACCCTTCTTTTCCATGGCTCCACCTTAAATGTGGGACTACACCAACGCAGCCTGATGACTGCCTCTCTCCCTCGTCTCCATCAGCTCATGGCTCCATCCTTCCTTCCTGTCTGACCTTGTATGCTGCAATATTAAACAGAACTAAGCAGTACATGGGCCATGGCACAGGAGAGAAGCTGTCTTGGGAGAAACAACCTGACAGACTGTTCAGTCTTTCACTGAATGAGTGAGTGAGTTTATGTTGGGGCGCTGCAGGGGAACTCATTTATGCTAAAGTTAACATTTATTACAATGTCTTTAGGAGGAAAGAGGCTGAAACAAAAGATATGTGTGAAATCACGTTAATTAAAGACCAATTTAAACATGTTACTAAGTTTTTCTGAGGCTTGAAGATGCTAAGATGATGTCAATAAATGTCCTGAAGCAGCTGCTATGAGTTTATCCCACTTAACTTAACACTGGTTAGCTTTGGTGAAAATGTAAACTGTCAGACCAGGAAATATTGCTGTTCCACATGTTTCATCTTCCTCCAAAACATCATTTTTGTGGACAGAGTTTTAGTTTAAACGACTGCTAACAAAAACAGCTAGCAATGATTTATTTACCAATAATGGAATCAGTAAAAAGCCAAAAAAATACTTTTTTTTTCTAGATTAAGCTAATTCCAACCTGGAAAGAGTTAATTAAATGTTTTGAAAACCCAGTTTTTAAAGTGTTCTAGTGGCATTTTTCTGGTGATAGAGGGCATATACAAAGTAAATGAGCACAAAATTCAATTTCTGAGTTTTTCTTTTATAATCCTACAGATTCTGCAGAAAGTACGTCCTAGAAAATGACACAAGTTTGATGATTTTGACTAAAAACGGCACAATAAAAATAAAAAGACCATTTTGAACAGATCAAAAGATGATCGGCCTTTAGCGAGAAGTCAAATGTTCCAAACCATGATGTCACAATGTGACATAAGGCGTCCTCTGTTACGAGGCTCTCAAATGCCTTTTTTTTTTTCCAAGTTCAATACGAAGATTCATCCAGTTTTGCTACAGTCAGTTGAGTTTTTGTTCATTTGGAGCTACAGAAAATAATCAAGTTTAAAAAAGATCATCAAAATTTTGCTCTTAAGCTTCATATTAAAGGTGTAAAAATAAACATAATGTAGAAAATGAATAAAAGACTAAAAAACTAACTTCCATCACTGACCTAATAATCTGACAGGGCAGGAGCAATCAAGAGTTTCCATTTTTTGCTTTGTAGTTGTGTGATTATTTGAGCTTCATCAGCTCTTGTGAATAATATTATATATATAAATGTAAACGTCCTCAAGTTAGAGTCAAATGCTTTTTAGCAATAACTCCTCATGGAAAGTCTCACCTAAAACTGTCACAGATCCAGGTCTCTGAGGTGGGGCAGCTTCATAAACCGCTCATTCCAAGCACTATATAGATGCAAACATCTTAGAATTAAAACAAATCTTTAAAACAAATTAAAAGAGACAGCTCCTATGTGCTCTGAGAGAAACAGACGCTAAATCTTATCCATGCTGTCCTCCATCGAAGCCCAATCAATCATCAATAGTATGGAGTTTTCTGAACTTTACTTCAACTGCAAAACCTAGCGCCAGATGGAACAAGGTCATGTGAACACAATTAGAGAGGCACAGATTCATGTTTGAAATGAAAAACCTTGATGCTAAACTTCAGTCAGGGCAAATTCACTAAAGTAAAAGTCGGTAAAGATATTTATATTAAATCTTTTTAAACTGATGAATGAAAGTGTGGATAAAATGTGTAACTTGTTTTTTCTTTTCGCTAACAAAACCTCAAATTATAGGACAATTCTGTTAAAATATCTCACCATCATGAATGGAAAACTTTTACGTTTTTATTCCAGCCTATTATTTTGCGAGGAAAACAAAGGTTGTGAGTAAATAGGACAACTTTTTATGTGTTCTTACCCCGCTTATGTTTCCTGCATTAAGTGACAGAAGATTTTACAGGAAAATAAGCTCTGAGATTTGAAAAACATTTAAAGGTACAAAAAAACATACTGTTGCTTATCTCTGTTGTTGTGTTACTATATATCACATCAGTATTTATGGTGGTCCTTCATTTTTTGCAAAGGTTACCTTCTAAAAGGTACCTGCGTTAGACTAAGTCTGCCTAGTAGAAGTATTTTTTTACAACAATTACAGATACTTGAAGGCAACAAAACTCCTTACTACAAATTTGCTACACTTTTTTCAGACTTACATGAACATTTTGACACTTTTCTGTCTTGTTTAAACTCTCAAAGTTCAAACCTTCATTGAAAAAGAAGTCCAGTTTTATGCAATAAAAAACAAAAACGATTTTTAAAGTTTTATCTAAATTTGGCAACCTCCACACATTTCTGTGCACTACACAAAGGAGACTGACTGACAAAGTCTACAGCCAATCAGAATCCAGAACACAGTGCGCTGTAAAAAAGAAAAAAAATGCAAAATTGTAATAAAAAAAATATGCTAAACAATGAGACAGCAGAAGTTGAACCATGCTGTAGCAAAGGACCACTGTATAGTCCATAAAAGACAGCTTTTGACCTTTAACCTTTTGGCTGACCACTGTTTTAGTATCCTGTAACCTCGTTATTGCATCGGCATCTTCTAAGAGAATGTAAGTTTACAAACGAAAGTTCATGTCCTCTCAAAAGAGTAAATAAGGAACTCTCCTTTCTGTAATGCAGAGGGTTAAACACTTTGAAAATTAGCTCTTCAGACCAAATTACCCAATGTTACCAAAGCTACCCGGTAAAACAACCATTTTCCAGTTGTTTCCAGTGGAGGAAATGAACACTGAAACTATTCAAACTACTACTGTATCGTGGCGCTGGACCGAGTGACTCTGACGTCAGCCATGAAAAATGGTTAACCTCCGGCTCCAACCAATTTATTTAATTTATCTACTTTTTTTTTTTTTTTAACTAGGATATTCCCACTGAGATTAAAAATTTTTTTTGCAAGGGAGTCCTGGCCAAGAGGCAGCCACAGTCAGTGTCCAACTCACAGACACATTAAAACTTTGAAACACTATGACAGTCAAAAGACTGTAGAACAACAACAAAATACATTAAAACACTGGGCCATTAAAGGGAATAAAACACAACACTTGGAAAAAATGAATCATAAAAACTGTTAAATCAGCGATCAAGAGAAATAATTACAACATTTCATGGAATTTCTTTGAGCTTTGCTTTGTTAATATTTAATGATGCCAGTTTAGTTAGTGGCCAACCTTTTTGAAAGATATTCCAGGCCAAGGGAGATGCATGAACAAAGCTTTCTTCCCACGTTCTGTGTGGCCAATGGGACAGTAAGCAACAACTGATCCTTTGATCATACAGGAAGTGCGTGTGTAGCCCTCGTGTAACCGGCCTCAAAGGCACATTAACGTTGGGAGTGGGGTCATCTGGACCCCACAAGATAGCACAAGGGATCGGGAGGCAGAAATCCAGCCAAAGATTTATACGTAAAAATGTCCCAATGGTACCACCTCCCAGTGGAGAGAGTGGGCCATCCCACTCATTTGTACAATTCACATGGATGCAGTCGGTTATGAACCCTAAAAAAAAATGAAGTCAATTCAGCCACCATACGGACACCGCTATGTTGAAGCAAGACGACGTCAGTATGCAGTGATTGGTGTGGGCTGGTCCTAGTTTCTATGACAACCACTCTCACCAATCAGAAGTGAGCTTGTTGGAAGGCCCCATTACTACCACTTGAAAGCGGCCACTCAAAATCTGTCAAGCAAGCTTACCAGCTACTCTAATTGAGGCATCTGAAAGAAATATGAGAAAAATAAGGATCAAGAACATGTTAAAAAAGGTATCAGAGCCAGAATGGTTCTGACCAATAAAATGACTAAGTAACAGCTGTTTATTTTGCTTTATTTGGCTTTATTAGTTAGCGGCTGGGTAGCTCTGTTGGTAAGGTGAAAGGCGAGCAATTAACATCACCCAGTGAGGGCCCTTGGGCAAGACCCTTAACGCCACTGACTCCCGAGCGCGGCTCGGCTGCAGCTCACTGCTCCCCCAGGAGATGGGTCAAATGTGGAGAACAATTTCCCGATTGTGAAAATATAGTAAAGTAAACTTATTTCTCTATAGAAGTCTACGTGATTTTGGCTTCTTGGAGCCGGCAGGACCCTTCCTGTTTGGAGGGGTCACTCAGTCCAGTTGTTAAATACAGTTAAATATTAAACACAGTTAATATTTTCCTTGCAATTATAGTTTTTGTGTATGTCTATCATTGAAATAATACACGGACGATGAAAACACAAAGGCATTTTTAACGTTGAAAATGCTGCATCATTTTAATTATTTCAGCTGATGGTACATGCGTGCAGTTGTGTGCACGGCCTCGCTCAAGCATGTTCACACAGGCAAACATATACACAATGGTGAGAAAGCTCAATTATTAATAAAACATTTTACTTTCTGTTCTCAGCTCTGGCATACGTGCATTTGTCTACATGGATTTGCATTTTCGGGGAAACAGCTTCCTCCGGCAGATAAACGCGGGCTCTAAACGGTTAAAGAGATGCTGCAGTGGTCCTGTAAAAAGCCAGAGGAGGCAGAGAAGAGAGCTTCCCTGGGGGATATCCTGCTCCCCGCTCTCCCTCGTTGAGATTTCTGTTGGCTTTTTTCAACCAAACGTACATGTTTTAATTATCAGGCACTTAATAAATAATTCCAAAGTCACTGGGGTGTTTCTAAAAATATCTCAACAGCTGAATAATGGATTTTGTTGACCCTTTTCAACATTGTCACTTAGTCAGAATGTGTGTGTGTGTTTGTTACAAAGGTTTAGAAGGACATTTTTCCAGTTTACACGCCACGCAAACGGGAAATTTTATCTTATAAGGACACAGCATGTGTGTGTGTGTGTGTGTACTGAAGTCAGGAGCATGAGCTTGTTTGTTAAGTTTATTAGCATTTGTGTGCAGTCATCAGTAAATCTCATCTACAGAAAACTTCTCTATATTAAATACAGAAATATAACCAAGTATTTTCAATGTATGCAATTTATTGCTATTACATTTATGGAGCTCTGCTCACAGAACCTAGTTCACATTAATGTGTCTACATTAACCAGCATTTAGGTTGCTGGGTGGCTGATTCTTGTGCTAAAGACAGCTCTGCAAAAAATACTTAATTTATCCTTCTGTAATGCAACCTTTCGCTTTGGTGTGAGCACATTCCTGATGAGGAAGTATTACAGACACACAGCCACTATGTACATTTTGTGCATTTTCCACGTATGAAATTTCGGTCTTTTGTGATCCATGCATAATATACTCAAATTATAACTGTTTCTTGTTTTAGTGATGCGACGATGTGCGCAGATGTCCGTCAAGGGTTTCGGTCGACGTGTCTTTACGTAAATTCATTTTTGTGATGTTCAAAATTTTTGGTCGGTTGAGAATTATGCAGTTTTTGCGTATTTTTAAATACTTTATATGCAATTATGTATATCTTACAAAATTGTGTGTGATTTTTGCAAGATGCATACATTGGTTTACATGTTCTTTGCGTGGTTTATTAATACCTTTTCCCTGGTGTTAACGTGGTTCATTTGGGATACATCTGTCAAAATTTCACATAAAGACCACGACTTTTCACACTTTTTCCATATGACCAATTATCATCCATGCAATATGAGTAAAATATATGTAGTCGCTGTGTGACACGGCCTTCATTCAGATACTGTGGGCTGCATTTGTCTGGATATTATGGCACCCACTGACAATGAGGAAAGGACCATGATGTACTAGCTTCTTCCTACCAAACAGACCCTCCTGTGTGCAGTAGAGGGTCCTAGTCCAGGATGGCTGTCCAGAACATCATGTTCTGGCTCCTTCATGGTGAAGGAGCAGTGGGTTTCCAGTTGTGATGCTGTGAGTGAATTAATTAATGAATCTCTTTGGCCCTTAAAAGAGGTAAAGAAGTGCAGTATAATTTGTTGTTGTTTCTGTCCTTAATGGTATTGGTGCTCCAAATTTGAAGGTAGACACCTTTATTTACTGGTGGCTGGATGGCTCAGTTGGCTGCATGCAGGACTGGTGCATGGGAAACCAAAGTTAGATTCACAGGGGACCTGATGAGCTTAATCCAGTGTGAGTCCTTAGACAAGACCCTTCACAGTACTGCCTAACTGCAAAGCTACAAGGGAGCCCAAGTCAGGGTCCCCTGTGCTGGTACCCAGCCCAGATAAAATACAATTCAGGGTTGTCTCAGGGAGGGCATCTGTCGTAAAACTCTCTGCTAAACCACCTGTTCAAATGAAAGCTGATTCATGACTGGGTGGCGTTTCCTACAGATGTTTTACATTTTACAAACATACATTATTAAAAACTAAGAAAGTGAAATACTTGGAGGGAATTTACTCTTGTGAGTTGAAGTGAAAGGATGTAAAGACAGGATGATAAGAGGGAAAGCTTCATGCCAAGTAGGCCAGTGATCCCTGGCAGCAGCGGCGTCTTCTAAAGTGCCCCGTCAGCAGTCCACGCTCCAACAGACGTACACACCAGACTTGATCTCAGCCCCAATAAAAGCTCTGTACATCAAATAGAAGGCCGTCCATTAAAGAGATGGAGGGTGGCAGGTCAAAGAGCAGACGCAGAGGCAGAGGGAAGGCCAGGCCTCAGACAGCTTTATTACATTATGGACAGGACACGACACACTCTTAATGCAGTCTTGCTCACACCTTTGTGATTCACAGCTCGCTGTTAAGTTTCAAAGTGCTGCCGCATGTTTCCACTGGGATCAGCTTTGGATACTTTGGAGAGCAATAATGCTTCAACTTATTGATCATTTATTAAAGTCCCCTATGACATTTTTTTCTTTATAAAAACATTCTCAGTGGTGTTTTAACAATGATTATGAAGTTTTTAACTAAATTCCCACAATCTAAATGTCTTAAAAAGCCATATTTATGTCCATGTGAAGCCACTGTTTTCAAAATCTCCTCTACGGGGGGGCCCAAAGCACAGCTGTAAGGCGGTCGACCCCACTTTGCCCCTGGTAGAAGTTTGGCGCCAGTGTTTGGCAGTGGAGCTACCACCAGTGTGTGAATGGGTTTCTGAGGTGGTGAGATGAATAGCCCCGCCTTCAATCCCCCCTTTCTGCAAGCTGCGTCTTGCATGAGTGAAGAGCTTGACACAAGGGGGGCACAAACGACACAGACTGACAGTCTCCATTCTCAAAAGTTTATCTTTAGCGATAAAGACATGATGAAAATATACATCTTTTTGGCTCCAAATCGGCACTTTTTGAACAATGTGTGGAATGACAAAACGAATGTGTGTACCAGACCCTGCTGTTTAATAAAACTACACACCAAAAAGAACTTTGAAAAGTCTATGAAATGCTGATGTGAGCACATGCAGATTGTTGAATTCACTTACACAGTAAATAAAATGAAATGCTAGAAAGACAGTGACTATTTAAACCTAATATTCCTAATACATGCAGCCAGTACAGGTTATAGATTTAGGCTAAAAACGGCATAAGATCACTGGGAACAGTTTGAAAATTGTTTAGAAGACGATCGGAGGGGTTTGTCTAATAATACTTTTTAGTTTTAGTTTTACTTATTTATTATACTTATATTATACTTAATACTACAGTATTTTATTTTTTCTTTCTTTGGGATTTTTTTCTCATTCCTTACAGGAAAAGATGCGTACTTATTACTAAGGAGAAAGAAACGTTTTTTTTTTCTATTCCTAAATATTACCATAATAACCAAAAATACATTGTTGTATGAAGAAACAGTACATTGATATACTAGGTAAGATTACAGATTAAACTAGAAGGAGCTGCATTTCCAGAAGAAAATGCAGGGTTGAATGCTATATTGCTGGATTAAAATGAAACTTAAAGGTTAATAACTGGCACAGAAAAGAAAGAAAGAAAGAAAGAAAGAAGGAAAGAAAGAAAAAAAAGAAAGAAATGATGATGAATCAAAGTTGGCCATAAATAAAGTGAAAACATCACAATAACAAAAATAGCTGGAAAAAGCTGAAAGAGCTGAACATTTCAATAGTTGAATGGTTAAAATAGCTGAAAAATTGTGAAAGGAGTTAAGTGCCAAAAAAAATGGCGGAAGATACTAGAATAAAGACAGAGAAACAGGAAAACAAAGTGCTGAAAGGTGTCACAACCATGTACACCAACAACATGCATACATACATGTATATAAATAAGTACATACATGGTTTTTATAGCCCACTTGACGCATTTTTAGAGCTCTTATGTAATACGTTTGACTTTTTACCAAGTAAAGACGACAAGATTTATGTAACAGATCTATAATTATCCAGTGGCTATGAATAAATGAGTTCAGTGTTATTTTAACAAGCTGAGAATCAAAGACTGTTTTTCTCAGTTTCATATGCTCTGATGTCTTCTGACTGCCAGTGAACTGTGAATGCTGCACTGTCAAGAAATGACAGGAAGTGATGAACTGGAAAAAGAGGAAGAAAAAATGATTTTCTTCACTTCTGTCCACCTTTCCTAACCGTCCACCTTCTCTGATCGATTCCTGTCTTCTCGCTGCATTTGAAGCTCCTGAGTTCAGAATGTAGCATCTTGAGTGAGGTGGGAGGGGGGGGAGGAGGAAAACCCCCCAATAGCTTCAAAGGGCATTCTTGGGTTGTGAGGAGGTGGGATTTTATTTTTAGCCTGCCAGTGCCGACTTGAAGGCTTGAGCTGAAGATGGAGGAGGACGGCACACGGAACAGGAAAGACCTTAGCTGTAATCATGGAGGACGGGGGAGCCAGATGCTGATGCATTTTGGACACTGCTCTAAAGCAGCCGTGCTGCATTCATTATGCGCCAGATCGTCACTGTTTCGCTGTGACATTTGTGTCATGTCTGTGAAGGAAAGCACACAATGCGCTTGTGGTTAAGGTCTGATTTCTATTTTAATAAAAGAATAGCTTTATAAAATGTCTGAATCCATAGGAGGCACACGTTTTTATGTCTGTGCCAGGGAGAAATATACTCATCAAAGTGAGTGTCTTACCTTTTACAACAAAGTATTAGGGCCACCATGACAGAAAACAACTAAAATACGAGAAGAAACTCAGAAAATGACGAGGTTGTAATTGTACAAGGAAAAAGCCACACTGTTCAAATTGTTTGTGATTTTTACAGTAAAAATCTGTGATATCTTGACTTGAATTAATGCAGATTTATGAATGTTCAGACCAGTCATTTTTATATATATGTTCTGCATAAAATACCTTGAATTAATTAATTGTCATATTTTATACTGCTAAAGACTTGTCCTTCAATTCAATTCAATTTTATTTCTATAGCCCAAATTCACAACAACAGTCGTCTCAATGGGCTTCGTACCGGTAATTGTAAGCTAAACATACAATCAAAAAGGATCATAAATGCATGCAATTCAATTGGATAATGCTAAACTTTAACTAAACAGACTAAACTAAACTAGACATCGCTGCCTTTAGACCCCCCTTCGAGGTAAGGAAAAACTCCTAAAAAAAATGGAATCCGGAAACAACGAAGAAACCTCAGGGGTCCCCATATGAAGGAGGGATCCTCCCCCAGGACGGACAGGGGATGTACCAGAACTCATAGAGAAGAATTAACTTATCTAAGTCTACAACTACATCTTTAAAGTTCAGCAAATGATCTTCATCCATATGAAGTTGGGGGACGGATGGTGGCGCGAGAGGGGAGAGGGAAAGAGGGACAGTACATGGATCGCACTGCACCAAACAGAGTGAACTAAATGATGAATAATGATCAAGAATAGAGGAGAGAAGGAGAGTAGAAGTAGATGAGAAAAGAGGACAGAACCCCAGTGGACCATAGTTTCCCCAGCTTCAAACTTCTAGCAGTCTAGTGACAACTCTATTGTTATTGTTAAGTTTAATTTAAACAAATTAACAATAAGGTAAATATTCTCTGAACACTAACTAGTCTGACAATAAGCCTGTCCAAAGAGGAATGTTTTCAGTCTAACTTTGAATGTCGAAACTGAATCGGCCTCTCTTACATGAGCTGGGAGCTTATTCCCTAAAACAGGGGCTTGGTGGCTAAACGATCTACCTCCAACCGTACCTTTACTAATTCTAGGAACCACAAGCAGTCCTGCATTTTGGGAGCGAAGTGTTCTATTTGGATGGTAAGGGACTATGAGGTCTTTGATATAGGACGGGGCCATACCATGTAAGGCCTTATAGGCACACAGGAGGATTTTGAACTTGATTCTAAATGGTAAATGGTAAATGGCGTATACTTGTATAGCTCTTTTCTACCTACAAGGACAAAGCGCTTTTACAGTCACTAACCCATTCACCCAGTCACACACACATTCACACACGCATTCACACACTGGTGGCCGCTCCGCTCCGCAAACACAGGCGCCCGCCTACCACCAGAGGCAAGGTGGGGTTCAGTGTCTTGCCCAAGGACACTTCGACTCAAGGGCGTGCAAGGCGGGAATCGAACCTGCAAACTTACGATCATGGGTCGACCCTCTAGAATCAACTGGGATCCCGTGAAGTGAAACCAACACAGGAGTGTTCTGCTAGTTCCTGCTAACAATCTAGCTGCTGCGTTCTGAACAAGCTGGAGACTTCTTAAGTAACTCTTAGGACACGCTGCTAACAAGGAGTTACAGTAATCCAGCCTCGACGTAACAAATGCATGGGTGAGTTTTTCAGCATCACTCTTAGAAAGTATATTTCTGATCTTGGCAATATTCCGCAGGTGACAAAAAGCAGTTCCACACGCCTGACATATGTGAGCCTTAAATGATAAATCCTGGTCAAATAAAACCCCAAGGTTTCTAACTGTGGGATTGGGGGCTATACTTAAACCATCCAGGGAGACTATCTGAGCAGACAGAGCATCTCTGAGGTTTTTAGGACCTAGTATAATGACCTCAGTTTTTTCTGGGTTCAAGAGGAGGCAATTAATTGTCATCCAGGTCTTGATGTCTCTGATGCAGGCATTCAGTTTTTCTATATGGTCATTTTCTTCAGGTTTAATAGATAAATGCAACTGCGTATTATCTGCATAACATTGAAAATTAATGCTGTGTTTCTTGATTATGTTTCCTAAGAGTACCATATAAAGCATAAACAGGATGGGTCCAGGATTCAAACCACCAGAGGGCAGATCTTCTGATCCCTATGTCCTGCTCTAATCTATGGAGTAAAATACTGTGGTCGATAGTGTCAAAGGCTACACTGAGGTCTAACAGGACCAGAATAGAAAGTAGTCCCTTTTCTGAGGCCATTAATAAGTCATTAGAGACTCTAACTAGAGCAGTTTTCGTGCTGTGGTAAGGTCTAAACTAGAGCCCTGCGCGGGACTATTTTCTTCATCCCGCTCCCACCCGCGCCTGCCGAATTTCTGACCAATCCCGCCCGCTCCCGCAACGTATGCGTTACACTCCCGCCCGCACCCGCAATATGTATGTCCACTCCCGCCCGCACCCGCTAAAATCAGAGAATTTATTCCCGCACAGTAATAGATATGCATTGATTTTGTATTGTCTCCCGTCCCACAAGAAAACAAACACGTATTTGTCCCTCCTCCAGCCTCATCTTTTCATGCATTCCTCTTTTGTGTAATGTGCAACTTCATTATTAAATATATTTTCACTAATCCTGTTCGGTTAAAAGTGTGCGTGTGTCAGCGCGCAGACAGACGGCCTGAAGCGCGCTGAACCAGCTAGTAAAGATGCAGGTCAAAGTCATTTGAATTTAAGGACGAAAATAAACATTAATGGTTCAACAGAGCTGAAAATCTGTGAATTAATTTTTTCCTGACGGAAAAATACTTTTTTTTAGCTTCAGCCTTCTCCAGTTTTTGCTGTTTTGCGCCTTAGTGGGGCATCGGCACGCAGATCTGAACACCACGCGTGTCTCACGATGAACCTCGATTGAGGTTCTTTTCTGCTTCATCCATTGACATCATGTCCCTGCCAGGAAACCTGCTCCTTCCTTATCCCGTCAGTGTTGGCAGATAGAGTCACAGCTCTTTCATCCTTCTGCTGCGCTAGAGCGCCCCGACTATCGTGTCAACCTACGATGACCGTATTTAGCGCTCTCTGTGTAAAATACACTAAGGAGCGCGGGTAAAAACAACTGTCAGCTGCAGAGTATATGAACAGGTGAACAGGTAGAGAGGAAAAGCAGGTAAAGAGGTGGGACGGGGCGTTGCACACCCCCAACAACAGGTTAGATGACAGTGGCCATTAGGCGTCTCTACCTGGTGCCTTCACGGAGCTTCAGTACATAAGAATCCAACAGCCGCACAGCCTAACGTAGTCCACTAATATATATTCATGAGATATTCATGGCAGCACTGATCCCGCAGGTTTTTTTTTGCAGCCCCCTCCCGCCCGCAGCACAATTCAAACCGTCCAATCCCGCGAGATTTGTGTTGGGTTCCCAATCCCAATGCAGCCCTCTAGTCTAAACCCTAGCTAAAAGTCTTCAAAGTGGCTGTTGTCCTGTAGGTGGCGGTAAAGCTGCTTAACTACAGCTCTTTCCAGGAATTTTGAAATAAAGCGGAGGTTTGATATTGTTCTATAGTTGGCCAAGTTGCTAGGATCTAAACTGGGCTTTTTCAGAAGAGGTTTAATAACTGCACATTTAAAAGACTGTGGCACGTAACCCGTTTCCAGAGAGGTATTTATTACTGTTAATGGAATCAGTAATTAGGGGAAAGGTTTCTTTAAAAATGAAGAATGAATGATGAATAAAAAGTCTAGTGGGAATTGGGTCTAACAGACAAGTTGAGGATTTGGAGGACGTAATAACTGATGCCATTTCTACTTGATCCACAGCAGTAAAGCAGTCTAATATTACAGAGGTTTCTATGGATGCCTCCACTTCTGCTCTGGTCTGATTGGCAGGGGGCCAGAGAAAATTACAGTGTCTGACATCGACTTAGTAAGTTTACACACCGAAACTACGTTTAACTTAACAACCTCAGATTGACTCCGTCAGGCATCATTACCGTCTGTATGTTTAATATAGATGTTTAACCTGTGATGGCATTAAAAATTTAAGGTTTTCCATCGTAAACTACCCAATGTAAGGAAATACGATTAGTTATACTAGAAGTTCTTGATAAAACACATTCAGCCATAAAATTTACTTATTAATATAATTATTTTTACAGTAATAGTTAGCAATGAAGTGAAAAAACAACAACACTTTTTTTAACTGTAATTTCATTCAAAGGTAACACCTTACTTTTTGAGGCGACATTTTGGCAACCTCAGCGGCCATTTTTTTATTGTAAATTCTACAAAAGAATGTGCATGTATGTGCGCTGTACGGCTATCATACTGAAACACCATATTGGTTCCCTTTTTGTTTTGTTTTATCATTCTCAGTAAACAGCCTTTACATCATAAATTTAGGACTTTAATCTCATCAGTTCTCAATTTATAACTTATGAAATAACTCTGTGATCATAAAATAGTGGATTGTTTTACTCATAATTTGACAAGTTCAATTTCAAACATTTTTACTTTTTCATGATATTTTAAACTTTTATTCTTGTCAAATTACAACTTTTCTCTCAAATTTTTCTACTTCATTCTCATAAACTTTTACCTTATTTTTTTATAATCTTACGACTTTATTCTCGTAAATGTATGACTTTTTAAAATAGTTTTTTTACTGTAGTTTTCTCATAAAAGTATTTTCATTTTCCTTTTTATTTATCTTTTCTTAGATTTTCCCTTATTTTTATTATTGACAAACTCAATATATATACACTATATTGGCTGGGGAAGGAGTTGAAGACTATTCTCCTGCTGCTAAAGCTTTAGAAAACTTTTAATGGTCCTCGTCTGTAGATGACGCTGACCGAAGCAAAAACTCGGCCTTTAATCTCTCCGGGATGACTCCAAGGACGGTAGAAGAGCAGCTTTGCTAATGGTCATTCATCATGTGTCATCACCACAAACACCTTGGTCCCACAGGGTCCCACAGGGCTGCCTCTGGCAGCCTCCACTGTTCATTCACTACACGCTTGTAAAGCTGACCATAGGGGGCCAATTGTTTTCATTAATGGCATGAAGACGACGTATTGATTGTAGTTGTTTTTGGTTTGTCATGTAGTTTGTGAAACAGTTTTCTTACAAAATGGGAACAACCTTGGTACCATCAGTAGCAGATGATGGGTCAAAGGCAATCAACATTATTTAGGGCATAAATTATGCCTGAGTTTCAACTGCCCTTACGTGGGGTGGTGCTGGTGCAAAATGGGTAAACCCATTCAAAGAATGCAGGTGCCCACAGTGGGTGTCAAGGTTGTAGGCAGAGATAATTTTTCTATAGACAGACAGCGGGCGACAGGTCGTAATAAACACTTATACAACACGGAAGCGTTAGCATGTCACACGCAAAACAATGGTACGTTCCATCTTTAATAAAATTCCTTGGGGTGGTCGTACGAGCCTCAAAGTGAACTGCAAGACACACCTATGACCACTCCTAAAGTTGCCCCCACTCCTCTCTATGACCCTCCAAATCGCCATGTGGTCCACACAAGATTACAGGTGAGCTTTCATACCTGTCGACTTAAGCAGTCGGTCGTAGAAAACAAACTGAATCAGACCCGCCAGTGTGAAGGCTCTTCTAAAACCCAAATTCTCTCCAAAACAAACAAAGCTTAAAGGCTTAATTAAAGACATCTATAAAAAAAAGTATATATTTATTTTAAGTTTACATGTTTTTGGTCTATTCTGTGCTTTGTTTATTTCCATGCATGTAGTTTTACTCTTTTGACTCTAACCGAGTTCCATTACAACATATTTTCCAATTGCATTTGGTTGCTACGAGGCTGCAATAACGTGCACACCAATAACTTGTTTTTTTTTTTTTTAAAAAAGCCCTCCCAATAAACTTGGGATGAGTTTAATACCAATCGGGGGAACATTCATCAAAGATCCATAAAGCCTGATGCTCATTACTCACTTAATGATTTCAACATCTCTCATCATGGCTAATATGTTGCATAAAGGTCATAAAAGAAGCTAATAACATGATGATTTCCCACGATGATTACCTCCGTTTCTCTCTCATTCTCTCATTACTTACTGTATTATCATCATTATGTTCTTCTCTCTCATTAAATTCCCTCATTACAGCAACAATCACACCATCGGACACAGTTTCATCCGAAAATAGGAGTCCTTGTGTTTGTATGTTTACACACAGGTGGTGACTAATCTCACATCCTCGCTCATATGTTGCTACAAGTTGGCCGCCCACCCATTCGTCATGATGAATTGCCATCATGAAAAGTGGGAATCACCAGTGTTGTGCAGCATGTGACTAATGGACTTTCTTTTAGTCCGCGCAAAAATACACTGCAAACTATCAGACGATCAAGATATTTTTAACCAGCTTGGAAGTTGCTTTGACTTCTTTTTGCTCTACAACCTTCCAAGCTTTCCCTTAATCAGGAGAAATTGAAATTTGTTAGTCTCATTAAGAACTAGGACCTATAAATAAAGAGATTGTTATTAAAATGAGTATAAATCCTTTTTGCTGACAAACAAAACTTGATTTATGACTTAAAAAACTGAAATTGCTGTATTTTTTGTTTCAGTTTGAAGGATGTTATTTTAAAGTTCACACTGTCATTCATTGTCATTATTTTGGAAGCTGAAATGTATATTTATGTTGCTAAGTGATAGTTTCTGATTTTTTGAGGATGTATTAAGATGGGCCAACTTGCACAATTGTATTTTAATTTAGTTAACATTTTGCTCTAAAATGAGTCATTTCCACTTATAATTAGGTGCATAAAAACTCAAAAAATACAAATCATTTGATTAGAACTAGCAAAAAATCCTTACCATTGGGCAGTTCATCTTTCCCGGTTTAGCTCATTCTTGCAGAGCGTTTATTCAGTTTTTTTTAAACAGCGCACCCTGTTCTGTGTCCTGATTGGCTGGAGACCTTGTCAATCAATCTGCTCAGTCCATGCCGTGTCTCCTGTACAAAAAGGCGGGGCTCTTCAGATCTACTGAAATCTCTGATCGATCAGATCTTTGTTTTCATTCTAAGATCCTGGACCTAATAACTGTGAAAATTTGAGAATTTAAACAAGAGAAAAGGGTGAAAATGTTCATGTCTGTCTGAGAAAAGTGTATTTGGGCAGTTTTACTGCCATAAACATCTGTAATCAGACTCCATGGATTTCACCGATCACGGTTATTTTTAGAACCTAACTCCTGCAATAAACGAGGGAACTCTGTTCTGGTGAAAAGGTAACGCAGATATGTGCCTAGCTGCAGCAGAAGACACAGAAATGTGCTTTATTTCATGATTACTGGGTGAGACGTGCAGGACACAGCTGCTCAGTTTGAGCGCAAACTGTGAGACGTATGAGGAGCTGCAGTCCTCAAAGTTGGGACTCCACTCTAGCATCCATGCGGTGTTGAAAGATTTGTTGTTTTTCATTCTTCCTATCATTCAAACACCACATGAACGCAGCATTTCTCTAAGTTTTACATGAGGAACATCAAGCTGTTGGTGCAATTGGCTCTAAATTGAGAACAGGAGTTTTAACCTAAAAACTTTAGAATATTCAGTTTTAAAATATAATTTTCAATCCAACTATTTTCATCCAGATTCCATGTTATTTCTTTCTCACTCCACGCATCTGCTCCTGGTCAGGCCCTTCTATCCAATTGTAGAACCTCATGTGGCTCGCGAGTCAAAATAATTGCCCACCCCTGCTCCACAGCCACATTACACTGGTCATGTGACACTTGGTCAAGAACACGCCAAACCCAGGTTCTTTAACGCACACTTAGCCATGGTGTTCACACTGGAAATAAAGGGAGGGGACTCTTCTCTCTTTGGTTTTTCTACTGTTTACTTGTTCAGTGGCTGCGACTTTTGTATGTAGAGCCCTAAAAAGATTGAAGAAACTTGCGCAGTAACACGATAATTTGAAACGGGGAAGCCTAAATTGTACATATAAGCGTGATAGACTTTTCATTGGAAGTGGTGGCTTGTTGCCGAAGGCGGTTTGAACGTAGCTTAACAGTTTTCTATTTAGCTTCTTTTTGAGTGCTTGTGTGGAACTCCTTTTTCTAGATTTTTACATCTTTATCTAAAATTTCTTGTCAAGTTAGAACTATTAGCTTCTTGGACGGATCATTTTACTCCTTTCTAGTGATTTTCTTAAGATAAGTGTTCCTCACGATACTTTTTTCGATAGGGCAGCATTATGTTCCAGCCTTAAAATATTAAGTGTAACATATTTTAAAATGGTTTGCCCATGCAACTTCAGTTATCTTGTTCGTCTCATAAGTTCTGATAAGTGCTTCCCCCCCTCTTCTTTTTCATTTGTGGTAGGTTCCACTTCCAGGACACGGCTTTAAAAGTTGCCTGACATTCTGCTGCACACAGCATTTGAAATATTAACAACTGCACATCAATTGAGCTTCAGACATTAAAGCTTTCCAACATTTATTAGGCAGAAGCACCTAAATCTGTCCGACTCTTCGGTGTGGATCACGAGTGATGTTGCCTCTGGAAAAGATACGACTGCTCTGCCATGAATATTTGCTGTGACGTCTGCCATGTATGTTCCCCGTCTCCCACTGGAGCCCACTGCTTTCCTCACAGCTGTACAGACGAGCCGCTCAAAGGGCGATGAGGAGCCGAGAACAAAATCTGCTGGCTGCTGATGAACATGTTGATGGATCAGAAAGCGTAAAATACCAACAAGCCTTTTTGTTGTGTCAAAACTGTGTCTGTGTTCCCTGGAGTGATTTAAACTGTTAATAGACATTCTCCCTTTTAGTGTTGGATTGTAAAAAGCTCTTCTTTTTATTTTAAGAATTTATATTTCTAGATCCAAAACATGGCTTCCTTCATAAGGAGAAAAGAGATGCAGAAACCTGCATGTCTCTACGGAAAAAAAAGCCTTTTTTTCTGAGACACTGCATTTCCATTCCTAAAGAAAGACATAAGTTTGGTACGGTGCTAAAGATAAACAAAGTCTCTGCATAACCTTTTTAAAATATTGTTCCCCTCAAAACTTGATTATTTCTTAATTTTGTTCATCTTAGCAAGAGTTTTATAGGCGGGTTTGGCTCCTCGTGTTTTTAAATGAGAAACAGTTTGTGGTCTTATCTTGATTTTTCTAAAAGTTTTATGTCCCACTTAGATTTATTGTAGCAAATCTTTTCCTTTTTAACATTGACTTTGGCACATCTTCAGTCTTTTAATGATACTCTGGTCATAAACTTTAGCAGATAGGCTTGCAGAACCCGAGTCTTTGCTCTTTGGGGTCTCTTCGGCCGTTCGTCTGAGAGCTGCCAGGCCTGACAGTCATGTGACTCCGGGAAAAACTCGCTAACATATTCTGTCTGCATGTAGAATGACCTGCTCTCTGTAAAGTTATTTTCACTTTATTTATAAACAAAAAAAAAAAATGTCAAAAATGTCCTGTTAACCCTTGTGCTTACTTTTGGGGTCCAGGTGACCCAACCCTTCTTTTACTGATCAAGAGTAGGCACGTGCACTCTTAGGGCCCTAGGGGTGCTTCAGCACCTGACCCTTTTGCCTCATAATAAAATGCCCTTTTTTTTGGTTTTACCATAAATGCATTTCTGTTAGCCCTTGTGTTAACCTATGGGGTCCAGATGACCCCACCCTTCCATTGACGTGTTCTCCCTACCATGACAAAGGTGGAAAGATTTCATGTAATCCATGGACACCAGTGAAGATCACAAACCATTGAAGAAAAAAGGTTCAGGGCACTGTCTACTGGGTCTAGATGACCCCACTCCCAACGTTACGTGCCTGCAAGGCGCAAGATAGCACAAGGGTTAAATGAGGAATTGTGGCTGCTCGTCATCCTACTGGAGGTCACAAAGACGCAGTCCTCTGTCTTTTATTCATGACTATGAAAATGTTTTTATAAAATACAAAAAGAAAACTTAAACTTCCAAAATAATCTTTTAACTATATGGAAGATGAGAAACATTTGATGGACCGGACATCCTCCCCATTTTGGCTCACAGAAAACAGATCAGGCGTGTGGGTGGTGATTATCATGCCTAATTGCATCATTTAGTTTCCTGGTTTCCTCACAAGTGGGCAGTTGTTTAACAAAATGGCTTCATAGTATGTATTCATAGAACAGTACTGAGGGTTTAGAATTAGAAAACAAACTAATGAACCTTCAGATTTTGGTGTCCAACATTTCTGAGCTCATTTCATAGGTTCATGACCTGTTTGAGGCAACAATGCACAGATGGAGACTTTCGTTGCATTAGCAGCTAGTTGTTTTTTTGTTTTTTGTGTCAAGAACACATGGAGTCCTAAAACTCCTTTGTCTTTTAAATTCCGAGCTTGGATAATTTGCAGGATTTGCAATCATTCTAGGTAACAAAAGATGGAAGGTCGCTTTATTTACCAAAACATTCAGCTGTAAGCTAATGCTAACATTAGCATGTTAACATCTAATCTGCTAAAGGTTTGATACTTTCTATGTTTTGATGCACAACATATTTACACCGAGGTGGTTCTCTACTCCACATGACTGAGATTTATTTGAGTTTGTGGTTTTTGGCCCCATACCATCACACGACCACCGCCGTGTTTAGCTGTTTCTATGAAATAGTTTGCTGGTTTGATTCTCATTTCACTTTAAGTGAACATTTCAACCCTTCAGATGTCTCAGTGGTTCCTTTTCTTGGTCACTCACCTCCTCGACCATGTTCTCCCACAGGAGTGTGCCTGGTCCTGGGCTGCATGATCTTCCCAGACGGATGGGATGCGGAGGTGATCCGGGACATGTGCGGGGAGCAGGCAGGGAAGTACTCTCTGGGCGATTGTTCTGTGCGCTGGGCCTACATGCTGGCCATCATGGGCATCCTGGACGCCCTCATCCTTTCCTTCCTGGCCTTCGTTCTGGGAAACCGGCAGACGGACTTCTATCTGGACGACCTGCAGACGGACAACAAAGGTGAAGTCTGACTTTATTTATCCAATAATCCTAAATATACATATGTAATGCTATTGACCGAATTCAATTAAGGCGGCATTCCCCAATCCTGCTTAGGTGCAAAAAAGGAAGACAGATCTGACGAGTCCAGCTAAACTGCTGAAATCAGGAGAGGGGGGGCTCCCTGGGCTCGCTGACAGTTTGCATGTTGTTGCATCAGAAGAGTCCCAGCACATTGTTTCAGCCGTATAACAGAGAGGATGGCAGGAAGCAAACAATGCTATTCAGAACAGCAAAGTCTCCTTCTATAATAGTTATGTTTTCTGATCTGCAGCTTCACAAAACAAAGAGTGATGAGAAAAGTGGGGTGGGGGGTGGGGTAGGAAGGGAACACTCTGATATGGCGACAGAGCAGGATAGAGTAAATGAGAGGAGGAGGATGAGGAGGAGGGAGAGGAAGAGTCAGAGAGAAAACAGTGACATAAGATGTCTTGGTTCTCCGACGGTCTATCTCCGCGATGGTTTCCATGGTAACTGGAGATATTCCAGAGCGTGGGCGTGTCTTTCTGCTCTTGTCTGATTAACCTCGCTGACAGTCGCAGAGATTTTTACACATTTAACATCTCTGATGTTTCATCGCTGCCGCTGGTTTACTTAAACCCGCAGACAGAAAAAATTGGATATAGTGCCAACAAGCAAAGTTGGTCAGCAGACCCAGACATGGAACTGCTGACCAGATTCCATCGTCGATGTTTATTTGTGTTCAACGTTCTAAATATACACAAAATAATCTTTAATTAGCAATTGAGCATATTATCGTTCCAGAATTTCAGTTTCTACTATCACAAAATAATGAGTTTGCTTTTACCTTGTTTGAGTGTTGCAATTATTTCCATGTGCATTTACGTAGATGCAGACACAAAAGTAGTTTTGCTCAGCAGGAGGACGAAACCCAATTGCTTAAGTCGGACTGACGTGAGCGTTTTCCTGCTCTGCACAAACACGCACTTTTCCTCCTCTTTGTGCCAACGCTTGTTTTTCTTCTGTCCTTGCAGATTTTGCTGTGTCCAGGGTAAGTTCCCTTTCATTGTGCTCTTAGTGAGCAGCTTGTTTGGCCTTTTTCATGCATCAACACAAGAAAATGTAAAAAATGTTGGATAATTTAGCTGACAGAGAACCCAACGGAGCAGATTTCAAAAGACTGCAGTTTTAAGTGATTCACAAAATGAAATAATCAACACAGAGAACGAAAAGAACAAAAAACTGTGCTCATTTTTCAAACATTTTTATCACAATGTAATTATTGCATGAAGGGATTTGCCTTAGTTTTACAAAACCACACTTTGCAAAAATCTGGAGGTAGAAAAATGTATTTTAAGTTGCTTTCAAGTCATCCGGACTCTTTTTTTAAACCAGTACTTTTGACTTTTACGGGTAATAATAAGATAATTGAAAATTAATAGCAGAAAGATACGTCATTTATGTACCTTTTCTGAATGTATCATTTTTTTTTTCCATTATTGCATCTGCAGATGTTTAACATTTTCCTCTATGAGGTTAAGTTTCCTTATTTTTAGTGTAAGAGATTGTAATAAGTCAAAAAACGTACATTTACAAATAAGCATTTTCAGTTTGCAGTTCAGTGATTTTCTGTTAGCTTTACAGTCACATTCCAAAAGCGTAATTTTTAACACACAGCTAGAAAAATATGTACAGTAACAGCAAAAACTCCTGTGATGGTTGGCATCTTCCTCGCTGGACAAATGAGGCTCGTCGTCATTAAAGATGAGAAAATCTAAATGAGCTTCAGCGAGCTGTGGCGGTGGCGTGTTCCCACCGTCTGCGGCGGTTCTCCGCCCTCCACGTTGGCAGCCCCCCTCCACAGAGCCAGTTCATCACAGACTTCCTCCAGAGTTTCCGAGCAGAGAGGATGAAATGACCTTGATCCCACTGAGAACTCGCCGGATCAGGCCGGGCGTGAATAATGGGATGTCATTCCATATTAATGTGTGCGGCATCAGGGGGGGCTGCCGTGGCTTTTCCACACATTACGGAAGGTTCGGTTTCCTAAATGAGGAAAACCTTGAACATCCAACAAGTTTTCCAAATTCATTTATTCAAAGTATAAGGAAAAAGCCAAAAGGAGGAGAAGCTGTTTGGCAGAGAAGATTTGGCAAATCTGTCATGTGTGTAACCCAAATATTCTGGTTTGCTGCATCCCATAAACGCATGTTTTATGTCTTTTTGGAAGGTATATTTTCTCCACCTAATGTCTCCTATTTTAGGCGCTAGAACCATTCTTCATTTTTCTTACATTAGGACTAAAATGAAACATTTTGAAAACATTCTATGTACATTTCTCACTGTTTTTAAAGGCATTTGTCACGAGTCAAATCAAACTTTCCAGTTTCCACTATTCACACTAAAAACATTCGACTAAAAATATCATGTGGCGTAAAAAACTACTTGTTCTATTAAAGACATTGTATAAAATAAGATGTTTTAATTATTAAAGGAGATTTATTGTCCTAAAATAAGTGAATTGCAAGTTAGTGTAGTTTTATGTGTAATAAAATATTTAAACTAGAAACTAAATATTTGGTGACGTTTTGTAAAAAGATTTAGTATTGGCTGTGTTTTAAACTTGTTTTATTAAGGATATTTGTAGTGCTAATCCACTTTTGACAGACTCCACTTTCACTGTTTGTGCCTCTGTTGTTTTCTTCAGATTGAGGTGCGGGACAGAAGAGAACCGCGGTACGGAGTGCAGCGTCTCCGCTGAGGGCATCAGCGACTCCCAACAACCCCTTTTTCCCCTCCTCCATTGTCGCCAATGATCAGGATTTCCTCCCAATCTCAATGTAGACACCAAGTGTAAAGGATACTGTAAGATAAAAAAAAGAACAAACACACTGGGATATAACTATATTTTGAGAAAAAAACAATGACAATTATCCAAGGTTGTACAGTTCATTTAACACTTTCTTGACAAATACCTTTATGATAAAAAAACAGATTTACTGTATTTTAAGTCTTAATTTGTGTGAGAAATTCAATTCCTAAGATGAAGAACCATAATGTCCATTTTCTGAGTATGTCTTTGAAACGTTGCTATTTACTGAGTTTTTGTGCATTCGTATCGTCAGAGAGCAGGGTGTTCTTTGTTCAGAGGTGGAGTCCACAACACGGCCATCAACACGCATACAAAACAACAGGGAGACCTATGGCTCTTCATCTGAGGACTTTTACAATGTGAGGGATCTAAAGGAGCACCCCATTGCAGCTTTACAGAACTTAACATCTCTGGGAGATTCTCTTCTGTACATACGGAATGATGTAAATAACATAAATGCTGACGAAAACAGCCAACGACAAAACCTCATCCTACTCCAATGCATTCGAGTATTTCTACCCCGGTTTCTTTGTCTGGGAAATCGTCCACAGATGCGTTGCGTGTCTGTGACTCCTCCTAGACGCTTGGGAATAAAACAGATATTCCACAGCTGGATAATCCACAGAATCCCAAGGACAGTGTTTGATTCAGGATTTTTTTTGTTTTTTTTATGGTTTTTGACAGGGAAAGGACACTTCCACTAAACAAGCCAACAACAACTACTTCTGGAATACATCCACAGTATCTTGTTGTCAAAGTGTGCTCCCCTTCAACATCTCAGCACCCCCCCATTTCAAGTGTGCAGTTTACTCTACAGATGTCTTAAGACTGCTTTGCGTCGTCTTAAGGTGATGTCACTTGAAAACCTGTTCAGAGGAGCAGTGCCTGCTTTTGTCCCACAGGTGGGACACACCGCCCTTCTCCAAAACATTAGAAAAAAGGACACTAAAAGGGGCAAAACAAAATGGGAACGTGACTGGAAAAGTTTCTCAAAGTAATTCAGATTCATCAACATGAAAGTATGGAGGACTAAAAAGGACCAAATTAAAAATCTGTTAACAGAGTAAACCTACATTTTAGTCAGACAATTAACATTAAAACAGTTTTTTTAAAAGAACAAAGCACTGTTTTTGCATAAAATAAACTGATACCGCTAAACCAAATGTTACTGTGACTTTGCTAACTCCCAACCAACTCCCCCCAAAAACCCACAGTCCGACATTTTCACCTTTCGGCATATACCGTCAGGGGTCACAGAGTCACATAGGTGGTTTGGCAGCCATTTTTTTCCTGGATGCCCTTCCTGACTACAAAGTTTGTTTAACCAGGATCAACGATTTTATTGGAAAAGGTATCAAACATGCTTTAGGCTGACCCACAAAGAATGGCTGTGGTACAGAAATACATTCATTTGTTTCTACTTTTAACTACATTTCTGTCAAAATAAATATTTAAACCAAATCAAAGATTCTATATTTACACATTTTGCAGAAGTTTTAGTCCTCCATGCAAAAATGCTGGAGTGCATTATTATGAATTGATTTGTAAATTGTTTTATCCAGCACCCTAAAATAGTAATAGAACACTTTTGAGGTTTGATCTGTCTTTTTGCATCAGAAATGTTTCACCAATCCAGCTAATGTTATCCAACGCTAATGTAAAGTAGCTGATTATCAAACTCCTGGTTCTGTTTGATTAGTAAGTCTGAAATCAAACATAAAGCAGTTTAAAGCTCAGCATTGCACCAACATATAGAGCCTTAAAGTGCAGCATGAACAGGTAGCACGCTAATGCCAATCCTGATAAAGACACGTCTACCCATAGAAAACGTGAAGAAGGGCTTGGTTAACTTGATTAGGGTGAAGCATTCTTTTTTTGTTGGAAATTGTTGCACTACAGTAAACCAATCTAAGGTTGTGTCACTACTGACTACTTAGTGCACTCTGTGGGGCGTTTACCATTTTTTTTGGGTTGTCTGCATCTTCAATTTTGACAAATGAAAAACTACTGTTCGTCAATGCTCACTAGATTGGTAAATATTGACCACAATGCATTTTTCAAATTTGTAATTTGAAAAATGAATCCAAATGTATTTTTTATAACGTTTTCATCATCAGAACACAGTGGAATCATAAATAATCTTTGATATTTGCCATTTAAAAAACAAGTAGTGAGCATGAGTCCAAATTTGAATAAAGTGTTCTGGAGAGTCCCGCACTATAAAGTCCGTCAGGGGTTAGAGAGTAGTGATGTAACTCTGCAATCATTTTTGATATAAAATAAGTTCCAGGATTTCCTAAAACTCCCAGAAGACCTGCAGGTTACATAACGAGGAGCCAGAGTTATACTATATAAAAAGAAATACCTGGGACGGGTGAAATCATTAGCAAGAGTGACTCGACGTGGTTCCCAAGAGCTGCACTTCCTTCATCCGTCTCCACCAGTGACGGTGATCGTCGTGATTTGGGTGACAACTGGGAATCCATGACGAGTTGCAGTTGCACAACATGACAAAGCAGGCTGCTGTAATCCAGGGCACTAGGGGTTTGGGGGGGGGGGGCTCATTCACCCCCCCAAAGCAGCACTTCAGGCTGACACAGAGTAACCGAAACTCCCAAAGCTTGGCCTAAGTCACGACAGAATTAAAAGGAGCTGTGGATAATTATTTCACAGGAGAAGCCGGCATGCTATGCCCATTGAATGGTGATGTGCAGCGATCTAGCATGAAGCAGATGAATTCACGTCATCTCAGTACGGTTTTAGCGCTCTGACATGAAAATGAAGCCTTTTTACTATCAAAGTGTAATCCGTGTGGAGCTGTTGAGGATGCACTCTTAACATGTTCACTGTGGACAAGTCAAAAATAATTTGTCTCCGTCGTTACTTGAAAATTGAAGCTGAAACATTTAGGTTAAGTGTTAGTGTAAGATAAATGACGCCTAACCTGGTTCATCCTAGGTTAGTTTCTGGTGCGTTCCTACACCGTATATCTAGAATGAGCAGATAGCTAGAGGTGTGGTGTGTTTTGTAGAGTGGATGCTAGCTAACTCTCAGGAAGCTGTGAATAAAGTACTGTATTAAAGGCTCATTATGGAAACCAACAGGTGAAACATGCAAGCAGAACTTTGACCTTAAGAGACCCTTGTGATGGCACTGCAGGTACCGTAGTTTAGAGTAGAGGTTTCCAAAATAAGTCTTTGAGACACTATAATAACAGCCCTTATTGCTGAATCTAGTGATGCTGTCTGTGCATGATCTGCATAGATCCCCTATCTCTATTGTCCACGAAAGAAAGGAAATTTGGTTTTGGTAGATTTGTTTTCATTCTTACTCAGTAAGTCACTGTATGAAGGATGTAAGGAACATACATCTCTAAAGACACAAACCTAAACAGGATGAAAATTAGGGGTTTGCTTCTGTGAAATCCCTTTTTTGAACATTTAATATCCAGATTTTTACTGTTTGTTATTGGCTCAACTGAGGAACTTGTGGTACCATCAGGTACTGCCCGTTTTATTAGTTTACCATCTGCCAAAGAATGACAGGAAAACAGAGATAAAAACATGGTTTTTTTGCACCACTGTGGTCTGTCACGTAGAGCACATTGTTGTTTGGAGTTTTAGTTATGTTGTGGCGCACCCTGAGTTTTTTTTTTTTTAACAGACTGACACCTCAAAGCTTTGGAGTACTGTGCCCCAGCACATTTAGCAGTCACATAATATTCGTGCCCACATACCATGTTCTAGCCCAACAGAACAGTCACAATAGCCTGTAGAAATCAATGTATATGAGAGCTAGACTTGGTGAGTGTGACACCATGTATAAGAAATGGTTTATTTTCGGCTCCAACCAAATTAAGTCAATTCAGTCTCCATTTTTTTACAAAATGGATGCCACCATGTCGGAGCCAGACGTCATCAGTAAGCAGTAACCCGAGTTGGTCTGAGTCACCGTTTCTATGGCAACCCTCACACCAATCAGGAGTGAGGTTGTTGGAAGCCCACACCCCTACCACTTGAAAGGGGGCTATACAAATTCTGTCAGTCATTTTGAAGGTTGGACGTGAGATCCAACAGGCTCGACCTACTTTTTTTGAGGCATCTGATTGATCAGTTTATAACTTGAACGTCTGTAGCTTGATGGAAATCTCTGGGCTTTCCTTTGGCTTCTTGGTGCTTTGGTGAATTCCTGTTTGGAACGCCGGGGGTGTTTAATTAGCCTATTTCTCATATACAGTTAATGGTAGAAACGGACTTTGGACTCACCAGTCCTCAGGCTCAGTTCATTTCTGCTGAGTGAGAACAGTCCCTATGTTTTGTTGTCAAAGCCACCTCTGGTTTGACATGGCTGCCAAAGGCCTCCGTGCCAGCTCTTTACCATCCAGCCCTTTTAGAGGAATGCGGTGTTAAGCACAGACTCCAGATTCTTTCTGTAGCATCTGGATCATGAAATAATGAGATACAATGAACCACCGACACAAAGCGTGCCATCCATTTGTAGGAGACGACTTCAGTGGGTCAAACTGGGTCTGCTGCTCAAGCCAGCATGGCTGATCGACCCGACACAAATGCTACTTAAAGAAAGAGATGTCCTACAACAGAACATGACCAACATGAGGAGGAGGTACTGTGGCTTATACTTCCTCACTATGCTTTTGTTTTGAGTGGACAAACTCAGACATGAACTCATTGGGTAATCCCAAAAATGCCTGTTCCTTACAAATATGGCTCTGTTTAAAAGAGCAATAAAGAGGAATTGTGGTCATGAAGCATTAAAACTAAACTTCTACCAAACACAAATTTCCTACACTTTGTTAGGTTTGTTACTAATGTGTTGGGCCAATCTTCACGAGAGGTTTCCCTCGGTTTAGCAAGAAAAAAATCAAACAATTAAAACAGAACGATCAATTTGGGAAGTTCTTGCCCTTCTGCTATTAGGTGCAATTATTCACCTTAAACAGACTATTTACACTTTTTAAAGGAGTTGCATTAGGCAAGCAGTAAAGTGTCTTTCATTTGACTTAACCAGGTAATACACTGATGATAAACCTACAGAAAAAAGGGAGGGAAAGCTGCCTGAGGCTAAAATGGTCATTGGCTCCCAAGCATGAGAACCTGTATGATCCCATGTCGTCTCCAGGTCCAGAGGACTGCCACAAAGACCTGACCTTAACCCTAATGAGCACATATTTGTACCACTCCAGGTGCCTCTAAGAACTCTTGATTCAACTCTGATGTGGTGCAGAACCAGCAAAACAAGTAGTGACAAAGTAGTTTTTTTTTTCTACAAAAGACTACAAACTCAGACTGAGCTTTGCAAACGAGTTTATCTACAGACTTGAGGTCAATTCAGTTTCAAGATAAAAATAAATAGATAAACAATACAGCTTAACTTGATTTAAAGTGGAACTTTATTGACACTTAAAAGTAGATTTGATTTTCATTTTGACATAGGACTATCAAAGCTGAATTCACCTCCGTCTCGAATGACAGGATTGTTAAAAAAAAAGTGAAAAACATTGAAAACGATAAAAAGAGTCAGTGAGGAAACAACTGCAATCTCTCGCCACAGACATGACAGTGGTGGACTGTGTAAATGTCATGGATCTGTCAATGATTTATCTTTTTATCATGCAATATCATGTATAAAGACATATGTTAGGGGTTGGGATAGGTCAGGAGCAAAAATGATTCATGTTTAGTGACTTATGTTAATATAGTTGACTTTCTGTTAACTCCTGAGATGCAGATATTGCCAAAATATCATCAACTGTCATGTGTTAATCATGAGAAAATAAAAAAAAATTATATATATATATATATATATATATATATATATATATATATATATATATATATTTATTTTGGGTTTTATACAACAAAAAGAGAAATATACTGATATTTGTCAAGTATTTCTTTGTTTTTATGTGTTATTTGCAGTCTCCTTACTTTCAGTTCTGGTTTCTTCTGTTTTGCAGTTGTTGTTCGGTCACACCAGACTTCTCAGATTTAGTTTGAACTCACTAATGGATGGCTGCTTGTTGAAATGTTCAAAGCTTGTTTATAGCCCAAAATGTACAAAAAAAAAAAAGAAAGAAAAAAAACATAAAAAGTATGTTTATAAAGTTGCTTGATCGTTGATAAGTGGCCAGACTCTGAAGAAGGCCTGTTGCTTGTCATGGTTTACGATGACATACCAATTTTGAAAATTATGTCTAATTCTTATTTGTGAACAGTATTCACACTCACGGTGAGGATTTCTGTTATGACAACACATTTTGAGAAAGTCAAATAAAGATATTTTACAGTCAAAGCCATTGCATCAAGAAGTTCTTGTTTGTTTTAGTGACCAGAAAACGTTGCTGCACTGCAATACATGCACAATAGAAAAACGGTCTGTGTGTGTGCGTGTGTGCGTGTGTGTGGGTGTGTGTGTGTGTGTGGGGGTGTGTGTGTGTGTGGGGGGGGGTGTGTGTGTGTGTGTGTGTGTGCAGTTTCATGTTTTTAAAAGGATGGTTGGATGTGTGAATTTATGGATGCATAGAAAGTTGAATGGACAAATAAATGGAGCCAATTAGTCTGTAGGTTTGGTGCCACCATTAAAGTGTTGTTGTTGATAGAAGTTATCTACTGACACAGAAATACCTTAACATGTTCTCTGGTGTGGAAGAGATTACAGAAGGAGCAGAGCATTTGCATGGTTATTATACATTTGAAGAGTCTTGACCATGACTTTCCCTTACAGTACAAATGTCTGAGTTATGTCTCTGCTGGGAAATCCCTCAAGCACATAGACACATGTGTTTGTACCTATAGGCTAGAAGCAGCCGTAACCGCAGAATATTTAACTGCCTGAGCAGAAATGGGAGACGCCACAGTTCTGTGATTGTAAAACAAATAGTTTGTGTCATGCATCACTACAGGGCATTGCCAAGCATACAACAAATACAACGGAAATGTTATTTTTAGCCACGTTCCGCATGTTGCCAGGCTGTAAACACTGTTGCTATACAGCTTTAAACACATGATGCACCGAGTCCAGAGGCCTGGATCCATCACTCTGCATCAACTTGGGTCTGACATGAACTATTTATGTAATTAGCAGGCAAATAAGACTAGCCAGGCCCGCTGTAGGGTGGAGAGTGAGTCACACAGCCGAAAATATCACAGTCACAACCTGCTTGTGACTGCGGAGTCCACATCCTGACACAATAAGTAGGTGTGGTTCATCGGTGGGTTCTGCATCTGTGAGGTCCACCACAGTTTCACCAAATGTTATTCCTGATCAATCAAGCCACCAATTCAGAAGGGTGTTCAGACATTTGTGGAAAAGCAGGAGTTAGCTCAGAGACTCAAGGGCCACAAGACTGACCTCTGTGCCACATAAACTCAGACATGTTATTTGGAAGATGCTCATGAGTTTCTTTTAACACATTTAAGTCAAATCTTAGGTGCTCTAATCTCATAAATTAACGCTGCAGTTAATTAAAGGTTTACTGAGTCAGAACAGAACTCGCTGGACAGAGAATCTCCAATGTCCCTTTTAGAATTCTGCGCAATGAAAATGAAACCCGAAGAGGCATAAGCATCTTTCTAAAAGTTTGCTCCGCCCATCCCGACAGCGTGGCAGAATGATTGGGCGGGACAAAGAAAAGGCAGAGTTTTCTGAATCTCCCATAAGTCCACCGACCTGCCAATCCAAAAGACACACCCTTGATAAAGCTGAAAATTTGAAGTCTGATAAAATCAAGGTTGGTTAACCCCCCCCCCACACACACACACACCAAAAAAAAAAAAAACTATGAGTGAATAAAGTATCAACAAATATACAATATACAACAATAATAAATATCAACTACCATATTCACCAGACTATTTATCAATCCGGAGTGTAAGTCGCAGCAGCTAAAAATGCATAATAAAAAGACAAAAACCCACATAAGACGCACATTTGGGAGAAGTTTATGAAACAAAATACAGGAATAGATGACAATAATAGACTGAATATCTGCCACCTAACTACCGTAGTTAGTTTCATGAAACATGGGAAGAATTGAAAAATGTCGTGTATAAGTGCAAAATACAGTGATCCCTCGCTATAACACGGTTTACTTTTCACGGTTTCGCCACTTCACGGATTTGCATCGTGCATTGTGTTCTGCATTCTGATTGGCTAAAAAGTCACTCCGCTTTTTCTCTATCTGTGCGTCAATAACGTTGCAGTTTAATATGTACATGTACGTAAAACAGCTTGCCAAATTTACAACACGTACGTGCAAATTCTCTTGCAATTTCGAGTTTCTCTAAAACCCATAGAAAAAGAGCGACAACTACTGCCTATCACTATGTTCTTCCCCCGAAACAAAGCACTGCGGGCTTCAAAAGAAGAAAACACTGCAGAGCGGAGTCAGGATCAGCAGCTCTGTCTGAAGAGCAGTGAAATACACCTGAATCACTATTTGTCCCACTGTACTTTGTATTTTATTCATCATAATTTTAAATTTCTCGGGTCGCGGTGGGCGGGGCTAATCTCCGCGAGTTGAAGCCTTCTGTTCACTTTGATGATTAAAATTATTATTTGACAGTACAGTACAGAAGTTATTTGTTGAAAAAACTTTTCTAAAGTACTTTTATTTGTGAAACAAATGTTTGAGCCTGTAAAATGGTTTGTTCTTTCTTTATAATGTATAATAGAGTTTTTAATTGTATAATAATTGTTAAAAAAATAGAGGTTTCTACTTCACGGATTTTGCCTATCACGGGTTCTTTTTGGAACGTAACCCCCGCGAAAAACAAGGGTTTACTGTAATGTAACGTCTTGCTGGACGTAATGAAAAGTCGGAGACGGTCGTTTCCAAATGTGAAGCCTTTAATGTAGCTTAAATGGTTGCTGTCGGCCGCAAGCACCCCAAACACAAAACGAAAGACTTGTCCTGACGCCGTCTCCTAATCCGATTTCCACGCACACACGCTCTCACAACACACCTTCATATTCACTTGCTCCTCCGCCCCCACCCACACTCTTCCAATAACATTCATCTAACTCAGTGGCGGTTTTTGATATGGGCGATGTGGGCGGTCGCCCAGGGCGGCACTTCGTGGGGGGCGGCATTTGGCGTGCCCGATGCGTGCGTTACGCACATATGTAGTGTTGTGCTACGATAGATGTCAACGATATTCAAAGAGGAAACTTGCAGCTATTAATTTGAAATTGCTTCAGCTGCCGACACTCAATACTTTTATTTTGATACATCAGACTGTTAAGATTGTCTTCATCCTATTTGCTCTTCACACTTATGGTGCAAAAAAAAAAAAAAAAAAAATAGATGAAATAACTCAGAGTGAAACAACGTAAAACAGGCACATGAAAAGGAATTGGGCAGAACAAACACCCATGCTCAACCAAATTTCGACAAAAGCAGGCAATGGGGATTATTTCCCACAATTCCTTGCTCTGACACGGCAGACCCGACACGCACGTGACCACTGCCTTCTGCTGCAAGACATTTGCGGCCACACCTCTTTGCGTAGTCTTTGGAACATAAGTCAAAAAACTCGAGAGGGGGGCGCAACTCGCCGGTGGCTGGCTGAATCACACTAACAGGTGATTGGGAGTCTTTTTCTATCTGACAATCAACTCTGAGCCGCAGCTGCGCCTCCCGTCATAGAGACGGAGCCGCGTGTGTCAGAGGGGAGGGGAGGGGGAGGGGGGATGAGCGCAGACCATTTTTTATGGATTGAGGTTTTTTGGAGGATTTCTACTGTTGGTGTTGCACAAAATTAGGGAAATGCCAAATATTTTTTTGAATAATCCCACTGATGAGTTCTATGATTTAGTCTTTAATGTTTTATAAGACCTAAACATATTAATCACAATAAGTTTTTTTTTTTAGATCTAATCCCTCTGATATGTTTCACAAAGACACACACAGGACGTCACACATTAAGAAATTATTGCTAAAAATGAAGCAGGAGTCCAGCTCTAAAAAAAATGCTCTAAAAAATGATAAAAGAGCAAAAAAAAAACGGAATTATTTGATTTGTAATTTCTTATTAATATTTCCAGGCTTTCTTTGTTTTGTTCAGAAGCATGTTCATATTTGTATAATTTTGACAGAATATATTTCTATGGAGAGCAAAATATTACAAGTTATTTAAGGTTTAACTTGTGTTCCTGTTTTTATTCATATTTATGTTCAAAAAGTTCAGTTTAAGAGGTTTAAAAGTTTAGCTTTAGTGTGTTCAGTAAATGTTTATCTTCTTCGGCCCAAAACCTTGAGCGTGTTTTTAACTTAGGCCCCCTGTGTGACTGAGTTTGACCCCCGCTGTAATACGAGTCTAGAAAAGTCATGCATTTTTTTTGTAAAATGGCTAAATAGAATATAAGGAACACAACAGGATGTTGTTGTCAAATTTTGTATGTGTGCGGGGGGGGGGGGGGGGCGGCGCTGGTGGGGTTACTCGCCCAGGGAGTAAGTCAGTGTAGAACCGCCACTGATCTAACTGAATGGAGCACCAATGGAAACACAGAAGACAACAGAATCAATCAATCAAGACAACATCTTAACGTTGGTTAATTATGAACAATTATTCAGACACATAGTATAAAGAACAACAAGAACAAGTCCACTAAACTCCTCTGTGTTGCTTTTGCACAACGCCGCCGAGGCTGCGCCACTTTTGCCACATTGCTGATCCAAACTGATCCACATGCCTACAGCTCCCTCTATTGGTTGTTAGTGGGAAATTACCAAACACATGGGCCTAATTATTGGTCAAACCCCTCAGGCCAAACTATGCAAAAACTGCGACTTATACTCCAAAAAATATGGTAAATTTTTAACATCCATCTGTGCAAAAGTGATTTTATTTGGTATAAAATATGAATTTTGACAAAGTAACAACATCTGGAACTTTTTTGTTTTCCTGAAGGTAAAGACTTGATCGCCACAAACAACAAGAAAACATCAAACATACTTTGTTGGCAGATCTGACCTTGATGTCCTTAATCATTTACTTGGTCATTTTCCACATCCAAAGGTCAAGTCCATGACTGTAAGACTTGTATTGAAAACAGGTCCAAGTCACCTTCTCTGGACAATATAGGTGATTTATTGTTCCAATGCCATCCTCACAGACTATATGACCTCTAGTAATCTATTCTAAACCTTAATAACAGATCATCATGAGTCAAAAAAGCATTAATATATAAAAATAAATGTCTTCATTGAAGAGCAGGCACTATAAAAGTCCACAGTTTTACTTTTTTTCTGGTATTAATAATAAAAATCTAATAAAGTCTAATAAAACACAGTTGGCAAGATTAACTGGACGCTTGTTTACAAGAAAATCCCCAAAAGTCAAACTGAAGGAAGGATATTCTTTTCAGTTCCGAAAAAATAAATAAAGCAAAAAGATGGGATTAGCAGTTTGAGTGCCTGTGTGGTCCTTTCCTGCCGTGGACCCGCTACACTCCAGAACCTCTTTTTTTTTTTTTTTTTAACTTGTCCTGTCCAACAGCTAGGCAAACAGATGAGAGCTGAGGGCCTCTTGTGTTGGACATATTTTATTCTAACAAGAGGGGTTATTCATCTTCAGACAAACCAAAGGTATGTCTGAATAAACCCCTTTTGTAATTGAGGCCAAACTTTATTAATTTCAATCATGTTTGAAAATCTTTGGTGTTGGACCGGACGGAAAAGGAAAGAGGGGAACAAGAGAGAGGGACGTTAGAGAGAGGGGGGGGTAGGAGGGTGATAATAGGAGGGGAAGGGGGGTAAGACCATGAAGCAGCATAGAGCAGGCAGGTTTACTGGTTGTTTATCGTTACGGTACGGTTCACATGTAGTACAAAAAGGGCGGGGCCTGTTCACACACACTCAAATATTATCAACACACCTGCTAGCCGCAGAAATGTCCACATGTCAACATGCACACAAAACAGATAGTGTTCACGAACGCATACTTATGCCTTTAAACCAACTAGTGTGAAATCTTTCATTCATTCAATCATGCAAACTATTAGTGCAAAGGTGAGCTAACACCTGTGCTCAGGTGAGTGTTTATGTTCTTCTAAAATGGATGGTGGAATGTGAAAAGAAGGAGGAGGAGCGCCCAGCCACCCCCACACCCATACCCCCGCCGCAGCAGCAGCGGCAGCCGGAATTCCCCCAGCGCCACACGGGAACAGGCAGGGAACAACCGCCCCCCGGGCGACCAAGACCGCCACCCAGGCCAGGGCCAGCAGGACCGCCGCGAGGCCCCCAGAGAGCAGGGAGGCGCAGAGGGAAAGAGAGCGCCGCCCCAGCCCAGCCAGGAAAGCAGCCCCCCGCCGCGCCGGAAGAGCCCAACGCAGGACCCCACCGGAGAGGGACGCCCACAGCCCCAGACGAGCACCCCACCACCACCCAGGAGTTCCGGGCATCCCCCCGCCCCGACCCCAGGTACGAGCCAGGACCCCCCAAGGGAGACCCGCTCCGCACTCCAGGCAGCCACCCACCCGGCCCACGGTTGGTCCAGGTAGGAGCAAGGCAGGGGCCCGCCGCCCCCGCCCAGGAGGGGGGAACCCCGGGGAAAAAAGGGCGGCCCATAAGGGATGTTATAAATATGGCCCGACCAGGCTCGGCCATGTTGGAAGTTTGGCGGGGCCCAGCGCCCAGGGGCAAGGACCAGGACCCACCCCCCAGGGACACGAACACCCCCGGCTCAGGTGTAATATGAACCCCCCCACCGTGCGGAGAGAGCACCGCCGGGCCCAGGGAGCCGGCACCCAAGGGACACGGCCGCCATCGCCAAGGGGCCCGCACCCCCCACCAGGGACGGGGTAGGGGACAGATGGACCCAGGTCCCACCTTCCTTGTAAAATGTGTGTGCGTGTATGGGTGTTTGAGAGGGTGTTTGTGTGCATGTGTGTGTGTTTATGTTTGAATGTATATATTGAAGGGGGAGGGGTGTGTGTACTAAGGGGGGTGCAGTTAAAATTGGCGAGTAGGGCACTAAGGGGACATCTCCTGATTACTCACAGTGATGTCCCCTCACCCTCCACACCAAGGGGCCCTAAATGTCTAAGGTGCGGTTAAAATTGGCGGGTAGGGTGCCAGGAGGACATCTGCTGCTTGCTGGCAGTGATGTCCAAGCACCCCCCCTACCAAGGACCCTACGTGTCTAAGGTGCAAATAAAACCGAAAGAGGGGGGGCCCACTCCATACGGCAACCATAGGAGGGGGGCCACTCCCAAGTAGCCCCCCCCCAAGGCGCATCGCAGGCTAAACCCCCCACCCCCTCACCCTAATATGAGGTTATATAAGGAAGGGGGTAAATTGGGGACAGCTGGTAGACTGTCCCCCGGTGGTCAAACAGCCGTCCCCCAGCCCACCCCCAGCAAAGGGGCCAGGGCCACCCAGCCCAGGGGCCCACCCCCGGAGGCGCCGACACCCCAGGCCCGGCACCACCCACCCCACACAGAGAGAGAGGAGCCAGAAAGCGTCGCCCCCCCCCGGAGCAAGCCCAGGCCCCCACCCCCAGACGCCGGCCCTAGAAGAGCTCTGGTCAGGCCTCGACGGGACCGAGGAGGCCAACCGGCCGAGGCAACCACTGATTGCCTCAGCGGAGACCCCGACCCGCTAGCCCCCCCGACCCGTACTAATAATGGGCCCCCCCTCCCCCCCAGAACGCCCCCCCACAGGACAGGGCCGACAAGCCCCCCACCCCACCCCACCCCAGACCCCGCAGCCGAAGCGGGTGACACCCAGAGCGACCGGGGGCCCCGAGAGGGTTGTCCCGTCCCGTCCCAGAGCCAGGGAAGGGCCGATCCCAGCCCCAGGTGCAGATGGGCAGCCCATCCGGCGCCGCTGGGCCCCCCCCACCCGAGCAGGGCCCCCCGCCAACCCCCCCCAGCACAGGCAAAGGGACCACCCCCCCAAGCCAAGCCAGACCACCACCCCACCCCCCCACCACGCACCCCCACACCCAAGCCCAGAGGACCACGCAGCGCCCCAGCCCGCCCCACCCAGGCACCGGACCCGACCCCCCGACCAACGGAGCCCCCCACCGCCCCCGCCAGGCACCGGAAGCCCCGACCCCCACCCCAAACCATGGCAGAAGGGCAAGGAGCAGCGACGACCAAGCCCTCCACCCCCTAAGTCATGGAGTCAACCACAGGAGACCAGAGAGACTGAATTCTTTCAAAGTTACTTGAGCTTTGGGCTGACATTTTTTCCAAGCTGATATGATCAAACAGCAGATTTCTGTGTTGACTTATGTTTATATTTTTCTTGTTTTTCCAATTTATTAAAATAGTTTTTTTGGCAATACAAAGAGTTATGAAAATGATAGATGCTAATCCTTCTTCTATATCGATGGCACTCATGTCACCAAGCACACAAAGTGACGGTGAGGCAGTGATTGAAACCTTAAGCCAGACTGATAAATCGGCACATACCTGCTGCCAGAGAGCCCTGACAGGAGTGCAGAACCACAGTGCGTGCATGTAGCTGTCGGGTAGATTATTATCACAGTGCTCGCAAATGTCTGAGTTACTGAGACCCATCTTGAACATCCTCTGTCCAGTGTAGTAAATTCTGTGAAGAGTTTTGAGATGGATTAGCTGCAGATTTGGACTTTTTGTCAGTTTAAAGGTGTTTAGACAAAGTTCTGACCAGAAGCTTTCATCTGTGCTGATGCTCAAATCTGCATCCCATTTTTTTGTTGGAAGGGCAATATTGTTATCTAAATTACATAAAAGTTTGTATATTTTGGAGAGAGTTCTATTCATTGAAAAATTAATCAGAGTGGTAACTACATCTGGTAGCTTTAAATCGTCGTCTTTAATTTTATACTTTTTAGTAATACTTGATTTAAGTTGCTGATATTCCAAGAAGTTATTTATTCCATGTTTGTCTTGAAGTTCCTGGGGGGTTATGAATCTTCTATCAATAATTACGTGCTCTAGTTGTTTTATGCCCCCTGCTTGCCAAGCTGGGAAGTGAATCATTTTTTTGTTAATAAGGATGTCCGGGTTGTTCCAGATGGGTGTCATTTTGCACGGTTGAATTGATGATTTTGATATTTTGAGAAATTCCCACCAGGCTGTTAAGGTGGCATTTATATTAATGCTTTTGAAACAATCCTGTTCTCCAGAACCTCTTTGACTCGGTAACCACAGTCAGCCTCAGTGCTGTGCTGACCTCAACCTACCACGCTGCTCCCACTGCTATCTATCAAACCAGATTCTATTTGTGAACCACATAGATGGGAGAAAAAAAAAGAAGCACAGATGCCACAGATTCACCTCCCATGCAGTAGGTGGCAGTATGCACCGCTTTAATTGGTTTAACCCTTGAGCCATCTAAGTTGACCCCACCCTTCCATTGACGTGTTCTCCCTACCATGACAAAGGTGGATAAAGGTGGAAAGATTTCATGTAATCCATGGACACCAGTGAAGATCACAAATCATTGAAGAAAAAAGGTTCAGAGCACTGTCTAGTGGGTCTAGAGGACCCAACACCCAATGTTAAAGTGCCTATAGGATAGCACAAGGGTTAACATCTAATAAATGAAAGACGAGATAGCTTGAAAAAGAAGGAAAACATCTTTTAGATTAGAGAGATTTAATATTCTCTACAGTGGACAGTCTGTTAGACTAAAACGTTTGCAGCTTCTTGAAGTCTAAGTCACGTGGACCCATTAGGGGTGCTGCAGGTTTTTGGGTTGTCCGGGCCGTAGAGAGGAAAGGCTGCACCTAAAGGGGTGCACAGGTGTGTGGCAGTTCTCTTGAGGCTCGTTTGGCCACCTCAAGGAACGTCATGAAAATGGAACGTAACATTGTCATACGTGTGGTTAAGTGTATTGTGAAGTATTTGTAAGGTGAATGGAAGTTGTACGTACTGTTTTACGGTGTCGTTATGGTGTCGTTATGCCACACTCTAGTCCAGAGGTGGGCACTGAGGATCGCTTTCCTGCATGTTTTCCAACGTACCCTGCTCTGGCATGTTCTGATGAGCTGGACACACCTGAACCAGGTAATCAGCCATGAGAAGGGCAAGACTATCTGAAATCATGCAGACACACCGGCCCTCAAGGCCTGGAATTGCCCACCCCTACTCTAGTCCTTACACATTGCTCGCAGACTGCACGGACAGGGCGTGCACGTGAGGCGTCAGTGGACAGCCGTTTGATATCCACACAAACTACTCTCTGATTGTCTGTCTTCCTCATTTCTTTCAATTCAATTCAATTCAATTTTATTTGTATAGCCCAAAATCACAACAACAGTCGTCTCGATGGGCTTCGAAGTAAAACATGAACTTAAAAGGATCACGAATACAAAGAGTTCAATAGAAAAATACTAAAATGAACTAACAAACTGACTAAGCTATACTGGCATCCCTGCCCTTAGACCCCCCTTCGCGGTAAGGAAAAACTCCCAAAAAAACCGGATTCCGGAAAAAACGAAGAAACCTCAGGGGTGCCCACATGAAGGAGAGATCCTCCCCCAGGACGGACAGGCGATTTACCAGAACTCTTAGAGAAGAATTAACTTATCTAAATCTACAACTACATATATAAAAGTCCAGCAGACGAGCTTCATCCAGCCGTGGTTGTGGGGACAGTCAAAGGCGCGAGTCGAGCCGGAGACAGGAACCACAGCCAGGTGTAGGAGCAGGAGCAGAGACGAGGCACTCGGTCAGGCACAGAGCAGAGACGAGCCAGAGATGAGCCTGAGACAGGATCCACAGCCAGGTGTAGGAGCAGGAGCAAAGGCGAGGCAAACGGTCAGGAACTGGAGCACGGATGAGCCAACTGGAGTCTGGAAGCACTCCCACTCCCCAGGAGGGGAGAGGAAAAGAGGGACAATACATGAATCGCACTGCACCAAACAGAGGCATGGAGAACTAAATGATAAATTATGATCAAGAATAGAGGAGAGGAAGGGTAGAAGTAAAAAAGGAAAGAGGACAGAACCCCAGTGCACCATAGTTACCCCAGCTTCAACTTCTAGCAGCCTTTTAAAAGAAATAGTTTTTATTAAGTTTAATTTAAACAAACTAACATTAAGTTAAATAATCTCTGAATACTAACTAGTCTGACAATAAGCCTGTCCAAAGAGGAACGTTTTCAGTCTAGCTTTGAATGTAGAAACTGTGTCGGCCTCTCTTACATGAGCTGGGAGTTTATTCCATAAGGCAGGGGCTTGGTGGCTAAACGCTCTACCTCCAACCGTACTTTTACTAATTCTAGGAACCACAAGCAGTCCTGCATTTTGCGAGCGAAGTGTTCTGATTGGTTGGTAAGGGACTATGAGGTCCTTAATATAGGACGGGGCCATTCCATGTAAGGCCTTATAGGTTAACAGGAGGATCTTGAACTTAATTCTAGAATCAACTGGGAGCCAATGGAGTGAAACTAACACAGGAGTGATGTGATCTCTTCTGCTGGTTCCAGCTAACAATCTAGCTGCTGCGTTCTGAACAAGCTGGAGACTTCTTAAGGAACTCTTAGGACACGCTGCTAACAAGGAGTTACAGTAATCCAGCCTCGACGTAACAAATGCATGGATGAGTTTTTCAGCATCACTCTTAGAAAGTATATTTCTGATCTTAGCAATAATCCGCAGGTGAAAAAAGCCAGTTCTGCACGCCTGAGATATGTGAGCCTTAAATGATAAATCCTGGTCAAGTAAAACCCCAAGGTTTCTAACTGTGGAATTGGGGGCTATACTTATACCATCCAGGGAGACTATCTGAGCAGACAGTGTAACGGAGTGGCCAGGGAAGAAACCCAGAAGCAGGAAGGACATGACACAAATCCTCAGTTAGAGCAGGATTTAATACAGGACCAAACTAGAGAAGGTACGAAGACGCTCAGGCACCAAACACAGAACAAGCCACACCTTAAATACAGGCATAATCACTAACTCAGTGCAGCTGTGACTCACACAGGAGGACTCAGGAAGGGGGAGGACATTCAGGAGAAAATCAGACTGCCAGACAAAACAACAAACAGACATTTTCATGACATAACCCCACCCTCTAAGTCCGGCTACCAGACGGACGTCGAGGTTGGTCAGGATGGTCCCGATGGAAACGGGCGACAAGGTCCCGGGCAAGGACGTGACGATCCGGGACCCATTGACGATCCGCAGGACCGTAACCCTCCCAGTCGACAAGGTATTGTATGCCCCGACCCACTCGCCTGGAAGCAAGTAGGGCTTTGATCGCATAGACTGGACCACCACCCACGAAACGAGGAGCTGGAGGGGGCACTGGAGCAGGTTGAAGAGGCGAGTCTCTAGCTGGCTTCAACTTGCTGACATGGAATACTGGGTGGATTCGCAGAGAGCGAGGCAATTCCAGTCTAACAGCCACAGGATTTATTATTTGGGTGATAGAGTATGGCCCGATGTAGCGGGGAAGCAGCTTCTTGGTTCCTCCCTTCAAAGGAACATCCGCTGAGGAAAGCCACACTTTGTCTCCCACCTTATAGGCTGGAGCAGCAGACCTCCGACGGTTTGCGACAACCGCGAGCCTCTCCTGGTTCCGTAAAAGCTCGAGTCGGTACTTGCTCCAAGTACGACGACAGCGTCTCACGAATGCAGCCGGTCCCGAAGAAGAGGCTACTTGTTCCTGGTGAGGGAAAAGAGGTGGTTGATACCCGTAGGCTGCTTGAAAAGGCGAGTACCCGGAGGAATTGCTCAGGGAGTTGTGGGAATACTCAGCCCAGGGAAGCTGAGATGACCAAGTCCTGGGATTCTTGAGACACATAGCTCGTAAGGTCGTCTCTAGGTCTTGATTATACCGCTCTACCTGGCCATTGGTCTGGGGGTGGAATCCAGAGCTTAGGCTGACCTTGATCCCCAGGAGATTGCAGAACTCCTTCCAAAACGCTGCTATGAACTGTGGACCACGATCAGAGGTAATGTTAAGTGGAAGTCCATGCAACCGAAACACATGCTGGGAAACGATTACGGCTAGTTCCTTGGCTGATGGTAGTTTCTGCAAGGGTATAGCATGTGCCAGTTTAGAGAATCTGTCAATGATGGTGAGTATAACAGTTTTACCTCTAGAGTTGGGTAGACCAGTTATGAAGTCCATAGCCACATGGGACCAAGGTCTGGAAGGCACAGGCAGAGGGTGCAACAAACCAGCAGGTGGAGTCCTCGGTGTTTTGACGCTGGCACACACAGGACAAGCAGCTACAAAAGCCCTTATGTCAGAGGACATAGTGGGCCACCAAAAGCGTTGCGCCACTAGGAAACTGGTCCTGGTCACTCCAGGATGACATGCCAGACGAGAGGAGTGACCCCACTTCAAAACCAGTGAGCGCAGAGTGGAAGGAACAAACAAACGTCCAGCCGGACATCCTGCTGGAATCGTGGCTGGATCAGAAACCGAAGCCTTCACTCTGCGTTCCAGAGACCAACGAGTGGATCCTAACACAAGATGGGGAGGAACAATAGTTGTGGTCGCTGCTGGAGCCTCAGACTCTTCCTCCTGCTGCTGGAACTGGCGTGACAGAGCGTCAGGCTTGGTATTCTTGCTCCCAGGACGATAGGACAGCGTGAAGTTAAACCTATCAAAAAAGAGGGCCCACCTTGCCTGGCGAGGATTTAGACGTTTAGCAGTCCGAATGTACTCCAAATTCTTATGGTCAGTCCAGACCAAGAACGGCTGCTCAGCCCCCTCCAACCAATGACGCCATTCCTCTAGAGCCAGTTTTACTGCCAGCAGTTCTCTGTTCCCAATATCGTAGTTTCTCTCTGCAGGAGTGAGCTTGCAGGAGAAATACGCACAGGGATGGACTTTATTATCGGACGCCCTCTGAGATAAAACAGCCCCCACCCCAGACTCAGACGCATCCACCTCCACAATGAATTGTTTAGAGGGATCAGGCTGAGTCAGAATGGGGGCTGCAGAGAAACGTCTCTTAAGCTCGGTAAACGCTTTATTGGCCCCCTCGTTCCAGACAAAACGTACCTTAGCAGATGTGAGTTTATGGAGGGGTGCAGCAACGCCACTGAAGCCTCTGATAAAGCGCCTGTAGAAATTGGAAAACCCAAGGAAGCGCTGGAGCTGTTTACGACCTGAGGGAACAGGCCACTCCAGAACAGCTTTGACCTTGGTGCAGTCCATCAGCACACTCCCTGGCGAAACCACATGACCAAGGAACCGTGTTTGCTTGGTGTGGAATTCGCACTTCTCGGCTTTACAGAACAGCTGGTTCTCGAGAAGGCGCTGGAGAACGGCTCTGACGTGCTGCACGTGGGTCTCAAGATCTGGAGAATAAATCAGAATATCATCAAGATAGATGAACACAAATTTGTTGATCATGTCTCTTAGAACATCATTGACCAAACATTGAAAAACTGCTGGTGCGTTGGTGAGTCCAAAAGGCATGACTAGGTACTCGAAATGACCACTGGGAGTGTTAAAAGCTGTTTTCCACTCATCCCCCTCTCGTATGCGAACCAGATGGTATGCATTTCTGAGGTCCAGTTTTGTGAAGACTTGGGAGCCACTCAACAGATCAAACGCGGTCTGTAAAAGAGGGAGAGGATAAGTGTTCCGGGTGGTGATGCTATTTAAACCCCTGTAGTCGATGCAAGGCCGCAGGCCTCCATCTCGCTTGGCCACAAAGAAGAACCCGGCTCCAGCTGGAGAGGAGGAGGGTCGAATGATTCCAGCCTGCAAACTCTCCTGCAGATACTCCTCCATAGCCCTCCGTTCAGGTGGAGACAGAGGATAGATGTGTCCTTTAGGTGGATGTGTTCCTGGTAGAAGGTCGATAGAACAATCGTATGGACGATGGGGAGGCAAAGACTTAGCTCGGACTTTACAGAATACTGCATTCAGGTCATGATATACAGAGGGTATAATACTAAGATCTGGTGGATCAGGAGCATGTTGACTACTAACAGAAGAACGCACAGTAGCAGCAGAAAGACAGTTCAACAAACAAAAAGAACTCCACGACAATACCCGCCCAGAAGACCAGTCAATATGAGGGGCATGTTTGCATAACCAGGGAAAACCTAAAATAACAGTGGGTTTTAAGTTCTCTACAACATAGAACCTCATAAGTTCAGTGTGGTTTCCAGACACAGACACTTTAATGTTCACAGTGCGTGAAGTGACCCTGTGAATGACTGAACCATTCAATGCATGAATTTCCAAGGCTGGAGATAAAGTCTCAACAGGAATCATGAGTGTTCTCACCACCTCCTGAGAAATTAAGTCTCCATCAGAACCGGAGTCAATTAATGTCTCAAAATCCTCCTGTACTCCAGCGTGTTCAACCAAAACCTTGGTATGTGGCCTTGAAGGTGGTGAAAAAGAGGAGATACAGCTCACCAGTTCTGCCTTTTCTCTGGAGTTCTTCGAACAGCTTTGCAGGAAGTGTCCGGGAGCCCCGCAATACAGACACAGCTGCTCCCTTATACGCCTCTGGCGCTCTGCCGGAGTCAGTCGACCAGACCTCAGCAGTATAGGCTTGGGGGGAAAAGTAAACACCTGATGTGGAGCACCAGAGCAGTAACGAAGTGGCGAGTCACCCAGGCGATGCGGAGAACAGGAGCCTGAAATGCTACGTTGCTCCAGGCCCCGCTCTCTTATCCTCCGATCAATGCGCACAGCCAGGTTGATCAGCTCCTCCAGGTCCTCTGGAACCTCCCTCGCTGCCAACTCGTCCTTGAGCGCGCTGGAGAGACCCCGAAGGAAAACATCCACCAGCGCATCGTCCGACCAGCGGGTGCTGGCAGCTAGAATCCGAAACTCCACAGCGTAATCTGAGACGCTGCCGGCTCCTTGCTGGAGACGGAGGAGCTCAGAAGCGGCAGCTCGGTGAGGTGTGGTCGGGTTGAACACCGTGAGGAGTTGGGTAGAGAAACCTTGAAACGTGCGAAACAGGTCAGTTGCACGGTCCCACTCTGCCAACCCCCATCGCTTGGCTCGTCCAGTAAGAAAACTCAGAGCGAAAGCCACCTTGCTCTGCTCGGAGGGGAATTCACTTGGGTTGAAGTCAAACTGGAGGCGACAGGAAGTGAGGAACGGCCGGCAGTCCTCAGCTGTCCCATCAAAAGGCTCTGGTGAGCCCAACCGGATCATCCGAGATGGAAAAGGAGACTGAATATGGGGAGCCTGCTCCAAATGTGACAGCCGGTCATGAAGCTGCTGAATGCTGGAAACGCAGTCACTCAAATCACAGGGAAGGACAGACATCTCCTCAGCGGCAGGCCGTGGTGAGTCTCACAATTGTGGTCCTTCTGCTGGGTTTGACATGGCCTGAGCGTAATGTAACGGAGTGGCCAGGGAAGAAACCCAGAAGCAGGAAGGACATGACACAAATCCTCAGTTAGAGCAGGATTTAATACAGGACCAAACTAGAGAAGGTACGAAGACGCTCAGGCACCAAACACAGAACAAGCCACACCTTAAATACAGGCATAATCACTAACTCAGTGCAGCTGTGACTCACACAGGAGGACTCAGGAAGGGGGAGGACATTCAGGAGAAAATCAGACTGCCAGACAAAACAACAAACAGACATTTTCATGACAGACAGAGCATCTCTGAGGTTTTTAGGACCAAGTATAATGACCTCAGTTTTTTCTGGGTTCAAGAGGAGGTAATTAATTGTCATCCAGGTCTTGATGTCACTGATGCAGGCGTTCAGTTTCTCTATCTGGTCATTCTGGTCAGGCTTCATGGATAAATACAACTGCGTATCGTCGGCATAACAATGAAAATTAATGCTGTGTTTCCTGATTATGTTTCCTAGGGGTAACATATAAAGCGTAAACAGGATCGGTCCCAAGACTGAGCCCTGTGGGACTCCATAGTTGACTCGAGTGCACTGAGAGGAATGGCCATTTACATTAACGAACTGATACCTATCAGACAGATAGGATTTAAACCACTGGAGAGCAGATCCTCTGATCCCTATGTCCTGCTCTAATCTATGGAGTAAAATACCGTGGTCGATAGTGTCAAAGGCAGCACTGAGGTCCAACAGGACCAGAATAGAAAGTAGTCCCTTTTCTGAGGCCAATAACAAGTCATTAGAGACTCTAACTAGTGCAGTTTCCGTACTGTGGTGAGGTCTAAACCCCGACTGAAAGTCTTCAAAGTGGCTGTTGTCCTGTAGGTGGCAGTAAAGCTGCTTAACTACAACTCTTTCTAGGATTTTAGAAATAAAGGGCAGGTTTGATATCGGTCTATAGTTGGCCAAGATGCTAGGATCCAAACTGGGCTTTTTCAGAAGAGGTTTAACAACTGCATATTTAAAAGACTGTGGCACGTAACCCGTTTCCAGAGAGGCATTTATCATTGTTAATATGGGATCATTAATTAGGGGAAAAGTTTCTTTAAAAAGTCTAGTGGGAATTGGGTCTAACAGACACGTTGAGGATTTGGAGGACGTAATAATTGATGTTATTTCCGCTTGATCCACAGCAGTGAAGCAGTCCAATGTTACAGAGGTTTCTATGGATGCCTCCATTTCTACCACTTCAGCTGTTCTGGGCTGATAGTAGGAATAACTTGATTTAACTTATGTCTAATATTTGAGATTTTACTATCGAAAAATGTAAGAAAATCATCAGAGCTGAGAGAAACAGGAACATGTGGTTCTACTGAGCTCTGACTGCGAGTTAATTTAGCTATAGTGCTAAAAAGAAATCTTGGATTGTTTCCATTCTGTGATATTAAGGTTGAATTGTACTGGCTTCTAGCTCTACGCAGAGCTTTTTTATAATTTAATAGGCTATGTTTCCAGATATCCAGAGACTGCTCTGAACCGGAGCGGCGCCATTCTCTTTCCAACTTACGGGTTTCTTGTTTAAGAGAACGAGTTTCGGCGTTAAACCACGGTGCTACTCGGTTTTGTCTGACGAACTTAGGTTTCAAGGGGGCAACAACATCGAGTGTACTCCTGAGGGCTTGTAAGGCATCATTAACAAAGTGGTCATTTATATTAGGACTGAAACTATGGGAGCTGGTCTCAGAGTATTTTCTCAGAATGTCACTAAGTACTGGCTGAACTGTGTGTTTAAACTCAGACACAGAACGGTCAGTTAAGGTTCTTCTAAGCTGTTTCTTAGTCACTGGGGCAGAAGGATGTTCCAGTGTAAACTGGAAGGTAATCATAAAGTGATCAGAAATGATGGGGTTAAGAGGAAGGACACTCAGCTGGCTGATCTCTATACCATGGGTTAGAACAAGATCCAGGGTGTGCTTATGACAGTGAGTGGGTTCATTCACACTTTGGGTGAAACCAACATCATCTAATAAAGCTGCAAAGGCCGTTCCTAGGCAGTCACTGGGGTCATCAACATGAATATTAAAATCCCCTAATATTATAGTTTGATCAGAATCTAAGACAATAGTCGATAGGAAGTCGGAAAACTCGCAGCAGCCTGACTAACAGTCAGGCTGCTGCGAACAGCCTCTATGCCCTTTTTGGGCGGTCCACCGGATTGGGGGTGGGGTTAGGGATGTGGTGAAAAAAAATCTGTATGACGTGCCTGCATCTCACCGACTTCCCCTTACGTGTTGCATAAATGTTCACTACAGTCTGTCTGTCGCCTGCAGCATGCCTATAGAAAAGAATGTTCAAACATTTTCTCTTTACGGGTTTACAGAGCGGTCTATGACCTTGATATTTCATGCGTGCCACCTGTCCGCCCATTTTCCCCCACAGACAGCCCAGATCAACGCGTAAGTGAAGTTGTGAATGAGGCTTTAGGTTGTGTTTTTACGCTCAGGCGTTTTCAGCTGTTGACATTTGATGCGGGGAGTTCCAGCTTTGGAGAATTGCCCCCAGAATCCCCTGAACTGTGCTCTGGCCCACATATGCCAGCGGCTCGTGGAGCATTTGGTCTAATTGAGCCCGTTTCTAGACCCAAGAGGTCCCAGCAACCAAATGAAGTATGCCTCAGAGGGCAGTTCAAACATCCTTGGGTCCAGAACTGAAGTCTGCTGGTGGCTGGTTACCAAAAACAGGTTTAGGGGCACAGTCGTGCTCCAACCGACAGACCTCCACCATCCAACAAGGACTCCAACAGCTGCTTCTTTCCTCCGTTGATGAGAGCTGAGAGTCATAATCCCGACAGGATATTGTCTTCAGGAGGCCACCAGGTTTCTAGTTTACCAGGTTTGAGAAACCAGGTCAGCCAACAGTAACCTGGTTACGTCATGCAAACTGGTTTGCTCCCTGATAATAACTTTCTTTATCTGTCTGAATGAAGACATGAGTCCTACTGCATGTGTGTAGGACTCTGCATATGTACAAATCTGCATGTGTGCGTGCCTCTGTGCATCCGTGTGTGTGTGCCTACATGTGTGCATGGGTTTGTTTGTCTGCATATGTACATACAAAAATGTGTGTCCCTGCATGTATTTGTGTGTGTGTGTGTAGGTGTGTGTCTGCATGTGTGCGTGCATGTGGGTGTGTGTGAGTCTGTAGAAAGTGGTGGGGAGTGGAAGTTGGTGGCTTCTGTGCAGAACCCCAAACCACCCGGTTTCCCTTCCGGTCCCTTGAAGTTCATTTGTTTTCCTCCGTTCAGGAGCTGGTTTGTGAAACAGTCACCAGGCTGAGGTTGTCAGGGAGGAAGAGGCTGACCACCATGTTGTGCGCTCGGTCGCACTTCCAGTAAAATCTGCCTCAGTGTTTAAGCATGACAGAAACAAAAGAAATGCAACTGTTCTCTTCTACTGCTTTTAGTCCTCATTTATGAAAAAGAAAAAGTTTTTTTCTAGAATATTTGTGTAAAAAAAGAAAGCATCTAGTTTGTCGGTTTTCGAAAAGTTACATAATGTTTTAGAGTCAGACTCTGTGTCCATCTGGATGAAGACCATAAACACGCCAAACTTTGGGTTCTTGAGCCCTTTCAGCCACAAAGACCCGACACAGAGAGCTTCAGCTCAGGGTAACATTTATGAGCCAAACTCTAACACACCTCTGACTCTGAAGAAACCACAGAACCAAACACTTTTTTTTAAGTTCAGGTCAAATGTGTGGCTATAAATATTAGCTCGAGTCCACCAAGGACTTCACAGGGACCTGGCTAGGTTAGAGGAAGGTTAGACTGCAGACATTTCCACTCAGTTTCATTGTTTTTCCCCACAATGTTGCATGTAAATAACCTTCAGGGATTCTGTCTGCCTCTGCTCATCATTCTCATCCTTTTCTGTGGATCTTCAGGAGCTTCAATTTATCAACAAAAAGGTGAGAACTGTTCCCTATTTCATTCACGTGACCGTCTGTCCGGTCAGCCCTCTTTGTACATTCATCCACCTGGACCGGCAGGTTCAGGGGCGTCGGTCCCGCAAACATGGTCTGAAACATCTCTGCGATCTTTCTCAGGTGTTTGTTCGTACAAAGAAAAGTTCTACAAACCCGGAGAGTCTTTCCGGCGAGGCTGCGACAAATGTTTCTGCCACCACTTTGGGTTTTACTGCACTGCGTGAGTTGGAATTCACCTCAGAGCTTTTATCAGGGAGCTGTCTTTTTTGTACGTTTGACTTTGCTTTCTTCCTCCCCTGCAGGCCAATGAAACCGACCTCGTGGCCTAAGAAGTGTCATCGGATCAGAACCAACTGCGGTTACACTGTTGTTTATAAGGAGAACCCTCTCAAGGAGTGTCGCGCCTACAGCTGGATAGGATAAAGAGACGGGACTCCAGAAAAAAACCATACATAAATGGAAACACCACGTTCTTGATATTAATTTGAGCAGAAATAATGTATCTGTAAATATTTTCTCCTTTGTTCACCATAGATTCTTTTCAGAAATATTCACAATATATTATTTTTCTGTTGATTATGCTCAGTACTGGGTTACAGGACGACTAAAGTTTGTTTTTGTTGATTATTTTGGTTTGAAAAGTTCATTTTTTATCTTCCTTTAACGCAAACATTTAGAAACTTTAAAAAGTGCAAGAACTACAGACATTTAATATTTTATATCAAATAAGCCCAGACATTTTACGAGGTTAAATAACCGTCTCGGCTCACGGTTCAGTGATAACAACTGCTGGAGCTGCAGGAATTCCCGCTTGGTCAGCACTCAAGACGCCATGCGAGGTCACACTCCCCCTCCAGTGAAATGTGGCGTGGAAAAACAATGCTTGAATTGGGTTCGTCTTTGATTCTTGGTTGAATATCAAAGTCTTTATGTTTTGTCTCACTATACAGTTTGCCTCACAGGCAGCATGAACTCCTGAAAACAGATTAAAAAGTTGTTTGGACACTATTTAAGGGTGTGTTTAGACTGGGAAAAACATTTCTTCCGAACAGAGTTAGCTTAATTTGGTCCAAATTGACTCCTTAACCTTTGGTTTTTATTCAGACTGTCGTTTAGTGGACTTTCCTGTTCCGGACTTAAGCTTGTAAACAAACCTCCTAGATGTCGTTTTAATGAGCCCGCATTTATCCAACCACATGTCAAAGAGTTGCTGTGTCTCATCGTTGTGGTGTTATGACATTGTTTTCAGAGAATTCTATTAGGGACTACAAGGTAGCTTTTAGGACGACGTCACAGCGGCGCCGGCCGTGTGCCGCGTAAAAACAAATAGAAAAGCAAGAAAGAAGCGTTTTAAAGTTAAAATGAATGTTCTCACAAGTGAGGAGTTGGATCCGTTTTACTCTTTGATGAGATGACAATTTTTGCTTGTTCGGCACATCGGGTGCCCACCGGCTACAGTGGCCATTTTGGTTCACCCAAAGGACGGATTGTATTCAGACGAGAATCACCGAAGATCAGACCAAACCAGGACCAGAGAGCGGTTCCTGGTCACGGGTGAATTTAGACTGAAAATGTGTTCCAAACTATCAGGGGAAACGAATTCTAGTTCACTTTAGCCAACCAAATGTGTGTTACTGAAAATCCATAAATTACGCCGTAAATGTTAAAAAAATGACCTCAGACATCTCACAGCTGAGGCTCTGTGCCCTTCAGGGGGCGCTGTTCTTTATCGGTGAAGTACCCTAAAAATATTGAATAAGACTATAGAATATTTCAGATCTACATGTTCAAATGTGGGCGTGGTCGACCTCATGACCCCGAGGTCCGTCCACCCTGATGATGCTATAGTCCGGGTGAATTTTTTTATTCTGATTGGCTGCTGGGTGTGCATTAAAAAGGAATAATCCAAACTGATGATTTAAAAAAGAAGTCCCGGTCACCTAGCCTAAATGTTCTGTATCACTGCGCCGGCTTTTTTAAAACAAACGTTATCTTCATCATCTGGACAAAAACAAGCGGGAAGAGGTGAACTTTCTCTCTGAACTGATGCTTTATTTAAGCCATCGTGACCATCAGCATATAATAATAATGCACACTTCGTCGGCCTTTAACCCTTATTTAAGGCTGTTCTCCCCTCCGTCAGCTCCACGTCTGGATGTGGAGGTCTGAATAAAAAGTTCTGCTCTGTTAGATGGAGTTGCAGTTTAAGGAAATCATTCATAAATGGGATTAATCTGATTTGAATCAGATTACTTCAGGATTAAAAACATAAAAACTGCTTTGGTTTTTTAAACTTGTTTCCTAAACTAATTTTCAACTTTAACGAACAGTAAACGAATGAAGCGTTTTGCAGTGGAACTTGGCAGCATCAAGCTCATCCCAGCATGACGGCATTTGGTTTTAATAAGGACCCAAAGGTTTGACATTCATGTTTCATGAGTAAAAAGGAGCTGCAAGAGCAAAAGCTGAAAGTGCTCGGGGCGCTCTGCCGGATTAGCTGATCTGATTCTGTGTCTGAGGCTAAAAGCCAGATGACATCCTCGGGAATTCCCTCCCTATGAAAATTTAAAGATGCCCCGAAACCGCAGAGGTCTGGCTGATGAAAGCATCTGACAGTGAGGTACCCAGGGCCTTTCTGGGGCTAACAGGAGGTCAACCATGCATGTTGGAGGCACTGTGCCGCCGTGGCTCTCCTCTCTGGGTGATAATCCAGCATACGACTAAGAAAGTCTGAGAATCCAGAAGCTCCCTGAAGCAGGAAGTGGTATTTCTCCACCAAAACATCGTAAAGGCTCCAGAACCTGAGTGGACCGACACGGAGAAGATCACCTGCAACACAAGAACGGGACTGTCATGTGACAAAAAAACAAAACAAAGAAGGTTAAACGGATTAGAGACTCACCTCTGAGGCTGAAATAATCTGCAGAATATTTACCAGAGAAGGCAACAACTGGAGGGATTTTACCCAGCAACCCCACAATCTGAGCGATGTGGTCTGCAGGGAGGGATGCAGAGGGTCAGCAGTGGCAGCAGTGTAATCAGACTTTGCTGCAGTACACCCACCTTCCTCCAGGGAGACGGCTTCGCCGGCTTTGGGCCGGAACAGGGAGTCTCCGGTGACCAGCTCGAAGGCCTGGGAGACGTCAGAGGAACGTTCAGAATCTACGCCGCGAGAACTTTGAACTCGAACCGGAGAGTTCAAACTCTGTCATTACAGCGCTTTAAGGGCATCGCAAAAACACATAATCTCACCTCTCATTTCCCCCTCTATTAGAATTTATGAAAGATCTTTTGTTTTTGATTATTTGTAAAAATTCAAAGAAATAAAGAAATTTTAAAAATGAATATTAAAGAACAACAAGTTTGAAAGTCAACATACATTTATTTATTTATCATTTTTAGAGAGATTTAGCTCAAATGTGTCATTTTACTTTGTGATTATTTTGGTCAAGAAATAATGGACAATTGAAATGCAGTAAAGATGTTTGGTGGAAAACCTACCTCTAGATATAAACTCTTTTTCTTTGGTAAAACATGCATGTTAAAAGACATGTTAAATTTCCAGAGCAATATACCTAAACGTGAAAGTTTTTAGTTCATTTTAATATTTCATTTAGTCTCAAAATACCTGACAGCATATATATTTGTTAGAAATCTTGAATAATTCTAGTAGTTCTGTTCTATTGACAGATATTTTTAAATGATAAATATGTAAAAACATTGACAGTTATGTTTTTGTAGAGCGGGTACATTTTTCATTCTGAAAAATGGAGATGAGGTAATGACTTTTCAAAGTAAAAGGAGTGGAAAACACTGACGTCGTTTCAAAACAGACCAGATTTTAAATCTAAGGGCTGCATTCTATCAGGCAGGAACTCTTAAACAGTATAAAATTCAAAAAGGCCTTAAATATTTACAATTTAAGCTAAAGTAAGCTAAAATTATTAACTCTGTAAAACAGCTGGGGATTAAAGAAAATTCTGCCTGTTGAAACAAATGAGAACTAAACTAAAGGTCTCGTTAGTTTTTATTTAATCACAGATTTTTTTCCTTATTTTTCAGTCCTGGAGCCGTTAATCAACGCTAGAAACATTAGCTTGAAATTGATGAGAAAAGAAGATTTCAATAGAATCTTCTTTAAATTAAAAAGGCAATCATCAGATCAGAATATTGGGGGAAACACAAAGAAAAAATCAGTTTTTCTTCTTCTCACCATGCAGGCTACGCTCCAGATGTCGGCAGGCGGGCCGCACTCAGAACCCAGCAGGACCTCCAGGGAGCGATACTGCCGGGTCTGGATCTCCTCACAGAAATGTTTGTACTGGTCCAGAGAAACAGGCAGAAATGTCTGCATAAAACATTTGACTCAAGAGGGAAAAGAAGAATTTAGATTTGGGAATTAGCTCAGGGATCTTCTCGTAGATTGTCACCAGTCCTTGACGTGAAATCTATTGCTGCCAGAATCTATTTTTTGATTCCAAATGTGTAAAAAGAAGAAAAAAGCCTTTTCAGACAAAAAAATATGGGATTTTTTTCTAAATGGATGTAGGACAAAGTAGAAAATTGGTCATTTTACCTGTGATTTTATATCATCCATGTTATGAGTGAATTCATATCAATCCAGTGTTCTGTTTATTTTCCACAGCATTCCTGTTCTTTTGCCTCATAATAAAACCCCTTTTTTTTGGTTTTACCATTAATACATTTCTCTTAGCCCTTGTGCTAACCTATGGGGTCCAGATGACCCTTCCATTGAGGTGTTCTCCCTACCATGACAAAGGTGGATAAAGGTGGAAAGATTTCATGTAATCCATGGACACCAGTGAAGATCACAAATCATTGAAGAAAGAAGGGTAAACACACTGTCTAGTGGGTCTAGATGACCCAACCCCAATGTTAAAGTGCCTAGGACAGCACAAGGGTTACAGATACAAGAGAAAGATGAAGAGGCGAGACAGTGAAGCAGATGGAATCTGAGAGTTCTAGTCTTAACAGTCGCCGTCTACTGACTTAACGAGCTTAAATATGGGTTATATTCAAATGCAGCAACAACAAAAAAATAAGTTATCAATATAAAAGCGCTTTCAATGTTATTGGAATAGAAGGACTAAAAAACTCACAAACACTTATTGAATGGTTTGAAAATGCCATTAGAAGGAAAAAGGTCCAATACGGCAGAGGAATCGTGACCTTTGCTGAAATTTTTCAAGAGTTTAAAGCTTTTACCATTTATTTTCAATGAATTTAAAAAATAAAGAGAAAAAAACAAAGAGAAGCAGAAAAGAAGCACCAGCTGAGCACTTTAAAGGTCAGACTGGTTGAGTCAGCCGAACGTGCAAAAAAGTCCAAACGAGTCGGAAAAGTCCCCAAGATGGAGAAAAGGGATGCTCTGTGTCCTCTTACATCCCAGAATACCCTGAAGAGGGTTTATCCTCAACCTGGATGAGAAAATCTTCCAGGATGTGGCGGGAATACTCACCACCCAGCAGGAACTCCCCAGGTCAGCAATCTTCACCGTTACCTCCTTTAAGCTGCGGGAGGCGAACTGCTCCTTTTCTAGGAGAAACAAACAGGAGATCACTTGTCTTTAAGACTTTTCTCACAAATCAGAAATAAAAAGGTTCATGAACGTTCATGTGTTGTTTCGTCAACATGTGTTGACCTTTTGTTTGCCCTTCCATCTGTGTGCATTACTGGTTACCATGGTGACAGCAGCTAAAATAGCAAAGAAACTTCCGTGTGAGGCTCTCCTGTGTATGGGGGAAGAGAACCTGTGGTTCTGGCCTTCATCTCGGCTGATAAGCGGCAGAGGCTGCTGCTCCCTGCTGGTGACGGGAGGGACTGCGGCTGCAGGCACAGCAGGATGTTCTCGGGTTTGATGTCCGTGTGGATGATTTTGCAGCGAGCGTGCAGATGGTCGAGGCCCCGCAGAACCTGCAGAGAAACACAACAGTGGAGGCGGGGGTTGGTACGGGGTGCTCAGGTGTTTCTGACTGTTGGCATTAGCAGGATGGAGTTCAAGGTTGTGGAACAGGATGCAGAAGGAATCAGCTGCCCTGAGTTCCAGAACTTCCATTAGTTCTTTCCTTGCAGCTGGGGAAAGGTCACGCGAGAAGCCTGACCTGATTTATTGCAGAAATGATGTATGCGGAGCTTTAACTCATCTGCCGTGCGACCCACCTGAGAGAGGATCTGTTTGACCCACGGCCGCGGGAGTCCCGGATTCCCACAACACAACTGCCAGCTTCTCAGATCGGGTCCCAGCAGCTCCAGAACCAGACATATGTCTGATCAGCAGGAGTCAAGGTCATGTTCCCTAACTTGCCTGCCAGCAACTCCTCATCAGACCACAGCAAGGAGACTTTTTGCAAGGAAAGGCAGTTCCTAAAAGGAATACGGACCCCGTTGACCCCAACGACCTTGAACTCATCCGCCAGCTGCACGATGGCGGGGTGACGAGTCGCAGGACCGCTGGCCCGGGGAGGAACATTAGAGAGGTGAGAAGAAGGGAGGAAAAAACCAGGAAGAAGGAGGTTGTGCTTTAGTGTTTGCATGTTAAAAGGAGAGAAAGGGGGAGAAATGGGGTCAAGGAGCTGCAAAGAAAACTGTGGCATTTGCAGAAAGTGTGAGGTCAAGGAGGGGAGGCAGCAGCCGCTTACACATCGCAGCAGAGCCGTCTCATCCTGTCCCGCCTGGGAGAAGCCAGCTCCGCTCTTCAGCACCTTCACGGCCACACGCTGACCCGACCTGCCAACGCCAACTCTGATCAGGGCTTCTGCACGCTCCAGGGCGGCGTCCAGCATGTGCTGAGCATCCTAAGCCGCCATCATGTGGAAGAGCCAACCCGAGCCACAGAATTCCCTTTGTCTGTTTCACTCCATCAGCGAAGTAAAGACTCCAGTTTGAGCCAAGATTTCCTCCATTTAAAGAGGGTAACCCCATAACTTCCTGTCTGGTTAGAAAGAAAAGTAAATGGAGCCAGCAGGTGGCTGGTTACACATGTAAATAAGTTTTAACAGCTTCCAGTTATAAAAGACCCACTCTGATGAAAAAGAGTGGAGTTTTTCTGATTATGAAGAACATTTATAAAGAAAATGAATCATAAAACTGCATTTTCTGAGTATTTCTTTATTCAAATCATGAAGCAGTTTGTAGTTATGTACAAACTACAATCGATGGGGGACAAGCCCCCTCCCTGCAGCATTCTGATGCATCTACCTATAGACAAATAGATCCAAGAACGTCTTTGTTGGAATCTGGATCCTAACTGTACGTCTGCATAGCTCCGTTACTGCTCGCCAGAGCTGAAGGCCTCTTGTGTTGGAAAGCTTTTACTACAACACTAAGGGGTTATGCAAATTAAGGAAAAAGCTGCTAATTTGAGTAGGTCATGATTTTAAACTCCAACCCCCAAAGATCACAGCCCAACCACAGCTCCACCCCTTCCCCCCAAACACTACACTACCGGCCATCCACTAATAGGCGGCTGTGCTGCAGCGGTAGGGCGCTCGACCTCCGATCGGAAGACTGCGGGTTCGATTCTCGATTTGCCCGCCCATGTGTCGAAGTGTCATTGGGCAAGACACTGAACCCTACCTTGCCTCTGGTGGAAGTGCTTGTCAGCGGAGCCGCCATCAGTGTGTGAACGGTTTGTGACTGTAAAGCGCCGCGGTGCCCTCCCCACCTTGCAGAAAAGAGGGTGAGCCCCAGCAGGCCCCGGCAAGGTGGCCCCCAGGCCTGTCCCATGCACTCACACACATTCTTCTGGTTGACCCCCGGTGGGGGTATCTGTGTGTAGATACCTGAGATCGCTGCAGAGCCACACAGTGGAGAAGAAACCCCAGCCGAGCTTCGACACCACCCGGTATCTTCTGTTGAAGGTGTCACCGATCCGGACAGGATGGTACCCTCCTGCAGAGACCGGAAGCGATTTAGTGGATGTCAGAGTCCAGTCCTGTGGCAGTAGAGGGGGTCAGAGTTTCTCACAGTTCATCCTAAACTCAAAGAGCATAACTGCTTTTCCTCCAAGCTCAGATCCAGTTCCAGCATCTGTTTCTTTCAGAAGCCTTCAGCCCTGAGCTATCATTCAGATTTCTGATGGATTCATTTGGTTTTTCTACCTTTACAGACTTCACAGCATGAAAGTATCAAACTTCAGACCATTCTCCTGAAGCGTCTTTTGTCTGTTGGTGGTCTTCTTTCCACAACAATACTCTCGGGGGTCTTCAGAGTCCCGGATCTCCAATGGGTCAGGATGCTCGTGGTTTCCGAGAGCCCTGAAAAGAACAGCCGCTCCATCTTCAGCCCTACAAATCGTACAGGAGGCCGCTTGAATCATCGATTAATCATCAAATGAAATCATTACTTATTCAAGGTAAAATAAAAATGTAACTAAGGCTTTTAACTTTTTTCTATCATAAATGATCTAAGATACATTTCTTTAACCCTTGTGCTATCTTAGATGACCCCCCCCCACCCTTCCATTGACGTGTTCTCCCTACCATGACAAAGGTGGATAAAGGTGGAAAGATTTCATGTAATCCATGGACACCAGTGAAGATCACAAATCATTGAAGAAAAAAGGTTCAGAGCACTGTCTAGTGGGTCTAGATGACCCAACTCCCAATGTTAAAGTGCCTAGGATAGAACAAGGGTTACATGTGATATCAGACAATAGCATACCTCATGCTAATTCATTTAGCCCTCTCTGCCTCTTTAGATCTTCCTCAGGGTCTTCAGCCCTCTTCACATCTCTAAGCTCTTGTTTACACACCTTCTCCATCACCTTCTTTACTGATTTATATTATTTTATTTATTTCAAACACAAAATGTTTAATATAGAAAGATAAAACAAAGCAGTGTGCTTGAAAAGGAGTGGTTAGAAAAGAAAAAATCTTGATCCCACCCATTTTTACAACATCTTATGTTGTGCATATTTCTCTTTACATCCTCACTAATCATCATGCAAAGCTTGCAGAAATAACTAAATGTCTTTTACCTCGATCCTCTGTGAGGACTTCACTGGATCATCTGCAGATTTGCTCTGTTCAAAATCTGCTTTGTGTTTGCACAACCTGCTTGCTTTTCTCTTTTACCTGCCATCTTTAGGCAATGATCTTTGAGGACCACCAGGCTGCACAATCAAGTCTGCAGCAGATCCAAATGATGCTGAACCTCCATTTTTTCAATCCTGCACACTCCAAGGTTCAAATCCCTGAGGTTCCTGAGAGCCGACGTTCGTCTTACGGAGCCTCTGAACCTGAACTCTCCACTCAGCTCAACTCTCCATCACAACTGTTTTGATTAAACTTGTTCAACTTCACCACGTGTAACAACAAAAATCAGTTCAAAACAACAAGACGTCTTTTAAAAATGTGCCAGCATCTCCTGAAAATAACTTCTCGACCAAACTCCCCCCGCGTGTGGAAACTTGTCTTGGCTCAAAGGGCGTCGAAAATGACACCATTTCTGAGCCTGCTGCAAATCATGTCACTGTCGTCCTCACTGTCGCAACCGGAGACCTCTGCAGCCCAGCTGTCAGGGCTTCTGCTCCGGTGACGGCACGGCTGAAGAGGTCACGGCAGGCCCGAAAATAATGTTGACAGGCCGGCCTTTTTATTTCACATGTATATGGATCTCTGCAGGCCTAAAGAACAGCTGAGCATCGGCCGTTTTCTGCGTAATGCTACACAACAGCGATAAAAAGATCTCTCAGTGGCTGAAATGTCCTCAGCGTGCATTATTGGTGCTAAAAATAGCTGCCGACTTGCTGGACAAAAAAGGAGATGCTTTTATTTTGGGCGTTCATGCAAAAGTGCAAGGTCAGATAGGAGCTTTTGTTCTGATGGAAGAACAATGGCGTCTTGCTCCCAGTGTTTTATGCATCTCTGGCTACACAAAAAGGCATTTCATAAATCTTTCTGACAAAAAGCAAAGGTCTCCTACTCACTTCGGATGCTGCTGAGCTGATCTCTGAGCGGCGCTGGAGCCCCCCTGCATTGTCTTCTGCTCTCCACCTGCTGGATGTCAACTTTTCAGAAAAAAACCAAAAACAAAAAAAGCTTCAGCTGCAGCATCAAACACGTCTGATTCCTCCGTCGGGTTTTGGTCCCACAGTTTCTTCATCTGGTGGCATCCGAGGTGAGAAAGCCTCAGCAGTGGTCAGGGGCCCCGACGTGGCGCCAGCAGATGGTCGCAGCTCAGCTTTTCTACCTCTTTGAAGTCGCTCATCCAGCCCTTGTGAACAGGATCCCTGACCTCCAAGGCCGTTGTAACGGACGAGTGTTGGAACCGGAACCTCATTTGGGAGAATCTTACGGGAGCCTGAGTCTCTGCTCGCTGTTAGAGACACATAGCTGTTGACACCCCCCCATCTGTTGGGCTGATACGCCTCAGCAGAGGGGGCAGACGAGATGAAACAGTTGAAGGGTGTGGAATGAGACAGCACAGACCACCTGACCTTATGGTTACTTGAAAGTTATGGCGTGGCACCTCCTGTCGCAGATGTTTCGGGTTTTAATGTCGGATCAGGAGCGTCTCAGATTTGACTGATTCACATCAACTGCAGGAGAAAATCAAACCCAATTAACCGACTGAAATGATCAAAGGATAGAATGGATGTAATACCACAAACCTGATAAAAGTTGTCTAAAAAAGCAATCTGAGTGATTTTTAAAGCGCTCCTAGTCGTCTTTTGCCAAATAAAAGAAAAACCTGTTTTGTTTTCTAGGACATAGTTTCTGCGGAGCAGCAGGAGTTCGTCAGAAATTCTCCTCTGGATTGTGGGCGGGACTGTTGGTATGGATCAACCCCACCCCCCCTTCCCCTCACCGCTGATGAGAGCTCAGAGCAGGAAGCCTGCGGCCCACCCAGTGAATTTTTTGCCATCATTTTTCAAACAGCGTTGTTCCTTTTGCTCCTGATTCCCAACGATTTGAAGAAAGTCATACTCAGAAATACACATTTGAGCTAAATTTTCTTTACATGTGTCCTCCATCATCAGAAAAATGCTACATGTGTGATTTTTCCTGCGGATTATCAGTGAAATTCATGTTTGCTGTTTAGGAGCTGCAACACCAAAACAAAGACGGTCAGTGTGAGACATTTCTCTGGTCCAAGCTGCAGCTGGCTGTGTTTAGACTCCTCCCACAGGAGAGGCGAGCGCGTGTGGGGAGACGCATCAAAGCAGCACCTGCATGGATGTGGATCAGTGTGTTACTGGGATAAGCCATTGGAACAGGACCCGCTTCCTCTGCTGCTCCGTTAGGAAGCTGCTGAGTGAGACAGATGCAGAGCAATGGCGCTGCGCTGGTGATGAAGGCGCTGTGCTGGTGATGAAGGCGCTGCTCAAATGACCAGATCCAGCAGAAGATCCAGGGAACAACAACCAGCCAGAATACAGACGCCGCACTGACAGGTGAAGAAATCCTTTCATTGCAGAAATGTTCTCAAAAAATGTGCAAAAATATAAGTTAACGTCCACTTGCAGTGGTTTTTTTTAAGGCACTCGGTTTTCTTCTCACAGTGCAAAAACAGGGTAATTGGTATCTCTAAAAGGTCTATAGGTGTGCACATGCGTGTAAGTGTGTGGCCCTGCGACAGACTGGTGAACCCCGCCTTCCCCAACAGTGGCTGGGAGGCTCCAGCAACCCCATGGCCCTGCAGGTAGATGGATAGATGGATGGAGAGGTGGGTGGATGGATGGTATCTTTATAATAGTCCAGATCAGCTTTTCTTGTTCTGTTGGATATTCAATTAAAAACAGTGTCTGCTTTTGAATCAACTTTTATTTGTCATGACTTTTGTCACCTTTAAATGTGACCATTGTGGGTTTTTGAAGTGGTCTAGGCCAGAGACTGCCACACGAATCACCTCTGTACCTTCATCTTTCAACTGGTGTGACCTTTGAGTGACCTTCTCAGCCAACATGGCTATCACAGTGCAGGGGATGGACCATAGGAACAATCTTTTTCAGCTGACCCCAGCAAAAAATCATGTCTGTCTGGATACTTCCTTCCTTGGAGACCAGGCCTTTTAGGAAGCCACATCCACTTTGTAGAGAAAATATCTACAAATGTGGAGTCATTTTCAGGTCAATGGCTGAAGGACATTTAGGGTACGTGTCATCGATTGCTCGTTACCCCCCCTAGTCTTCACCTATTGCAGGGGTCAGCAACCAGCGGCTCCGGAGCCGCATGCCGCTCTTTCCTCCCTGTGCTGCGGCTCTCTATGGTTTGGTAAAATAACGATCACGTCCTCAGATTGTCGTGGTGCCTTTAACACCGTTGGGCAGTGCCAGCGGCCAGGAGGAAAGAGAGCAGCGTGAGAACGCGGAGGGGGCGTGTCTGCAGCTGTGAACGCCGACCAAAGTCCTTTTTAGGATGGAAAGTTCTTCTAAAAAGACAGTCAGTGGTGATCACGTAGGGGGCACATGAACGCCCCCCCAAAGCCTTTTTCCCCCTAGACTAAAACCACCATTTCCACGTAAAATGTATTACATTTGCATTAGAGCGCTCCCACTCTGCTGTCACCTTACTGCTATGATGACCGTATGTTGCACTGTCTGTCCAGAACACGCTGGAGGGAGGGGGGGTTTGCATGCCGGGGAAAAGAACTAGGAGCTGCAGGTGTGAACAGGTAGAGAGGCGGGGGCGGGGCTTAGACTCACTGCTTATGATTCCAGACAAACTAACAGCTTCTTCCTAATAACAATAGTTGTCATCCTTAAAATAATATACTTTATTGGGTTTACTGGATTTAAAAAAAAAATTTGAAAGGAGTCTGCATCAAAGTGAATTTGTTTCCATCTTCTCATTCATCTTATCTTTGGTGTCGGACAGACAGAAAAGTCTGTTCAAGGTTGTGGAAAATGGACAAAAGATCAAAGGAAACATCACGCTCATAAAGGATTAAAATAAATACTTAAATAAATATCCTGATAGCATTTTGAATCAATACAAATATCGCAAAATGAACTACCACGATATATTGGCGAAACGATTTTTTCCAACACCCGTAGTGTTGTGGCTCCCTGTGCTTTCGTTTCTGTGGGAAACTGATCCAAACGGCTCTTTGACTGGTAAACGTTACCGACCCCTGACCTATTGACTTGGCAAAGCTGCAGTCCCCGCACTCTAAAAGTTTGAAAACACTTTCACCAACATTTCATCAAAACTCAAAGGAAGCTCAAAGCTGCCGGCATCGCGGCCTTTGACAGGTGAACTTTTGTAGAAGCTCACTCCACGCAACTTTGGCAGTTTAAAAGATGGGGGCGTTTTCCCAGGGTCAAAGGTCAGGCAAACTCACGTAAAACCTGGAGACGATTTGTATCGAACTTTGATAACAGTTAAAGTAGTCCAATACGTGTCTGGCGCTAAAGGGTGAAAGAAGTCTTTTTCACTGAAGTTTGTGAAGAGTTTTCATGCCTGACATGAGGATCAAAAGTAACCCGACATCCATTTACATGCTTTTCCTGCTCTGTGGGCTGGAGTTATTATTAGCATTTTTTGGATAATGTATGATCAAACTTTACCAAAAAAGTTGGTTTTTTTCCCATTCCTCTCATCGTAAACTTTTTCTCCACTGACCTTTAAAAAGCACAGTACAGGTTTGGTGTAAACAATGGTGAAAACCTGTTTTAAATTATGAAAAGACAAAACATTTAGTTGCTGATGACAATCTGGATGTCGCATTGGTTGAACTTCCTGCTTCCTGATGAAAAACAAAAGGTCTAAGGTCACCACAGTTCATGGAGCGCTTTATTGCATCACAGTAAGCTGCTGTTAGGCTCATCCTATCCGTTAGACGACGCTACAGTTTACCAGGAACAGCGTTTATCTACAGAGCAAACAGACGTGCAAGCATCCTATGTGCGACGGCAAAAAATAGAAAGTCATTAATGTACAAGTTACGCAAGACATCTGCGAATCTTCCAACAATATTTAAAATGTCAAACATGAAAAGTCAAAAAAACTGTGATTAAAAAAATGTTGAAGTGGAAATAGAAAGAAAATGTAACTCTGACCAACAGGGGGCGCTGGAACAAAACAACCAATAGTCTCTGATCAAATAAATAAACAATAAATTAAAATTGCAAAACAATCAAAAGAAGCTCCAGTGTGGCGTTTTAGAGCAGCAGCTACATTTCAGTTAACGGTGAGGAGGTTTTTTTGTGCTTCAGAGCGAATATGAAAAATAAAAAAACGGTAAAAGTCGACAAAAACATTTGTAAAAAAGCACAAATATAAGAAATGTGTCACATCTTTTCCTTTGTAATCAGGTGTTTCCGTCCACCCACACCTGATAAAAACTGGGACGGATATTAATGAATCTGATCTCAAAGAGGTTCTGATTATTGTTTTGGGTAAATATGTGGGGGAAAAACAGGAAGTTTATTCAAAGATAAGCAAAGACGATTCACGTCAGCTGTAGTCACCATCAGAGGAAAGGAGACTTTTAGATCAACGTAAACAAGAATGCAAGTAAGACAGAAGCAGGTTTGTGCGAGTCTGTAAGACTTCAAAGTCCATGACTGTCCACGCTAAAGCCCAAACACTGAGGATGGACGTTTGGAATCACGGCAGGAATGCTCTGCTCCGGTTTTAGTCTGGAAATCCATCTCAACAGGAAAAGCCAACTTTCTTCACGCTGAAGAACGGAACATGAGGGATCCAACCATCTCCTCGGGTCTTCCCTCAGTCTGTGAAGCAGACAGAAATCCCAGTTTTTTTTTTTCCTCCGTCGCTCCTAGGATGAAGTCAAGAGAGCGTCCTCTGCTGGGGGACAGTTCTCCGAACTGGGGGACAGAGCTCTGAGGGTCATAGGTCGGTCACCTTGTTTTCCACAGCGGCAGCGATCTGCTGGAGCCGGTAACCCAGCTGCATCTTCTGAGCCGTGCAGTCCTCCTCCAGAGCCGTGATGATCTGAAAGGAGGACGGCGGTGACGCCATTGAGGAAAGAAGGAAACGTGACTGTGTGTAAAGAAAAAAAAATCCCACTTTCCAAAACATTTCCATGTTTCCGGAATCAGCTGCAGGAATCTTCTACTGCCCGAACAGAATGAGACACAGAAGAGGAAGAACACTTTCTCTGCACAAATCATTGTCTTTTTTGTTGACATAACTTTTCTGCTCTCAGAATCGTTGCTTTCACGCTGTCACTAACTTAAAACAGCTGTTTTTGTAACCGTCTTTGTACCGTTTGGACACCAAAGTGAAGTTTTGTCACAGGTTTGGTGACGTCAATGAGAGCGAGCTTTAAGCGGCGTTCACACCCAATGCAATTCGTGGGTGGAGTCTAAAACCAAGACGAAGGAGAGTCTGAACTAAAATAAAAAAGCTCCTCTAATTTTATTCTTATTTTTTCCTCCTTATACTAATGTTGGACAGCAAGTTGTCAAACTGGGTCCTAGTGAGACAGAAGTATGGTGAAAGTGGCCGTCATTCGGAGCAGCAGATGGCGAGGCTCACCGAACCGGGAGAGTCTCTGAATGATCTCAAGAACCCAGACGTGATTACCGATGCTTATGTAGAGCTCTTCAAAATAAAATACGTTCCATCTGCAAACTTAATCCATGTCTTTTATTCATTGCACATGAGATATAGAAATGCATGCATGCTTCCGTGTGGCGGTGAGGCAGAAGATTTTTGACGGTAGCTCCTCCTACGCGCGTCTGGAGTGTCAAGTTTCTGAACGTTTTTGGACAGACAGCGAATTTGACGCATGTCCAAACGAAGGCGGAGATATTTTCTGACAAGCGAATCGTGTTTGGTGTGAAAGCAGCATTAGAGACACTTCAGAATAATAGCAATGATAAAAGGATAATAAGAAATTAAAATAACCCTCTTAATGTTTTTATTAGTCTGACAGTGGAAGAAATGCAGGATTATTTAAAGAAAACAAACTTTGACTGTAAACTTGACTTTCCTGGACCCAAAGTAGACGTCTTTATTTATTCCTGAAGATAGTCACAACTCTGTCCTTTCAAAATAAAGCTGTTCCAGCTTTTTGTTTTTTTTTTTGAAAATGTTTGTATTTTTCAGGGGTCAGCAGACGTAAAGTACCCCAGCCTTTTGGGGTTCATTCACCTTGTTGGGTCGCCGTAAGAAGCGTAGATGATGCAAAAATCCCCACTACCAGCAGCTCAGTGGTCTGGCGGCCTGAGACTGAAAGGTTTTGGGTTCAAATCCACGGTGGGGCCAAACAAGACTAATATTACTACGATATTCAGATATAGAGATCAAAGGTGTAATGACTGATGGGACTCAGTGTCTGAATTGTTAACTGACGTCTTAAGTTCTTCTGTTATCAGACACGGTTAAGAAGTCAATTTACATTTGTTTTTTGTTTTTTAATGAGCTTGTGTGGATTTCATTACTGCTTCTGTTATTTTGATTTTGATTTTATATGAATTGGTTTATTTCAAGCAATCAAATAGAAATAATACACAAAAGCAATACAATCATCAGTTATACATTCATACAATAACTAATCAAACTTAGGATAATTAGACATATTAATAAATATTGCTTGAAAGGGAGTGGAAGGAAGTGAACTTATATAATCCCACCCCGTTATACTGTAACCATTTTATTACATGATTTATCAATATCCGGTTCATAACTTTTATCAGACAGAATTAAAAATCTTGAAGTATCAATAAAGCACATGACAAAGATGAATTACTTAATTATTATGTAAAAAATAACTTTAAAAAAAATCAACATGGCAATGAAGTATCCAAAATATATGCAAATTATGTTACTTATAAAAGTCATTAATATGATTAAAAATAATACTATATCAGTAAAATAGACATAACACTGTTTCAGAAATGTTCATAGCAAAATTTGATCAAGTATCAAAAGTTAAAAATATATGCAAAATTATGTTAAACACTGACCTGATCGTAGTATTTGTTGATGTACTTGTAGAGTTCGTTTAGCGCCACAAGGCAGTTGACCTCCGGTGCGTAATTCTGTTTCGGGAGAAAAAGAAAGTAAAACGTTTTTGTCTGACTTCTGGGTATTTATCCCAGCCGAGTACGGTGGCGGAGCGGCTTACACGAGAGAGCTCCGCCAGAGCCGAGTTCATCTCCTGATCGCTGGCAGAGATGGTCTGACGGATGTCGGTGTAGTACCTGGAGACACAGGGGAAGGGCTTCAAAAAACTACAAAGTCGCAATTCAGTTTCCTCCAAACCCAAATTCTGTTTCATCTTCATCTGTGCATCATTTCATAACCTTTAAGGGAGAACATAGGAAAGATTACAGCCTGATACTATTTTATCAAATGCAAGAGAAACTGCAAACATTTTTAGTTTGATTCACACCAAAAGAAAAGTTGGAAAGTATGAAAACTAAAGCAACATTTTCCTACACATGATGTGCTTTAGGGTTAAGACACTGGAAGTAGATGAAAAAAAACAGTTAAGACAAAGAAAATACAAGGTTAGTCTAAAATTTAAGTCACGAGCAGCAATGTATGGCCTGCAGGAGCTACCCGCCCCCATTGCCCCTTTTTGACCCTCCCTCACTGGCTGAGCGACTGCTAACCGCCCCCCACCCTGTTCTGAACCCCTTGTGACAAATTCATTAAAAGACTAAACACATTTTTCAAAATAGCGGTTTTCCTGTTGGTTTCATCTCCATAGCAACCATGTTGTCTTTTTGGTCACCTGGGGGTGAAGAACAGGAATAAGTAATTTTTTTTTTTTTTTTAAAGTGTGGTTTTTGAAGAATCGGCTAAAGTATATTATTTGCATTTCCATGGCAACAGAGGTGTTTTGGTAACCACGCCCAAATTCCTAATATATTCCTATTATATCATTTTGTTTAGCTTCATGTATTACATTTTTACGATTAGCTGGTTAAAAATGTGCAAACAACAGGGGAACGCCACTTTTGCTAGCTCGCTATGCTAAAAACACCCTTAAAAATCTTTTGAGAAACTTTTAAACCACAGTATCTTTCCAATGATCCTGAAGGAGTTAGGAGGCGACTGAAATTCCCTAGAGGAGTTGAAATTTGTATCCAGGGATTTTTTTTTATTGGAGATGGCAGCTTCTTTCCGAGGTCAAAGATCAACAAAACTTTCATTGTCTTCTTTTCCGACACTCTGGGGAAATGTGAAAGTCGCCAAATTTCACACATTGCCACAACATGACCGCTAAGCCATAGGTCATGTGGCCATCCCATAGTACTCTTAAAGCTTCCTTTGGATATCCCTGATATACGAGTTGTGGTCCTTCAGTCCAGGACTGCTGCAGCACATTTTAGAGTAAAAAACTAAAAACAAAACTCATTCAAATGATTTATTGTTTTGTTCATTTTCTCTGTCGTTTGTGTTTTCTATGAAAAACTGAAAACAAGCCAATGCTCGTGAGTTTAGGGGCTGGAAGAGTTGGTGGCGAGTCCTGTACCCACCCACCCCCCACCCCACCCCAGGCAGAGTTCAAGCATCTGATCTAAACGTTTTCATTTCTGATAAACGAGGAATTTGTTTGTAAAGACTAAAAAAAACAGAAGGGTTTTCTGCCTCATCGGGGCAGACGGCGCCGCTTAACGTGCAGCTGACGGTGGCGAGTGCAGCCGTCTGCTCACAGACTATCCATGCGTGGAAGCCCGCCGGCCTCCGTCTACCTTCTGTCTGTCGCTAGCAGATGTCCTCTCCTCGCTCAATCCCCCCCTCTCCACAGAGTTTCTATGCTGAGGTCACCGTGGCGACTGGCTGCCGTTTTCTTACCTCTCCACCATCTGTTTGTAGCGTGGGATGTCTCTGGCGTACAGCAACTTGTTGATGGGAGAATCCTGTTGGAGGAGGAAGCGAGAAGCAGGTAGTGAGAACCCGGAACGTGACGTAGATTCGCTGTGGCGCGGCCGCGGCTCTGCGGCGCTGAGCTCACCCGGCCCAGCTTGTGGTCGGCGATGGTGCAGGAGTCCATAAACGTCTGCGCGATGACGGACAGGACGGCGTCCACGTGGTCCGACGTCTGCACGTCAAAGATGAACTGAGGGTTCTTCAGGATGTTGATCCAGAACCGCAGGGGTAAACTGAGGAGGAGAGGGTCTGGATTTTACTGCTTAAACGTTTTAAGGAGTAAGTATACAACTTTATTCTTGGAAAATGTTGACTTTTTTCTCATAATTTTACAGCTTTATTCATATATGTTTGTTTCTTTTTCTTCCTGTGAGCTGCTGTTACCTGTTGGTCTTCCAGATGTGGATGGTCTCCGCGTCCGTGATGCCGTGCTGCTGAGCCTGCTCGTCCAACAGGTCAAAAAAGTATTTGACGGCCAGCGGCACGGGGCGGCTGGTGCTGAGGATGGCGGTGAACAGGTCGTCCACGAACTTCTGCAGCGTTCCCTGAGAGCAACCACACAAAAAAACAACAAAAAAAAACGTTTGAGTTGTAGGGCCTGTTGCCATGGCAACGCAAAAAGCCAGGTTCGGCTGTGGCTTTTGAGAGTTTACGATGGAAAACTCAGGTTGCGCCGCTTTAAACAGGGACCTGTTTACACACAAGGCTTTCGAAATCCCACAGCAGAGGCATTCCTGCTTCACACACAATATCCTAATGGAAGGCACCATGCATTATGGGTAACGCACTTCCAAATCCCACAGGCGCTTTATGAGCAGCGATCAGCCCCACAGATTAAGTAGACGGTTTTCCCCTCCGTTTAAAGTGCTCCTTCCAAACAGATGCTCAGGAGGAAGTGACACGCTCTGCGCCTCAGCTGCAGCCATGCGGAAACTTTCATGTGCTCAAACGCGCTGCAGCACTTTACAGGTAACTGCGTTTAAGAGTCTGCTTTCTAAGTGGATAGGTCACGGGAAATAATATTTTACACATTTTAGATCATGCAGATGCACCTTAAAGACTTTTTTTATTTTTTATTAAAAGCGCGATTGATATTCAGATCATCGGTCGAAATGTTGAAGAAACACAACAGTTTAAATAGCAAAAGCAAAAAAAGTTTGACCTCCCGTCCAGGGCAAACTGGGGGCAAAAGAGGAATCTCACATCCACTATCATTGTAAAAGTCAGAGTTTATTTGAAATCTGTGGTCAGAACCTTTCTTCTAATGTTTATTGTTTTATTATCTAAACCCTCGACTCTTTTTATCCTCCCTTCACTCACCTCTTTTGTGTACGCAGAGGTGGGCGGAGCAAATTCAGGTCAATATTCCCTTTCAGCCTTTATTTTTATTTTCTAACCAGTTCTGTCCAGCAGCTAAGCAAACAGAGCTGAGGGGTTCCTGTGTAATACACATGTTACTGTGGGGGTTTCTTACAGCACCTCCTGACACTTGAGGTGTATATTTAGATAAATCCTTCTTGTATTTGAGGCTAAACTTTGTTTTTATAACATTCGTGTGCATTCCTGTGTGGACCGAGCAGAAGAGAGAGGGAGGGAGGGTAAAAAAAACCTTAACCTTCATTTCTGCACCAATCTCTGTGTATCTTCCATTGACCGTATATGAGAACTGGACTGAGTGATTCCTCGCTCCTCGCATTGCAAACAGGAAGTACCTGCTGGCTCCAAAAGCCTTCTTTAGAGAACTAAACAGCTGTTGTTTATCAGAATAACCATTCTTGCTCTGTTACCTTTTTTTAACAAGTTCTTGATAAACCTACCGTATTTTCCGGACTATAAGTCGCACCGGAGTATAAGTCGCACCAGCCCAAAAATGCATTATAAAGTAGAAAAAAACACAGATAAGTCGCACTGGACTATGAGTCGCATTTTAACTTTCACAACCTTATATGACACAATCATAGCAGACTGTTTATCTAATAATTTCACAGTAATTTTTTCTCAAACTTATTTATTTATGCCTTTCATGAAGCATCATTGGCCAACTAACACTCTGTTTTCATCCTGTATTTGTAGAAACAGTTTTCACTTTTATTGCATTTCTGAATCTATGAAATCATTGGAAAATAGAATATTATGTTGTTAGCCTTCAAGATCTTACTGTAAAAAAAGGTTTGCTGATTCTCTAAATCACTTAACATCCTCTTAACACTTAACATACCTCATACATCAAATTGACCCAGAAACATCATCTCTGTTCCCCACAAATGAACATAACAAGAGGGTTAACAATGTATTTATTTCAATTTATTTCTAATATAAGTCGCTGCGGAGTATAAGTCGCACCCCTTGCCAAACTATGAAAAAAAGTGCGACTTATAGTCCGGAAAATACGGTATTTTTTTTTTTTGTTGATTTTTTCTGTAGTGTAAATTATTCCAATTATAAACTGACTAATCAGGTGCCTTAATAAAAATAGGTGGAGCCTACTGGCCCCCACGTAGAACGTTTAAAACCTTTGATTGACAGGTTGGCGTCCATATAGGAAAAACAGGCAGCTGAATAAACTTAATTTGGTTGGAGGAGTAAGTAAGGCCATTTCTATGCAGGGCGTCCCCCTCAGTCCAGTTCTCAGATACAGTCTGTGGCCGTGTTTTTCAACCTTTGTTGAGCCACTGCACACTTTCTCCTTGACAAAAATCCCGCGGCTCACCAGCATCCAAAAATTAAAAAAGGAGAAACTTGAAGCCTGTATTGATCTAGAGTCCCTCTGCAATCTTATGTGCATTTTTGTGATAATTGTGGCAGAAAAAGTTGCAGCTGTTTTATCTGAAAGTTGTAATAAAAGTTAAGTTTGTAATCAGTAATAATTTTTAACTAAATTGTTTGAATTTTTACCCTGGTAGTTGTCTTTTCCTCCAGTTTATTAACATGCAAATTTATGTAACCTCACAAAAAAACAAATATATTCTTTCTAAATAGTGATTTATTTATTTTGTCAATGTTGGTGCAAAAGCAGCTGGAATTTTTGAACAATTATATGACCACAACATGTTTGATACATTTTACACAAAAAGACTAACATTATATTCATGTTTTCTGTAGCTACACAAAAAGTGAACATGTTGAAGTTTTATTAGTTTGTCTTTTGTCTTAAACGAAAATTAAGTTTTTGGAAAACTTTAACAAAAATGTTTTATTTCTTTTTAGACGATTAAATTGTTTGAATTTAGTTTCATTGTGTCTGTTGGCCACTTCACCTTAATCCTGTTTCTTAAATGTTGTCATTACTTCTTAAATTGAACATCTAAAATAATCCAGATGTTATCAGAAAAGTGTTTCAGTTAGAAAGATGACTTCGACCAAACTCTGGGATGTTTGGCTGTTCATAAACACAAATCTGGAAGGAGAACGAAACTGTTGACGTCTGATTTCATCAAGAAGATTTGTGTTCGTTGTGGTTTCAAGACGTTTAACGGGAAACACTCATTGTACGCTGAGACGCTGACACTTTAACCTGATGCATCATGGGAGATGTAGTGCAGAAACTCACACCGATGCCAGAAAGACTTTCTTCTCTGAGCTTCATTGTTTTGTTCACTTGTTCCACGGTCTGATACCGGATTCTGTGGAAAGCTACACCGCTAAAGACGAACTTTAGCTGGTATCTTTGTTGGAACTGAGAGACTTTATGAGGAGAATCGGAACAAGGAAGTGAAGACTTTAACCACTTCTGATTGGTCAGACTGAATACGTTTGATTAAGCCTCCAAGAATGATTGGTGGAGACAGTTAAAGGGGCGGGACTTTTCCAAAAAACAGAGCTGAAGCTGCGGCTAAATCGCGGTACCGTGTGACCAAAATGTCTTTAATGGAATCAAATAGACACAAAGAAAAAAGGATTTTTTGATCTTTCATATTCCTAACCTCTCAGTGTTTTATCAGGGTTTGTTTGGATGAACACAGAGCTGATATCCTGGAGATGGGAAAATGTTTTTAGAACACGGAATGGGTCATTTCCCACGGCACACTGGTTGAAAAACACTGGTCTATGGTACCTTCCTGACTCAATAAGGTGATTTTTGGTTTGGAAAGTTCCCAGCAAAGACTGTTTTACTGTTCTGAGCCGTTTCACATGTTTACAGTCAAAATCCAGGATGCGGGTGGGTTTTTTTTACCTTCATGGAGAGCAGACGGGTCAGGTAGATCTCCGGGATGGCCTTGGCTCTCTCCCCGCCGCGCTCCCTCATGCTGCCTCTCCTGTGTTTCTGCATCTCAGGCTCCTCGCCGGCTTTCACAAGATGCCACAGTCGCACGCCTCCTTCATCCCCGTCGTCCAGCATGGGGGTCTCTGATGGGGGGGGGGGTGTTTGGGCAGAGTCATCTATTGTTCCTTATGAACATTTTTATCATAAAACAACTCGATTGGAATGGACCAGGTGTGTTAAAGTTCACAAACTTCAACCATCGCAGGTTTTAGTCGTATTTGGGAAAAGATTCCCAGTGAAACGCTGACCTCTACTGGCCATTCTATGTATGCAAACTTTTCTAAATTAAAAGAAAAGAAAAAAGGAATTATGAGTCTAAATATGAGAATCCACTTAGATGCAGTTTTATTCTAGATGCAGGGGGGGGGGGGGGGGGGGGGTTTGCAGGTTAGGTTTCAGGTTATGTACCTTGCTCAAAGGTACTTTAGTAGGTATGGATAATAGAGGATCCCATCATTGCAGTCGGTACAAATCAAACTGAGAACCTTCTGCACACATTCTGCCTTTGATAACATCTGATTCAGAATTTTCCTTTTGTTTCTTTAGAAATAAATCGCTGAAACCCTCTTTGGATTCTATTTTCATTTAACGGTTAGCCTCTTCCTTTGTGTTATTATTATTGTCTGTTTTACGTGTTTTTCTGCCTTCTTTTCCTTAAGTGTTACTACTAGTCTCCATTTCCTGTCTTTTCCTAAGGTATTTCTGCATTTTTCACAATGGTTCAGATCTTTCCCCGTCACTAGGATTCCTTCTGCGTATGTCAGTGAAACATTCAGGAGTTAAACGGACGGCTGTGGCCGTGAATTCCTGGGACTCACTTTCTCCAGGCATGTAATCGTGGCTGTCATGGAGGAGGTGCTTGTTGTTCCTGGAGACCAGGGCCACCGTGGCTCCATCGGGGACCTGCATGCATCATTTCACAGGCTGCTTCAGAACTCTGCTGCTCCCGTCCCACTGACGGGAACTCCGGTGATGGTGGGAGCCCCACTGACCTTGTAGTGCTGCAGCGTGTTGAGGCGCTTCCAAGAACCTTGCAGTACGGATGTCAGGTCTTCATCTGACAGGATCAGGTGGCCTGCGACCCCTGCCCGCCACTCTGGAGGTCAAAGCATTTCTGTGACACCAACTCCAAAACAAAATAATTAAATGTCATCTTCAGACGCCACGACGTCATTTAGGCTGACCGAGGTTCAGCGAGTCGATGTGCGGGCGCTGAGAGTATGAAGTCCCCTTCCAGGTCTGTTCCAGGACCTTCTCCTTCACTTGGGTGATGGTGTCACAGTCCAGGACTTTAGCTGGAACCGTCTGCACTGTGGAGCCTCCGCTGGCATCTGCCGCCGGCATCACAACATTTAACGTCTGGACAAGTGAAAAAGAAAGAAATGAAGATGAAGCAGCAAAAACTAGCCAGATAATCGAATAAAAGGTCAATAAAACCACATGAATTTGTGTCACGGTCTCACCAGCGTGCGGTACTCCACGTCCTCTCGCAGCAGCCGGTTGTCGTTGAGCGTGTACTTGGCTTTTCCCGTCACCGCGTCGACGGGTCCCTTGTCCACCTGGTGCTTTATGGCCCTGAACAGCATGTAGAAGGACTCTCCTGCAGATTCCTGATCAGAAGAATTGATTCAGATTTCATTCCTCAATGTTCTTATTTCTCCATGTTTTAGGTCAACCTTTAAAGGTTTGAAAGACCTTTCAAGACTGAGATAAGTCTTTTGAAGGTCATTTAGTCATCTGGAGTGTCTCTACATCTTTTGGATAAATTTCCCCAGAATGAAGGCAGCCTCGGCCATCATGGCCTCGGCACGCTCCAGGGGGCAGATGATCACCTCAAACTCCTCTGATTATGGCGTCGGGTGCAGAAAACGTGCAGCGCACACACAAAATAAAGCGTCTAAGCAACTCAGACCCTGAAAGGCAGGCAGGTCAAGTTGTTGTTACTCACCCTCAGAAACGTGTAGAGACAGATGGACATCCAGTTGGTCAAAAGCTTCTCAACCACAGACTCAGTTCTGCAGGTTACAATTACAAGAATATAAACGGAAAGAGTCGGATGGGGGGGAACAGAAGCCAGTAGTTTTTCAAAAATAAGACTTTCTCCTGAACAAAAATGTTTGTGTGTGGCTCCAACTGTCCCACTGCTTCCCAGCATGAGCCCAAAAGCTGCTTCACCTTCTCAGCATCAGCTTGGGGTTCTTGGCCACGTATTGTTCCACCAGATCGTTCAGCAGCGTCTTCAGGATGTCTGTGAAGTACTCCAGCTTGCCGTGCAGGGCCACAGTGAGCAGCGATGCCACGTAGGCCCGGTCTCGGGGGGAAAAGGTGCGCTGGGCCTCCAGAGTGTGAATGAACTGGAGCAGCGGAGAAGATGTGAAGCAGAGCTGCTAAAAAAAATCCTCAACTCCATCCTGGAAATGGAAACTGACCTTGATGAGGAAGAGTTTGCTGTTGAGCAGGTTGGAGAGCTGGACCAGGCCCTGCTCCACGGTCTGCCGCCGGCTTTCTGGGATGTCTAGATCTCGTCTCAAGGGCGACTCCTGGTGGCCCGGGAAGAAGATGCGCTCTGCGTACGCTCTGTAGTCCAGGAAGGGGATCCCTGAACCGACCAAGTCGCTGGACATGTCCATCATCTCCGTCATCAGGTCTGAATAAAAAATAAAAACCTTTGTTGAACAAACTGCGAGAAGTAAGTCCTTCATTTTTAACCACTTCTTCTTCTTCAGGTGAGCACCTGTGAACTCCTTCTTGCAGCGGTCCCTAACGCTGGTCTCCAGGTTCTCCAGCTGGATCTGCACCTTCTTGTAGTCTCTCATGGCCTGTTTGCTCTTCCTCCTGACAGGTGGTGAAGATGCAAAGACAAGCTTAAAGCAGGGCGGTCCAACCGTTTTTTAAGAAGAGAACCATAAAGGGTGGGATCTGTGTTCTGTTCTGGTTTGGTCCAAAAAATATACTTCTGTTGTTGTTTTACACGCACCTAACAAACACATTTATGCATCACATCTAGAGAGCTCTCGCTATTTCGATCTAAACTCAATTAAAACTTGTTGTTTGTCAGATTCTGATTCCAAGCTGAGTGATGCTAAAGCATTTTGTTCAGAAATATGCCACACCGTTTACAGACAAAGCTCAGTTAAAGGCTGCATGTTAAAGCGGCTGAGTAAAGCGCAAAGCAGCAGAAAAAAAGGCTGACTAACAATAAAATCACAGCTAGTGCTGTAAAATCACCTTTCATGAGTACATTTTTGATAACACAAACTTAATATGCTAAATAAAACACCAAATAATCTTAATGAAGTGAAAAGCAGCCATATAAACATGTATATATCCTTTAATATTAACATGAAAGCTTCACTAATGTAAAGGTGCTCCCGAAAAGAAATCCTAACGTCAGAGAGTTCTACTATAAAAATGATTTCTCCATTAAATCAAGAAACAAAACTCAAAAACAGACATTCTGAGATGGCAGAAACAGGTAAACTCTTGTTGCCATGCAGTGAATCATTTATTATTTTAACTGTTTATGCAACATTAATGTAACAGATTCAGAATGCTGAGAAAAGCAGCTTTGTGCCAATCTGCAACATTTTATAATAGTTTACGTCCCCTCAGCATATGCAACACTGTCAAACCCTTCAAGTCTACATAAGGTTACAGTGACGTTACTTTAGGCTATGCAACATTTAACAATAGTTTATATTATGCTAGTTATGTTTGTTACGTTACTTTAGGCTATGCGACATTTTACGTTTGGTGAAAGCTGCTTTTCTCCGCAGAATTACGTTGGTTGTGTAAACGGTCAGAGTTACAGCTGTTAGAAAAAACAAATGTTCGTTTGCTGGCTAACGCCTTAAACGGTTAAAGAAACTTCCAAAAATATGAAAAGGGTCCCTTAAAAATATATAATAAATCTTAAAAACAATTCGATTCAAGAACTGGATGACAGAAGATCAAAGTATGAACTCAGAGCTGCAGGGCCTCCAGGTTTACCTGTAGATGAGGACGATGATGAGGACAATCAGAGCCACGATGGACGCTCCCACCCCCACTCCCACCTGAGCCTCCAGAGGAAACGTGGACTGAGGCTGGGTGTCGTACTGAACTCTGCCCAGGGAGAAGTTCAGGTTTCCCATCTTCACCTGAAACACACACAGTCTTCATCAGCGCTTTTAGCAGAGAGGAGGTGTGAAGGTGTTCCCTCCTCTGCCTCAGCTCACGGTGAACTCCGGCAGGCTGTCCATGCCGTCCTGCTTCCTGCTGGGCTGATGGGCCGGAGGTTCGCAGTACAAGTGGTTGTGGGTCAGGGTTTTCACCACACACAGGCCGTCGCCGATCCGAGCCTCCACCTCGTGCTTGAACATGGCCAGATCCAGGAACTCTCCCTGAGGAGGAGCAGAACCCCGTCAGACTCTCGCCAGCCGCAGAACCCGCAGAAAGGGCTACGACTCACCTCCACGGAGATGATGCTGCCCGGTTTGTGGTGGTACGGTTTGCTCTGGTCGTTCTGGTTGAGCGGGTGGAGCTTCGGGTCGGGCTCATAGCTGAACGCTCCGTTGCCTACAGTGCTGAAGTCAAAATGGAGGCTGTCCAGCAGGAAGTGAACCTTCACCCTGGCTCCCTGAGCCTCCGGCCCCACGGCGGGGGTCGGGCACAGGATGAGGGAGGAGCTGTTCACTGTGCAGCGAGATTCGTACTACAGACGACAAATGGTTATCAGGAGCGCCGAGGAGAAGGCGTAGAAGAAAACCAGCATCACATCTCTCACCTGTTTGACGTGACAGAGCGCCCCGTCTGGGCAGCCCGCCTCCGGAACGATCCGCCTCCATCTCTTCAGCGGACTCCGCTCCTCCCGCCCTCCGAGGATCCTCCTGCTGTCGCTCCTCTTCCTCCTTCTGGGAGGAAGAGCATCTGGGGGACTGAGGGTTACCCTCATTTTCGGCTCCTGGACCACATCCAGGTTCTGACCAGAGACTCGAATGATTCTGCCGCCTCTGCAGAGGAAAGCAGAGAGGACCTTGTTAACGTCACAAAGCAAAAGGGAAAAGGTCTTCACCGGTTTCTAAACGGTTCAAAGGAGCATAAACCTTTTAAACACCAGAACTCCTGACAGTCAAAGTCTTTTAGGAAATATTTTATAGATATTTAGAGGAAAACGGCAAAAATACATAAATCTTGAGAGATGCCACATATGTCCCGAAGAGGGCAGCGTAAACCAAAGTTGGAAAAACTGAAGTTTGGCTGAACATTCATCACCATTATTGGATTCTGCAGAGGAGCAAACTCAGCAAAAAGTGGAAATGTTTAACACAAACTCTAATAAAAGTAAACATCATTTCAGTAAATCACAAAATATGATTGTGTTACACTTCAAATAGTTCAAATGAAAGACTAAATCTTTATTTGTATCTTTGGTGTTTTTAACATTTTTTAATAAGGAAATTAGGCTCGAAATTGTATTACTGACATTTTTTGGTTTAATAGGTTTGTGAGGGGCTGTCAGCTAGTGGGAGAGCGTGTAAATGACGGGTGATGGGAAGTGGGGATGGTTTTGCTCCGTACAAACGGTCCCACCCCCCAACCCAGAGGTGAATTTCTGAAGAACTCCTGCTGCTCTGCAGAAACTAGAAAACGATGCAGGTTTTTGGAAGTTGTGCTAAAAGTTACATTTCCTCCACTGTTATAATAATTTTTTTTAAATTATATACATCTATTTTTTAAAATATTTTTTTTTCTAAGTCAAAAACTAAAAAAAATGTATTTTAATAAGAATAAATTGTTTTTAGATATGAACTTCTTGAATATTTTCTGTTTAAACCAACGCAAATAAAGTTTAAACTTTAAACTTTATCGCTGCACAAAAAATATGAACAACAATTCTTGATTAATCTGAACTAAAGCATATTTGACAGAAGGAAAATATATACATTTATATTATATATTTGTACTGATTTTTTTTCTTCAAGTAGCGGACAGTTGACGTTTTTCTTCATTAAAGTCCCAGCAGCTTCATTTCTGAGGATTTTATGGAGACACTGACCTGAGGAAGCTTCTGGACGGTTTGGCGTCGGTGATGTTGGGGTTGGGGGTGTAACGGTACATGATCCCCTGAAGGTGGCGCTCTGCTCCCCCGAAGCGCACGGTGATGTTGTGCATCCCGGTCCTGTTGCTGCCCCGGCTCAGGCAGTTGATGAGGTCGTCCTGGATGTCGAGCCTGGGCAGAGGAACGTTTCTTCTCACGCAAATCCGTCTTTTTTGTTCACTTTAACAACTCTTACTGCCCTGGCACAAACCCCGCCCCTTTTGGGACACTTACACCAGGCAGGGCACGCCCCCGATGAGGACGCTGACTTCACTCGGGTGTCCGGTCCTCAACCTGCGACCTCTGATAGTGAGGTATGACCCCCCCGCTTTTGGCCCCCTCTGGGGGTAAATACTGCTGAGCACGGGGTCCTGGAGAGGAAGAGGAATAGAGATTTACAGCAGCGCTCTAACAACAAAAAGAGGAATCAATAGTCGGATTCTGAAAGGATGATTTGCTAGAAGATAAAACGACCAGCAGTGCATGCTGGGAAAAAAGGGGTCAGGGCCTGATCGTTGTTTGCTCCACTGAACTCGGGCTCCTGTCAGAACCGCGGACCTCTGCTGCTCCTCCTGTGATGAAGAGTTCATTCTTTCACCAGGAGGAAGGGAGGATGAGCCGAAAGAAGCCACTAGAGGGAGCTATAGAGACCCAAACTGTCATTTGTCCAAAAATTAAAGCTGCATTTTTGCCTCATTTCTGTTTGTGGTGCATTCCCCTGCTGCAGGGGTCTGCAGCCTTCAACACTTAAAAAAACACGTTCAAGTCCATTTCTCACTGACAGCAACTCAGTTGGAGCCACAAGGTCTAAAGTCACCCTAAAAAAAAATAAGATACTGATTTGTGTTCATGTTTTTGTTACTATTATGACAAATATAAATTAACTGTTGTTTTTTTTGGCATGAATTAAGAACATAAATAAGAGAAAACGGACCTTTTTCCAAATATGAAATAGTTTATAAAACTTTTGACTTATTTTCAAAATAAATCATCTCAATGCAGCAATTGTAGTAGGTAGTTTAATGCCAGCAGTGATTTAAGAAAACAAAAAATTAACAAAATCAAATTAAATCCGAGCTAATTAAGTGACCCTAAACTATAAAGGTGTACCCAAAATCCTTTAAGTTAAAGTATAGAAAATCTGTCTTATGAGTATAAATTGTGGTTACCCCCAAATAATTAAGTTAACAGTGCTCAATAATCAGTCATATCAGACTTAGACTTTTAGTGAGTCATCATTATTATAAGTATAAGGAAAAGATTTAGCAGGTCTTTCCAGAGGAACGGAGGCTGGATAATGTGGATGAGGGCTTGCATAACCAGCCATTGTTTCGAAAAAGAATAACTTTTTTCTTGTAAATTTACTACGTTTTTCATAACTTTCTGCATCATGACATTCATAACTTTTTAAATCTATAACTTCTAATTCGCCTTTGATCGAGATGATCGATAAAAATCCCTAGGACAAGTTTTCTTTTTTCTTTCTTTCCAAGGCCAAAGGTCAAAGAAACGTCCGTGGTGTTTGTAGACTCAGCTGGTGGCATCTGTGTGAAATTTCGTGAAAATCGCAAAAACTAAAATGTAGTTTACCCATATTGTCAAAAAACACGAAAATCACCAAATATCAAACTAATAATTTTAAAACATCGTTTGGATATCCCAGGTGCGTGTGTTTTGGTTTTGTTACTGAATGAATTCTTGTGGCTCCATAAGCGATTTCAGTCCATTCATTTTATCTTTTACAGTATCGCTCGCTGTGATGTCATCGTCTCAGAGGGGTGGGGGTGTCGTTTGCTATGTCGAAATATACTTTTTTGCCGGGTCCTGGGCGCGTGCACGTTTTGGGGACTTGTCGTGCATGTGGTGGGGGCAAAATTTTCACTCAAAGGCGCAGAAATTTGGTCAATCTGGTCCTTGTGACTGCTGCTGCTGAATGCCCCCCCCCCCCCACACACACACACACACACTCTAATAAAATATAGAACATATGAACAGAGCTCAAAGTAGAAACACAAATAGAAACCTGGCTTTATTCTGATGTGAAGAAATACTTTGGTTTTGATTTTCATTAAAATACCACAAATACATGCTGCAGTCCACACCTGACTGAGTCAGTGAGTGTGCACGTTTGTATGTGTGTGTGCGTACATGTGTGTGTGTGTGCAGTTCAAACCCCGCTCAGTGAGAAACACCGAGGATTTCAAAGCAGCCTTTGAAACAGGCAGAAAATCCCTGAGAGACGACTTTTGTTTTGAAAATCTTTTACTGTCTGCATGGACGCGTTCTGCTGCCATTTTGCTCTTCAGAAGCAGATTCAGAAAGGGTTAATGCCCTTCGTGGTGTGCATTATCAGAAATGAACGCAAGCTCTGGAAGCCTGAAGCCTTCGTTTGTGAAGTGCGTTAATTTCTGATAATGCACACCATGAAGGCCATTAACCTGCTTATACCATAGTCACTCACAAAAGAAATACATATTTCATCCGTTTACAGTACTTTATTCTTGTCGTTTGGTTTGGATCGCTTGTTCACAAAAAGCGGACTACTTGTTGTCCCGTTACCATGACAACGCGCCTTGAATGGACCTTGAGTGCAGCGGCAAAAGATACTGATCCATATGCTGATGGGTTAAATAAAGCATCAGTTCAGAGAGAAGGTTCCCCTCTTTCCACTTGTTATGAAGCAAAAGTTTGTTTTTGAGAAGCCAACGCAGTGATGCAGAACATTTAAGCTATGTGACCGGAACTACTTTTTTAGGCGTGCGGTTCTCACTGTGGATTATCGCTGCTTTATGCACACCCAGCAGCCAATCAGAATTGAGAATTCACCTGGACCATGGTATAATGTCCACTAATGCACAGCAGCAGATGCATTTTACGTTTGTTACATTTATGAATAAGGAACTTCCCTTTGTGAGCGTTAGCAAAAGTCTTAATCTGTCCGACAATCCAGATGTTTCTCTGTTCTTGTTGCTTAGCAGCGTCTTTCTTCTTGAACTCTCCCATGGATCTATTTTTGTCTCTTCTTGACTTTTGTCCAGGGAGGCCTGCTCTTCTCTCCATGTTCCTCTGCTTTGTGGCTCCAGTTCTTTTTATCTTCTTAGATTTGTTTTGGTCGGTCAGCGATGCTTTCCGTCTTTTTTTAGACCCGTCTTTTTTTTTTTTAAGTAACCTATTTTGGATTCAGAACTAGTTCTCAGTTCATTCGTGATTCAGCAGGGGAGTAAATACTTCTGCAAACGGGAGGTTTAGAAAAAAATGTTCCCAGACACTGAATGAAAGGTTGTAAAGTTTGATTTTGGGTAATAATGAACTCTGAGAGACTTTCTACCATCACTTCTTTGAAGGGTTTACCTGGAAGCTGAAGATCTGCGCCGACACACCCAGTCCTCCTCCTCCCCTCACTTCCACGGAGGCGTGGCCCCTCCTCTCCTCCTCGCTGCTGGACGTTTCACACACTATCCTGACAGGAGCATGGTGCCAAACCGTGAGGCGGCGGCGGGTTCTGGCGTCGCTCTTCAGAACTCGCGTGACGGGCAGCTTACCTTGAAGACACTTCATATCTGCTGAGGATGACGCTGCACGGCACTCCGGCCACGGTGACCGAGCTTTGGACGTCCTGGGCTCTCTGCCCGAGGTTTGATCCTGAGATGGTCACCACCGTGCCCCCCTCCACGGGGCCTGAAACGGGGTCCAGCTGAAACACAGAGAGCAGGCATGCCTGAGCCGTTCGAAAGGTCCGAAAGCTTCGATCACCAAAGGATTCAAGACCACTGCAAACATCTGGATCGAAGATGCTGCTGATACAACCGGGAGAAACAGAAACGTAAATGACATCACACAAGTCGGTTTTCATAGACGCCATGAAAAGATTATAAAAGGGATTTTCTTCAGTTTTCTGCAGGAAATTAGCCCTTTTTTTAAACGAGATGCTGCAGGCTGAGGTTTGGTGGGACAGGTCCATGGTTACCATGGTGACATGGCACTGGGTTGGAGTTTCCTGCCTCTGAAGATGCTGAAATGCTGGAAAGTCTTCCTTCTCTTTGGCCCGGAGGACACGGCGTTGGCGATTACCAACCAGAACGTCTCGTTTGTACACGTCTGACCACAGAATACCATCCACATAAAACCAGTCCTTTCCTACGTGATTAGATTAAACTAGATAGACTAGATTACATTATTTAGATAGACTTGACTAAATAATTTGGATAGACTAGAATAAATTAGACGGGACGGGACTAGACTAGATTCGATTTATTATTGTCTATGTCTCAAGTACAAGAAAATCTAAATTGCTCTCTGTCCATTGGATCATTTATTCGGCCTCTGAAATACAATAAACATATAGAATCGAATAAAGTAGATAATAAATACAGTCAGTAGGCTTTGCTCAAAAGGACACAGAACTGGTTCTAAAAATGACTCTTAGATCAAACTGTGTTAGCATCCAAAGACCTTAAGCAGGACGTTTAGAAAAACTTTGATCAAATGTATTGATCTGTGTAACAGACTAGATGGCGCAGATCAAATTTAGGAGCATTTTTGGTTAACGTCAGACTAAAAGGAAGTCTCTAAGAGCTGACAGTTTCTGAGCATCTATTCATAAAACCTAATTTGGAAGCCTTAGTACATTCTGCTTTTTTCTAAATCTAGAATTCTCTTTTACTCCTCGGTTTTTCCCTCTTCTGCTGCTTTTTGTGCGCATCTGATAATGCAGCTTCCACCTCCACTAACGTGTCAAAAATGCAGTTTTTACAGGTCCATTGGCTTTTTGGTGTGAAAATATCTCACAGCTTAGCGTTTTTTTTTAAATGAATCTGGAGCAGAGTGTCGTTCTAAACGGTCTCACGGTACGTTTAGTGAGAATCCACATCACACACAGCCGTTAAAACGAAGGAAGGAAGACGGGTGTTCTCACAAAGTGAATGACCGGAGCGGGACAGCTGTGCTTGATCTCATCCGTGCAGGAGTCCTGAAACACGCAGCGAGAGCTTCCGGCGCCGCCGCACCAAACGCAGCCGTACTTGGAGTCGGCGGTGCGACATCGGCTGCAGTCGGACCGTCCCACCGAGCAGTTGAAGAGAGTAACTGAAGCAGAAAGGTTTGAGGACCTAGCTTCTCACAAAAACACACAGACAGCTGCTTTGGAGGGAAAACTTACCGTACAGATCCTCCGCGCTGTCGATGAGGAAGTTGTTCTTCCTCCTCACGTTGATGGTGGCCAGGTATTCCTCAACGGAGAGGAAATAATCGTACTGCAACAAAGAAGAAAGGTAAGGGATAACGGAATATGCCCCGTTACCACAAACTTTGAGCGTTTCTGACCTGGTGAGGAAGACAGGTGATGATGAAGATGGACGGCTGGGAGACATCCTGCTCCACCGCGGCCTCCACCACCACCGACTGATTCTCAATGTCCAACACACACTCGTAGTCCATACTGTCATCCTGAATGGGAGCGGCACACACAGTTATGGTAATGGTTCCTGAACTTTGTTCCAGCGGCTGAGCGGGCTCTAAGCTGCGGCACGCTGAGACGACCACCCAGCAGCTCTTTCACACTTCCTGCACCTGCTGCCTTCACGGTCTGCTCAGCTTTTATTTTCTTTTTAAGCTGTTTTTATTCAGCTTTTGTGCTGCAGATTCGATTTTGTTTTCATTTTACTTTAATTCAGATTTAATTCCATTGGTCTGAATCGATGAATATTTCTCACAAATACCTGGAACAGGTTGAGGTGCTGGCCCACCAGCCGGATTTTCCTCTCCACGTTGACGGGGAGGAGAGAGGAATCCTGGACCTTTTCCACACACGGGCATTCCTGATGCAAAGACAGATCTGTACGGTCATTCTGATGGAGCTTTTATTTTGAAGGCAGAAAAGTGCTGCTGATGCAAAAATGAACAGTTTAAAAAAAAAATCAACATGAAGAAACAAAACAAAACAAAAAAAAGGGAATGAACTTCTGAAGAAAAACAAAAACCCTTTCCATTGATAAAACACAGAACATGCAGGTCAAGATGGCGATGCAGATGTGGAGGCGGTTGATCCGAGCTTTCAGGAGAAGTGCCGAGTTGGCAAAATGTCTTGGCAGCAGCAATAAAATGAGGCGACCAGGATAATATGCAGAGGGTGGATGACTGCATAAAACCTGTCGGGTTAAAGCTTTCAATTACCCAGCTGCATCCTCACATCTGAGATTGCATTGATTTGGTGTCATTCGTGCTGAGATTTGTGGGTAAGGAGCCCTTACAGAACGCGGTAAGTGAACTGGAGGAGTGTAAAACACAAGAAAGCCCAGAATCTGCGTTTAAACCAACCATCTTTTGGTTTTTAAACCAGAATTAAGAGCACTGTTTTGAGGAGATTTCGCATCCACCTTCCGCATCCGTCTGTTTTGGATTTTTAGGGGTGTGGCTTTCCCTCCACATCGACCCCCTTTGTTCTGAAGCCCTTCATGAGACCCACAGAGTGCAGCTCCTCTGCACTCACCGGAACAAAGAGCGCAGACGGAGAATCCGACTGCACAGGCGCTGCAGGTCCAGGGTCAAGGTGAGACCCCGTTTCAGGTGATGGCGTGAAGACCAACGAATGCTTAACAGATGCAGCCATCTCCACCGCGGCCGGTCCTTCTGTCTCCTGCCATCCGTTCGACGGCGGCGGTGAGACATCCTCCTGGTGGGAGGAGAGAGGAGAGCTCTCCTCGTCTTGACAGTTGGATGGGAGGGTCAAAGGAGCAGCTTCTCTGGCAGTGGTTGAGCTTATGGCAGAAGAAGAGGGCTCTGGAAATTTTAAGAGAGACTCGTTGTGGCTGCTAGTACTGCTGGGTAATGTAGTGCGGGGAGTCTCATCTGTCACAGTTGGGATGTTTGAGTCTCTTTCTGAGGAGCCGCCAGCTCCTTCTGTTGCTCCCTCAGCATCAGAAACCTCAGCGGTGGTGGTGATGACATCACTGAGCAGGGTGGTGGACTGGGTGGAGGTCCTGGCGAAAGGGGAGGTACTAGAGGAGCTGGGGGGAGGGGACGAGGGGAGGGGTGGTGCATTTGTAGTGGCAATAAGGGTAGGCGTCTCGGTGAGGGGGGGTTTAGTTATTATAGCGCCCCCTGGTGGTGGTGTTGTTGGAGCCGTGAGAACAGAAAGAGGTGATGGAGGAGGTTTAGTGGTGGGTGGAGGGATGGTGGGTGTTTGTGTTTTATACTTGATGAAGAACAAAAGGCGTAAATAAAAAAAGAAAGGGGAGAAAAGAAAGAAAAGAAAATATTAGGATAAAATAACAAAAACATGAGCGCAGAAGTAAAACTGAGAAGGAAAACCAAATGGAAAATGTCTCAAAAAAAGGTGTTGATGATGCTCTGATTGTGGCGATGAAGACCTTCTCACTCACGTGTCTGTTGTAGATGGTGACTCCGCGGCTGCAGCTGCGTTCGTGTGTGCAGACGTGCTCGTGGATGCACCAGTTGCAGCCCCATCGGCTGCTGATGCATCCTTGGCATCTAGCAGAGAGAAGCAGACAAAACATTCTCTTCTTAAAAAAGCTAAGTCACGTTGACGGCTGGAAGGGTTTTGGGGTACAGTCTGGTTTTCTTAGACAAAGTCTGTAGAATTTATATTATTATGGTTTTATTAACAATCAAAACCTCTAAATAACCAGGGAGAAGATCAGGAAGCAGAGTTCTCCACCCCCCCCCCCATTTGGACAAACACCATTTATAACTGTGACTGTACATAGTAGCACTATTAATGCGGTTCATACCATAATCTGGATGAATACTCGGATCTACAAAGTTTTCATTAAAAAGGTGGAACGGACACCTAAAGAAAGAGGTTCTGCTCACATAGCCTGAATGTTCTTTATTATTGCTCTGGCCTAAATGCCAGTTGGTAACCAGAGCAATATTTATTGTTACAAATCGAATAAGTGTAAATATTTTTATTATTAAATTGTCAGATCCACATTCAATGATGAGAGATAAGGATGGATATGTTTTTCAATCAAAGGGATCTAAGGCTACGTTCACACTGCAGGGCTTAATGCCCAATTCCGATTTTTTGAATAAATTCGATTTTTTTTGCAAGGCCGTTCACATTTCCAATTAAATGCGAACTTCTGTGATCTCCCTGATCTCAGAAATGACCCAGAAGTGACCCGCATGAGCAGAAGAGTACTCAACGTTGAACGACGTCACTCGTTGTTTGCAGACGTAGCTAACGTTAACAATGGAATTCAACAACAGTGTTGTCAACAGTGGAGCTCTTTTTGCATTATTAAATTCATTTTCACGAATGAGCCAGCACAATTACAATCTTCTCATTTTGAGAAGGCATTGGAGCCGGGATCATCTGTACCCACTGTAGTGGAATGGGGATGTGTATGTGGCGGTGCAGCGCGTGTGTGAGAGAGCGCCTTCAGCGCAGGAGGGAATTAGAGGGGCAGTGGGGGCGCACATTCATGTTGAGTGTTACGGAGGAAGGAGAACGATAATAAAAGAAGGTTTCCCCCCGAATAAATGCTAATGACTCTTTATTAACCCGCTCTGGAGAATCTGAGGGTCCGAACGGGGAAGTGAACCCGGGACGAGGATCCGCCTTCGGCCCTGGAGAATGTCTCCCCCGCGCTTCTGACCACGGTCGGAAAGGAAAAAAAAGTCATCCCTGAAAGGTTCAACACCTCGCTCGGCCATTTCGCCAGAAATGTTTTCAAAAACCGCCCGGTTGCGATAAGAGCCCTGGAGTTTGGTCTGAATAGAGCTGTCACCCCAAATATTAATCCAATCGGTGACCTCGCTTCCCTTCCACTGACTGGTCTCAGCAGCATCATCCAGCATAGTTGATGCTTATGTTCCCGTTCCCGCCTACTTCAACGCAGAATGATGACGTTTGTAGCGTATCAGTGACGTACGGGTCGGATTCATGTGGCCTGGCCAGTCAGACGAAGGTCACATTTAAAAAAAATCAAATACGTATCGGTTTCAGGACCGCATACCAAAGTGGCCTGAGTCGCATTTGAAAAGATCGGATCTGTGTCGTTCAGACTGTCGTGAAAAGATCATATACAGGTCGCATAGGGACAAAAAAATCAGAATTGGGTCGTTTCAGCCTGCAGTGTGGTCGTAGCCTAGGAAACTACTTGTGGACTTTGTTTCTTTAAATAGAAATTTTGCTTCATAAGAGGAGAACTTTCCCTCTGAAATGGAGCTTTGGATCAATTGTCATAACGTTCAGCAAATAAACTACTCTACTCCGCTGGTTAGTCCTCATACGCCAGCTACTGCAGGCCCTGTAGCTGTTACCATGACAACACCACATACTACGAATCGAATAATGCACTTCTTGTGAAAAAGGATGGAAGCTTCAAAAATAACAAGCTTAAAAGTACTAATAATTGATTTATGTATTTCTTTTGTACAGAGTGCAAGTAATAAGCAGGATACTGCCCAGCGAGGTGTTGTGCCTTATAGTGTGAAAAATAATGTAAATGGTTTTTATGGGGGGGATTGTTGTGTTTCTGGTTCATATGTAAAGCACTGGTTCAAGCCCAGTTTAGGCACCAAAAGCATTTGCAAATCCAGACGGGGTTCATCCCGAGTGATGAGTGCCGGCGTGAACTTACGGCCTGCGTCCTGACAGCTCCTGGACCAGGCTGCAGTTGAAGAAGGTGAACTCTGTTTCTGCCACGGTCACGTTGATGAATCGCAGCGACAGGGTCACCATGACGAAGTCTGCATCAGAGACAGCAGCTTTAACGTCTGGACGTGATCACATTACTGCCAGCTTTGATCTTCTTTTTCATCTATAAAAACACATCTGTGTCCATAAACATAAAAAATCCTCAGAAACAAGAGAACATTTCAGCTTTGGATAGTGTGACCTGCTCTCTGTTTGTGCTCCACATAAGTACTGACCAATGGCATTAATTGGGTTTGCTTTCACATGGGAAACAGTCCCCATGGAATCAAAAACTCCACAAACACTCCAACCAAAATACCATCTCAGAGTCACGTCTGCAGATATCTGCCGGTAACTCAGGAAACTGTCATGGACTCCGTGACCTTCTCCGTGGAAGCTCTGACCGCTGGGTCGCTCACCATCTCCTGGGGCAATCGGGGGCAGACTGCTTGCATCTGGAGTCGAACAAATCACGCCAGAGGATATGGGCAGAGCCGGAGTTTCTGTGTCCTGGAAGAAGCAGGAGTACGCTTCTCCTTGTTTGAGGCTGGGGAGGCCGTCTACAGAGACCGCCACCTGAAGGAGAAAACGCATCGTGTTTGAGGACCTAGCCCTAAAAACAGATGCTTCAAATGCAAAACAGTGAGAGCTCAGTGTGTTCTGCATGAGGCAACCCGCCCGTACACCAGTTATCTCCCCCAGGCTGATGTTGTACAGGTTCAGGTGCTGGATGCTGAGGCACTGCTGTGTCTGGTTGAAACTCCACAACCACTGGCCGTGCACAGATCCTCGCTGGCACTCCCATCGCTGGCCACACCTACAAATGAAGAATGTTAAAAACAAAGAGACGAAGAAGCAAAAAAAAAAAAAGAGGCACGAAGCTGTAAAAGCAACCCACCGGCCCTCCAGAACACACCAACCACAGTACGGGTCTCTGGCAGACAGACAGGACTGACAGTCCAGGTGATCACCACATTCAGCAACTGGACGCCTCTCCAACTGCAAACGACAGGTTAAAAAATGTAGTTAAAACCTTCGTGATTCTATGTGAGAAACCAGCTCTAAACTGTGTTTTGTTTATTAAAAATCTTTTAAATAAATTCTAAATAATCTGCATTTAAAGTACATATTGGCACTGTGAGCTTGTCACTCCTGATTGACGTTTTAAACGTTGGACGTGAGATAACATACTTTTATTCAGGCACCTGATTGGCCAGTTTATGACTTGAATTACAGAAAAAATATTAAAAAAATTAGGATTATCCAGGAGATGTCTAAAAAAGGTATCAGAGCAAGAATGCTAATCTTGACCAATAAAACGTAACAGTAACAGCTGTTTATTTCTCTGTCGTAATCTATGGGATTTTGGCTTCTTAGAGCCGCTTCCTGTTTGGAACGCCAGGGGGGAGGGGCCACTCAGACCATATCTCATAAGCAGTCTAAAGAGGAGAGGATGCAGAAGACAGGGAAGCTGATTTGCTGTGGTGACCTCTGAAGGGAAAAATGTTTCTCTTGTTTAAACTCTGAAAGTTCCAACCTTCGTAGAAAAATGAAAAATGAAAAAACTCAGATGAGCTCCCGATTGAAGATTTATCTAGATTTCGCAAACTGAACACATTCTGCATAGGAGACACAGCAGAGGTGATTGATTGACAATGGTCTACAGCCAATCAGGAGGCAGAACACAAATTGCTGTCTAAAACAAAAAAAAGGAAAACGGCAATAAAGCGAAGGGACCATGTAGACATGACTCGCTGACAGAACAAACAAATACTAATATTTGGTCTTACTTTATCTAAATAAAGATCAACAAAGATCAAATCCAGTTAATATTTTTGCTCAAGTAGAACAAGCAAAAGCATCTGAAAATCGGACTTGAATCTGTTGAAAAGCCATCATTTACAATATTTTCTGAATTGTTTTGTTTCCAACATGATGAACACTGAACCTGAATCAAGTTAATTTTCAAACTTCAAGCTCCAACTTTGTTTCTTTATCTACGCAGAAGTAAATTTTGGGTTTTATAAAGTATAAAAACGTCTTCAAGTCCCAAAGTTGGTCAGCAGCCCCGGACCATCACACTACCTCCTCCATTTTTGACTGTTCCTCTGTTATTTCCTGCTCTGACTCATCAGAATCTGTGTCTAAAGGTTTTGTGGAAAATCCAGATGTTTCTCTGTGTTCTTCTTTCCCAGCTTTATTCCTCCTTGACCTCTCTCCTGGATCCATTTTTGTCCGAAAGTCTCTTTCTGACTGTAGAGTCCTAACCTCAGACCTGGACTGGGTTAAGTGACCTCTTTCCAGTTTTTTTATTTTCTTCTTCAATGTCCTCCTGGATGAGTCCTTGTGGTCCTGAAGGTTTTCACCTGTTCCAGGTTTTCTCCATGGGTGGATAATGGATCTTTTTCCGGCCAGCATATTCCTCTGCACTCTCTAGCAATCTGTAACTTGTACGTTTTTATTGCTTTCACATCTGACTTTGACATATTAACGTCCTAAAAACCTCTTCAGCATGTCTGTCAGCGGATTATGGAGCTTCATTTGCTTTTATGACTTCATTAAATGTGACCAGAGTTTGGATTAAGGTGAACGCCGCTCCTCTTCAGCCCCACACCAGTTGAGAAACTCACTCTCATATCCATTTATCAACATCCACAGCTACCCACACTCTCTGCAGGGAGCGTGCCGGGACAATGGGGGCCACTTCTGCTGATCAATACCATTGTTGCGTCTGACCTTACACATCCTGCTGCCTGCTTTGCCCGTCTCAGCGGGGCGAGTGACTCCTGACCTCAGCTGCCAGCTGGCCGTTCTCTTTTCCTTTTCTCCTCTTCGCCTCTTATCCTCGGGAGGATTCACAGCCGCCCCCAAAACACTCGGACAAACCCGAGATCGACTGACGATGATTGATAATTCACATTCTGTTTGGTGTATGGAGACATCTGGTTTGAGTGACTGAATGAAGCGAAAGCATCTGCTTATACATCAGTGTCTAACACGAAGCATCACATAAATGACCTCCGAGCGCTCATGTCTGTGCGACCGCATCACCATGAACGGACTTACTGCCGTTTTGGTCATGATGTAGATGTGGGATCCATTCAGGTCCAGTAGAAGGTCACTGCTGATGGGGGAGTTGGGATGCACGGTGGTGTGTTCGTAAACCTCCACCGCACCGTCTTCTCCCAGGTACACCTGAGCAAGAAAATCAGAAAGCGGTTTTCAAAAAAAAGTTTCATTTAATTTTTGAAAAAAAGTGAAAACCTAAAATAAAACGGGACGGATATGTAATTTCATTGACAATCAGAAACAGAAAGAAGGCAGAAAGGGGTCTTTCCAAGATCTGTTCCAAGCCAGTCTCAGGTGGACTCAGACAATCTTTTTTCACTGAAGGATAGGCAGCCAATAGTCTTCCAAACGTGTCAAAATAAAAGCATGTGTCGCTTATTAAAGGTTGACGTCTGATACGAGCAGAAGGGCATTCACGCTGGAACTAACTGCAACATTATCTCCTTATCAAGCTTAAAACTGGCGTTCACGATGACCTCAGTATCTCTGGTCAATAAAGTTTTAGTGCATTTTGAATGCAATTAACCCAATGACTGTATATAAGAACTGGACTGATAATCAGCTGTCTGTACTTTATCAACACAGATTCAGGTCTATAAAACATCCATAAAAATTAATAAATCAAATGACAAAAATGAAATCATTGCCTAAGCAGACACACCATTATTTCAGACATTCTTATAACCTATCCAGATCAATTATCAAAAATTAGGTATAAATAAGAATACATTTATATGACATAACTTCAGCAAATTATTTTTACAAATTATATAATCGATAATCATCTGGAATCATTTAATTTAATCACATCATGAAACAAAGTGTAGGGGCTTTAATATGATTAGAAAAGATTATTGCTTTTATCCTATTTGATAATTGATTTGTTTATTTTAATTTTAACACTTTTCTTCTTTATTATTGTTATTCTTTGGTCAAAGTCAGTGTCCTTATCCCGGCTAAAGCAGATTATAGGCTTTCAAGTGGTAGGGGTGTGGTCTTCTAGCAAGCTCACTCTTGATTGGAGAGTGGTTGCCATAGAAATGGAGACTCATGCCAACTCGGACCAATTGCTGCTCACTGACAATGTCTGGCTCAAAAATATAGTGGCATCTGTATTGAGAAAAAAATTGTGTCTGAATTGACTATTTCATAGGAGCTGGGTGACGTCACACTCACTCACTCCAGTTCTCATTTACAGTCCATGTTTTAAGCCTGAAAAACGAAATAAGCAGAAAAGCACAGGACCCAGAGTTGAGCCTTGGGGAACCCCGCCATCAGGAGGTGAGGGCGATAAAGGCATTTAAAAGTTTCTCTGGGAAACATGCCAGATAAACAACTTTTTGAAAAGTGTCCCTTTTCATAAGAAAGGCTCTTCATCTAAATCAAATAAACTGTGTTTAAGTGTCAATTAAATCAGGTAGAACTAAAACAAAGTATGGCTGAGCTCCTGCTGTCTGCTCTTATATATACACAAAAGAAAAAAATAGACACGGAACATCTTTCAGGATGGATTTATGTTACCGTGACCGGATGGGAAGGCGTCACATGATGCATTTTTAAATGTGCAGGCCTCACATTTCTGTAATCCTGACGAAAAAAGGAAAACGAGCACCTTCATCGGTTTACAACTCCAACGCAAATCAAATCACCGTTGTACAGGATTGCAGCAGAAGTGGCCATGAATGAGATTAGCATGCAGTCAAATCTAATAGGAAGCAGAGGAAGACACCTCTGGCTGGAGTGATTCCCAGGCCTTCAAACTCTCATGTTACTTCAAGCTAATGAGATCACTGCCAGCAGAGTGGAGAATCCGCCGTCCCGCTAAGAGGATGCACTCAGAGCATCATTGGAGACTCTGGAATGCTTTAGGCAATAAACATAGTTTTGCATATCACATTTATTGCATTCTCATCTAATATTTAGGCACAGACACTAGATAAAAATTAAAAAAGAAGTAAACATAAAAAAATCACCACATTCAGATGCAAAAAACTATGACTTAAAGTAGGAAAAACTATTTTCTTAGGTGATTCTTCTGAACTCAGAAGTTTCTCATTTTTGCCTGAATGCAAAAAAAAAATAGGCCTTTCATTGAAATGCAGCCATGAGAGGCTAGTTCAGATAACCAAATTATCGGGTAAAGATCAGAGCATTTCATTAAAGGCTTTAGGAAAACAAAGACTTTAGGGAATCATTCAAGCAGAGTCCTGGTTAACAAATTTGGCCAATGCTCGCGGTCTTTGGATGGAACAAGTCCCTTCAGGGCACTAGTTTCTGTAAGAATTTGCCAACATGAGAGTAGTATTGATCTGCTCACTTGATTCTTGGTAAAACAGCCCTCAAGTGTGCTGCTCAAAATGGAAAACTGCTCCTGCAAAGTGGACATAATAAACATGTCTTTGTTGTAGAGCAAAGAAACCAGGGAACTCGAAAATTCAAACTAAAAATAAAGCTTAGCTCTGACGAAAAAGGTCGTTAACAAAAAACCTGCTTGATCTCTTTTAATTATAATTGTGACTTATAATTGTGAGTGTGAATTGTGAAAATCCAAAAACCAGAGTCTTTTCTTAAACATAGCTTCAGCAGAGCGGCATGAGTTCATCAGAAAGATGCCTCTGGGTTGTAAGTGGGACCGTTGGGGCGGAGTAACCCCACCTCTGTCACCCTATACTGAGAGCTCTCTCTCTGGCTCACAGCCTCTTACAGCCCCAACCTAACATTACCAGTGCAACAAAAATGGTGAGTAGAATTGGAGCTATTCCAGCCGTACAGTTTGGAGCCAGAGTCGGGAGCTTGTGGCCCGCCCATTGACTGTGTATGAGAACTGGCGTGTGACCCCTTTCCCCTGGCAGTCCAAACAGGAAGCTGGTCCCAAAAATCTAAAATCCCACGACACCGACTTCATCACAGCAGTGATCAAAAATCCCAAACTGTCACAGCTCTATTCCAAACAGTGCCTGTGATGTAACAGGCAGTAACACGACAGCAATAATATGGTAGTAACAATATGGTAGTAACAGCACTGACAGGGCTGGTTAAAAAAAAACATACCGGTAAAAGTCACTGAGAGCAGCAGTAACTTATAGGCGAGCGCCTCTGAATCCATGGAAGTCTTCCCCCTCAGTGTGGGATTGGAATAGCGTCAGACATTCTTCACCACACACTCTCTCTTTGTCTCTCCTTCGTTGTAGTTGTCAGTGTCACTCTGAGGTAAATTCTCTCCTGAACTTGCGCTGCCCCCCCCTCACACAGCAGACCGGCTTTTCCAAACCCGTTGGTGACGGTGGATTTTTTTCACACTGCTTTTAACTTGAAAGCTGCGTCACATGCATTTCTTCTTGCATTTTCCATGATGAGAGTCTGTTCATGCTATTCATTCACAAAGCAGGAATTTACATTAAACTTGCGTCTTCCTCAACACATATACCGTATTATCCCTGTCTCACTCTTACCCTTTCTGCTCGAGCGCCCCTAGAGGCCGTAAGATAAAAATGCATTAAAAAAAAGAAAAAAATACATAAATTAGCCGCATCATTGAATAATCCGCAGGGTGGAAAGCATGTGACAAAAGTAACAGCTTCTAATCCGGAAATTACGGTAAATGTTTTGATGAAATATTTGCAAAAAAGCTAATAGGTGTATTTAGGTTTAAGATTAAATATATTTCAATCATTTGCACGTGTACGTGGATGTAAGCCTATTTTCCAATCAATTCATGACTAATTATCCTAAGCTTGATGTATATACAGTATATTTCTGCTGTCTTCTTTGTTTTCTTTTTCTTTTTTTAATTGCTTTAAGTAAATAATTTCCAAATCCAAATCTAAATTATATGTAGACAAATTTATCCAACTTATGACAATTATGAAGTTTTTCTGCCTTGACACAAAAAACAAGAGGAAAGTTCTCATCAGTAACATCTGCCTCTCCTGACGTCTTTTCATAATTAATAATGGTTTAAATGTTGATGATTGAACCGACCATAAAGCTTGGTTTATGGACGGTGCCACAAGATTTGCTTATGTGTGACTAACAGACGGTGAGGGGGCGGGGCTCATGTTTGCAGCATTAGGTAATCCTCACGTGATTGAACAAACTCTCTCCTTCCAGAGGGTTTGGGGAGGCGTGACTACCTTATGAAGGTTTCCTTTGGAGTCTCCCAGGAAGGCGATGCTGTGTCCCTCTGCCACGCTGACGGCCACAGCAGTCAGACGGGCGGCTGAGGTGTGCCATGAGGCCGTGGCTTCCAGGGGCGCCCGGCTGGCCATCGGGCTGGGGGTGTGGTCAGACCCACATGGATACGCCTTGAGGGTGTTCTGCGAGAGGACAAATGTCCGGTCATCCAGTTTGTCACTTTAATTACAACTTTAAGATATTTGTTGTTTAAAAAAAAAGCCTCTGTTTATTCCCAATGCCGCCTTAGAGCCTGCTAATCCTCCCTAAATCCTGGAAAAATGATTGCACCATGGATTAAAGCCTCTAGAAACAAGCAACTCACTCTTTTGGATTTTCCAAAGCAGCTACTCCAAATCCTGCTTTCCACTTAAGTCTCCAAACTGCAGCTTCAGATAATTGGCCATAAAGCAGCGAGGCATGTTTTCTCTCAGTCTGCTCAGAGTTTGTTTATTACAGTGATGAAAGTCAGGCAAGGAAAAAATCCCTGAACCTTTCTTTGAGCGATATGGCGGGCACAGAGCGAAATTTTGGAAAAATACGTGGTCTTAGATGCATTCTGGTGCATTCTGGCAACTAGTTATTCACTTCTTTATCAAGAAACTAAGACTAATTGGAGCATCATGATTTGTCATTCAAACCCCTAGTTTGACTCTCCATTAAGGACTTGCTGGTCCTAAAAAAGAATTTGGAAAATTGCTCAAAGTAACACAATCCTACAATCTACGCTTTTCCTTAAAGCTGCAAAACATACAATTGCTAAAATATAGTAACATCAAAGCCCCAAATGGCAAAAAGAACACCAGTAACTATGATATTCTATGAAAATACCTCAGTTATTTATACATTATTTCTGCTTTAGAAATGACTGATGTACAACATCCACTTGCACTGTTTTCTCAAACTATAATTACATCAAAATATGGGATCTGCTTTAAACTATAATACTATAACATAATACATCAATTCTTTAACACCAATACTAAGTAATCTGGGAAATATCAAAACAAACATACAAACTAAATTAAACATTGTAAACATTATTTTTTAAGGGAGTGCGGGTCCAAACCATCAAATACTTATAATTAATGTCAACTATACTGAACTAAATCATGGGAATTAGGAAATACAAATAAATTAGATAAAGAAATGTATTCAAAATAAAAACTGAAACTCAAAACTAAAATTGAAATTATTTCAAAATGTGGTTTTGAGATTATTTTACACAAAAAAGTATTTGACCTACACTACCTTAAAAATCTTTTTTTTCCAGCCAAGACCACTTCAATTTGTTTTTTATCGTTTTCTCACAACTGAGGTCGTGACCACGCTCAATAATGACGATGCCTGCCATTATTTTAACACAAATTTGATCGCAAACTCTTCAGATGTGTTTGTGAAAGTTTAGCGTGGGTCCGCCAGTTTTGGTCTCTAGGGAAGCGAGTCACCCTGACCACGTGGTGCAGACAGAGCCAATCAGACCCGTCGACGCATCCGAAAGCAACTAAAACGTCCCGTCATTGGTCAATTAGGCCGGGAAGACGAGAGATGGCCACGACCATAGAGGAAGCGATCTGCGGAGAAATATAGAAAATAAAGCTAAAATTAGCTGATTTCAGACCATTTTTTAATCCGGAAAGCGATTTGTCCGTAGAGATCAGGTCTTTATTTCCCGGAAAGTACGTTCGGTTTGCTCAAAAACCCGGATTTCCGGGAATTCCCGGAAGACTTTCATCACTGTTATTATGAAAATACTGTAAGATGGTTATCATCGTTGAGCAGGAATTAGGATCTATAAATAATTCTCTTCATTTGTCATTTCTTTCCATCAGTCTCTACATCCCCCCACCCCCTACGTCAGTGGGGCTCTAAGGAGCTCCCATCTTTCTTTGTCAGGGCTTGTTAGGCAACAGCACAAATGATGCAGAGTAGGTTTTCTCTATAGATCTTAGACGATGACATTAAATGGTTCTGAGGGGCTGGCAGGATTTCAGCGGGGGGAGGGGGTGGTCTGGTTCTGGATGGCTGCTCTGCGGGTTTAGGGTTTATCAAAAAGTCCTCATTACTCCACTTCTGTCCATCTATCGCTCAGTTCTGTGCCTTCGTTTGACTTCTCTGAACATAAGGACGGCATCGCTTTTCTGAGGATGAGCAGCTTTCATCTCAGTCACATGATCCATCAGAAGAGTGTCACTTCACCATCGGCCGTTGTCTAAAGCCTCAGTCACACCGTACGGTGGGTTGAACTGTATGGGTGCTGCAGGTTTTTGGGTTCTCTGGCCCATGGAGGGTCGTAGAGAGGAGCGGTCCCAGCTTAAGGGGGCATTTCAATATTCACGGTTTCACCGAAATTGACTCTTCACAAAAGCTCAGACAACTCAAGATGCTTGTCTGAGACTTTTGCGTCCGAAAGTCCAAAAGTCCAAAAGTACATGAATATCTGAGGAGGGGAGCGGAGATGAAGAGCACGCCGGACCGTCGGCTTCCTTGCCGGCTGCTAAAGATTTTTAAACAGCGAGAAACAGCTGGTTCCACCGGTTCCTGAATCGCTACAACCGACGGCTGTGCAACTGCACAGCTGACTTAGAAGCAGCCGGAAACCATCCTGATATGCCGGGGAAGATGGTCACCCTAAATAGTTATCATCCGGATCAATGAAAGATGGATGAAAGCAGCTTCTTCTGGAAGAAACGTCACTCTAAACACGCTGCTGCTGGACTGACGTGCCGTGCCCGATGCTCAAATCGCGCTGCAGGACCGCTCCCCCATTCAACTGATGAAGGAGGGAGCATGGAGAGACATTCCTAATGTGGGTTATAGAATAAGCTATAATTCAATTGCTCAGGATTAAAACAAAGTTCTTTATGTTAAGCAATAGTTCAATGTTATTTAATAAATGCTTCACAAAGCATCAGAAATGTTTCAGAGGGGTTTTTGATGAGTAAGCATCAGGGACGGACCTTCTTCGGTCGCGGGGGGTGGGGAGACGGTTCTCCGGGTGTCTCTGGTCCATTACCACAGCGAATACGGGATACCGTACATCGTGAAGTATTTGTAAAGAAAATGTACGTTTTGATGTAGGGGAGATGCTGTGGTAAGGCGTCCTTCCGCCACAGTCTAGTACGGTCTAGTACCGACTCCTTCCTGACCACTCGCAATGGTTGCTACAGTGGCTGCCTGTGTGACGTCCACACTAACAATACTAACATTGTCTAAACCTTCCCTTTTCTAACAGTCAGGCTGCACGTAAGGAGTGTGCACGTATCACATGAAAAGCACCAACAGGCTCCTTGTGCAGTCCCCAGGAATTGGGGGGTTAAAAAATGAAAAATCCGTACGACACGTCTGTGACTTACATACTTAAACCTTAATTACCCTTAAGTGTTGTGTAAGAACTCTCTTCAACCCGTCCCCCGCCCACGTCCGTAGAATATTTTTGCTCTACGTGCTCACGGAGCTGTCTGTGACCCTGATATTTCATGGGGGGCCACCTGCATGTTTTGTACAGGTTTGACCTATTTTCTCCTGCAGGCAGCCCTTACCCACCCGTAAGGGCAGCTTGGACTTTGGTCTTACCGGAGGCAGATTGGCACAGCTGGACTTGACCTCATACTCGATGTAGGCCACCTCCCCTCGACCCTCCACCTGCCCGTCTTGGGTGTAGCAGAGGTCCCGGGTGGAGTCGATGTGTCTGTCGAGGTCTTCCAGAGGGAAAACACACAAAGCCGAGGATTCCAAGCCACCGTTTGTGGAGCTGCTGCGGGTGGAGAAGACTCCCAGGAGGTCTTCTCCTTGCAGGCTTCTGCTTTGCCCCACCTGTAGAAACAAAGATGGCTGTGAAATGTGTTCAGAAGCACCAGAAAACTCCTGTATGAGGAGATTTGTGGAGGATGAGGACCTGGGCTGCCTGAAGCAGATTGTAATTCCTGGAAGGGAAGGAGGAAGATCTGCACACCAGAGGGATTTCCACATAGGAATAGTAGGAGGAGTCCTCCAGGCACGCCCGGGCAGCGTAGGTACGGTACTCCCTTGAGACGGACTTGATGTCGCGGCGGTAAAATAGGAAGTAGACATATGAGCGGCGAGTGAACGCCGTCACAAAGTGATGGTCATATTCCGACAGGCGCCCGGCGACGGCCAGCTTAGCCGTGTCCTCGTAGGAAAAGACGGGTTCCGATGAAAGGTGGCGGGTGGAGATGGGCGGATGGCTGGCGGTGTAGCCCCGACCCACGTACATCACGGTCCTCCCCCCGCCCTCGAGCGCCACCACCAGCCCCACTGTGGACACTGAAGGATCATTGGCAGCGACGTACTGGGTGTCTACAGGCCGCTCTGTGGAGAACAGAACCTCCCTGATAGACGCCAAGCTTCGTTTCTGGCAGGTTCCCTGATGGACGCTGCCGCAGGTGATCAACTCCTGCGCCTTTGGATCCACCAGCAGCAGTTTGTTGTGGTTGCTGGTTCTTCTGGCCTGAGGACAGTTGAGCTGCGTGACCGGAGGAAGGCAGTCTTTGCTGTCGCTCACCGGACCCGTGGTCTCCTCTTGCTCCAGCTGAAGCCCATTGGATCCGTCCAGCTGGAAAAGGTGGTCCTTCGCCCCAATGTACACCCGCTCCACGAGGGGATCCGGGTGAAGCACCAGGTGCTGGAATTCAGTGTCATTGCGAGAAAACCGGGGGTATGAACGACAGTTACTAAGAGAGGAGGCGGCGAGAGTCAGGAGGAAGACCTGGAAGGAGTGCAAAGCCTTCCCATGTAGCATGGCAGAAACTCTGAGGAGACAGAAGACAGAAATTAAAAAATAGACATTTTAAATAAGAATGTCATCATATCTAAAGCTCTTTTTTTCTTAAATGTATTCACTTTTAAATCTGGAACACCGTCATCTTTCATGTGCAAAAATACTTCTACGTCCTGTTATGAGTGGATATTGTTTTTTCCTTTTGTTACCTTTTCATCCATTTTTTCCTTGTAAGAACAGTATTACCTGCACAGTAACTTGGACTCATTCATGGTGAAAAGAAGTGTAAAATTTAAAATCTGAAAATTACAAAATAAAACAGGAAGGTCTTAAAGTCAAGGTAGCCAACCTACACACATTTTAATATTTATTTACATGCACAATGCATACAGCATACATTCAGTCTATTTCAGTCACAAATTTATGAGTCAGATGATTAATGCATCGGACATTTGTATAAAAACTGACAAAATATAGAAAATGTAATGACAAAAGCTCTAAATGTACAAAAGGTTACAAGAAAACTGAGATAATGTCATGCAGTCATTTTATAATAGGTGGTAAAGTACTAAGGATTTTGTTTTCTGGATACCAGTGGCATTAGTTATAATAAAGATGAAAAAAAAATCTTTATTCAGGTTCAATTTTTTATATATCCTTATCTATTGTCAAAACAAATAAGGTATTTCCAGAAATCCAGACTCGGTGTTGCCACATTTCTGATGAGCATCACATACGTCAGGAACTTTGTCATTTTACAGCCATGGCTGAAAGAGTTCAACAACCTAAAGTATCTCAACTTTCTTTGAACAGAAAAATAACAAAAATGTAAAAACAATAAAAAGGATAAATGATGACGACCAGCTGCTGCCTGAACTCCTAACTCCTTCTGATCTAAACCTGTTAGCTGTCTTCAGTTCTTTTGACATCTAAAAATTCAGACTGATCTTTCACTGGTGTTGATCTGGCTGAAGAAAAACCCTGCAGACCCTTCAGTGAAGATCACAGAGATCACATGAGCCTATAGCTAATCCACAATGCCGACTCAGCCTCGTCCAGGTGTTTGTCAACATTATTGATCATTTGATCAGGTACAGACAACAGTGAGCAGCATCACCTGTGATGTTTGATCAGCCACAATGATGCACAGTCAGAGAGATGTCTGATTACTGTCGTCTTCTGCTGAAAGGCGCATGATTTTGTTCTGTACTGATCCTGTCTGCTCCCACTAGCCGCTGTATTTAATGACACAGAACAAAGCATGACATTAAAGAGCAGAATTCTGTTTCAACTATTTTTTTACCACATTTACGGCTTTCACTAATTAGGTCTGCAGAATAAATCACAAATTTATCGTTATTGCGATTTCAGATAAATGGTTACAATAAATGTGCTAAAACAATCTTATGGCAGCTTGAAGTATTTAACGGATCAAATCAAATCCCCTTATGCATTTGACCAATCAGGTGGACCCCTTTCATAGTAGATGCCCGCCTCCTATGTAGACGAAGGTCATTTGGAGTATAATTTAAGTTACCTTGACTCTTATTTAAATTAAACTGTTGCAGTGAAATGGAAATGACCTATTTAGATGTTTTGCTATTTGTTCATGTATCGCAAATTATGTTGTCATCGCAATATTAATCACTAATATCACAAATCACGATTTTTTTCCTTATATCGTGCAACCCTACTTCTAATTATGTAAGCTCCATAGGAGTTAACTACGGTGTTCCACAGGGTTCTGAACTTGGACTGATGCCTTTCAATTGATTGGATACGCATGAAACAGGTTCTCAGAAAGTTGACTTTAGCCAGAAAAAGACGTAAAGAAGAAGCTGAATTTATATTGGACTAACTATACTGTTGATATTTGGTAGATACTTATGAGTATGCGCTCTCCTGATAATTGATTCTATCTTTGTAACGTTTCCATGACAACAGTATGCACCGGACCGACTCAATACCTTCTCTTTTGTACAGCTGAAGTGTGCATCATTTATGAGTTATCATATTGAAAGGAACTCTCTTTGTCCTATTTATTGGAGAAAATAAAATTAAAATAAATCTTTTCCACAGAAAATGACTTGAATGACTTACCATTCGAGTGCTGTTCAGTTGCAGACTTGCTTTATCTTCTCACCTGGAGTCACATCCCGGTCCGCCTCTCTCCATCTGTGAAGAGCAGAGGTTATTAATGCGTTATTAATGTGCATCCCAGAGAGCATGAAGGACTCGGAGAGACAGAAGCAGGAACCAAGCTTCATTACCACTTTACTCTTCAAACTGCAGCACCTTCTATTATATAACTCACTCAGTGTTTACAACCTCACCACAGCAGAGAGTGCTTTCAATCACCGGCCGCACCATCCTTTACAGCGCCAGCATTCAAAACAACAAGTTCCTGTTCGCGCAGCCACTGCTCAACACCTCCCAGGAAAGTGGTTTGCGGACACTGAGAGCCCTCATATTCCAGAAAGGCTCTTTAATTATTGAACAGGCTCCTCAGACCTTTCCCTGACCTCGGAGAGGATGGTCACCTAACTGTCACCCCCTGCAGCTGTAATCAGGAGCCAAAAATACGGTTGTGGATAAGCAGAGAGCATCCATGCGCAGGTGGATGTGTCTGGTAAGTGGCTGAGTGTGTCTCTGGCCTCTTCTTCACTTATTCATGAACAGAATAAGACGTATAATACCAAATAACGTCCACACCCTGTTACAGAGGGTCTGAGTTCCGCCTGTGTGCTCGGACGGGAGCTGAGAAAGGCCTCTAAACCCCCGGAGACAGTAAAGAAGCTTTTATGAAATATTTATGTCAAGACAATATTCTTTATGCTAAATGTTTTATTGAGGCAAATCTACCAGAGCGCTGAATGTATTTTTGTGCATGCTAAAACCATGTCAGATTAACCTCAACCTGAGGATGGTAAACCCAGATAACAATCAGAGAAATAGATGTAAAGTTACACCCGTAAGTTACATTTTTATGTTTATTATCTAAAAATACAGGAATTAGAAGTTAAGGCCTTAGTTTACGCTAAAAGCAATTCGTGCTGCACGGTCAACTAGATTCCATGTTAGGTCATTACACAAAATACGATCAAAGCTCCGGCGGCGTGTTTTGACCGTCAGGAGTGCTGGTCGGGCAGCAGCGCATTTGGGGCAGCGTATCGTTTCAGAGTTCAAATATCTGAACTTTGGTGAGGAATGTATGTTTTGGCGAATATTTTATGTGGGCTCAACCGATCAGGAACTCTACTTTGCCCCCGGACATGTCGATGATGTGATCAGCAGAAGGAGTCCAAAAAAAAACTGAGAGAAAAATCTGATTGTTGCTGTTTGTTCTCCTCATGAACTTTATGTTATTTTCTTGTTCCTTTTGAGACAATAATAAAAAAGATACTTTAATTTTACGCTATCTGGGTCACAGAGAGACGGAAGTACTGTTGAAAGCGTCCGTCATGCAGTAGATGGTAAACACCACCGTCCTGGGAGAGTCTCTGAATGATCTAATAAACACAGACACGGATAGAGCTCTTCAAAATAAATGAACCTGATCTCACTACATCATCCGTGACTTTACGTATTTTTAACACACGAATCACATTCCATGCAAACGCAGCGTTAATTAGTCGAGTACTGCAGGTTTTTGGGTGAAGAAGGTGTCTATGCCGCGCACACTGGGTGTGCACATCAAGTGTACCTGGATGTTTGATCATTTTTGTCCCCAAACAGCCCGCATCCGCCTTTAAGGGGAATTGTGCCAAAGGCTTTACGAAAGAGAAGTGGTTGAAGAATTACAAATAAAATTAAAGCTACAAGTAGCATTTAGCGGGCCCGAGCACGTGCCACCGCCTGGCACGAGCGACCGCCCCGTGAGCAACGCCCTGCTCGAGCCATTCTCGTTGTTTTTTCTTGTCCATTCTGGAGCTCCAAGATAATGTTAATATGACAGCAGCCTGTGGGGGGGGGGGGGGGGGGGGGGACTGTAATCTGTTTCCTTAAAGGACAAAGACTTATGCATATAGCATGAAAAAAATTCTTAAATCTAAGCCTCGTTTAGACCTGCTCAATTTCTCATCAAGTAGAAGAAGGTTTTTATCAGATTAAGAAACAAGCAATGATGATAATTGCTATCACTGTTCCTAAGAATGAGAACAATAGAACTCATTCAATTTCCACTACAATGTCTAGATGAGTGTCAGCTATGTCTGATAACTTGGCCAATTAGCTGGACCGGGATCTTGCAAAGTGCAGAGGATTTACGTCCAGTGTGATGAGTCTGTGGACGGCAACAGTACAGCATAGCCTTTGGTTTCCACAAGAGAAGAACTCCTGACACATCTGCCCTAACAGACAACTACAAGAGGAGTTGAAATGTATAACACGGTGAAGGACTTTTTGTGCAGAAAAAGGTACCATTAGAAAAGCCAGTAGCAGTGACTGCAGACAGGTTTCATCACTCACTGTAAGCTGTAAAGCTGACGCAGACTTTCCAAAATGTCTGCATTACTGCTGGGTCATTCACCAGTAGGCCTTATGTGCAGAAGTGATTGGCTCTGGACACATAATGATTCCTATTGTGAAAATCATAAAAAAAACCTCAGCTGCAAAGCAAAACAGAACAGGATTTTTAAGGTGCTATTGGTGGAGATGTCTGCTGAATATGGTGAATAAGAATATGGTGAATCTGAACTTGTATTCTTGACTGACATTACTGGAAAACTAAACCACTTGATCTGCGAGCTGCAAGACATTGGCAAAACTATATTTTTTTATTGACCAGCCTGCCTGAGCCAGTGTTTTTCTTGTGGGGATCTTTTCTGCCAGGGCTTTCCAGCTTGGTCAGTGGATGTTGCTGCAGTTGTCTCCCTTGCTGGGACAGCTGGAGTTAAACATAGCAGCCTCACGGCTGTGAAGTGGACCCCGTTGCTGTCCCAGTCTGGGTGAGCACTGTGGTGATGTTCCAATGTTCAGGCTGGCTCCTGGTATGAAGAGATTCCCAATTACCATTTCCTAACCGCAGAGCCAAGGATGTGTTTACATGTTTAGGTCAAAAATGTGATGAACAGCTTCATGTTGTCTATTGATGTAAGTTTAAACCTAAACATGTTTCCCTGTTACTAATCCAGTTGATGTGGTTCTCCACCTGTGTCTAGGTGATAGAAAAGCATTTTTTTATATTTAGAGCTCTAAGCAAACAAACAGTTGTCTATATAAAAGAGCTTTTACAATTGTGCACTTTTAGCAGGTCTCTGAATACATGTGACCAATGTATAATGGATTTTCACAGACTTTGTTTAAAACTGAAGGTGACAGAGACTTTGGAGAAGTGGCTACATTATTCTGGACTTCTTTGTTTCATCCACAGAAGAGTAAAATATGTGATTGATTTTGAAAAGCTGCTGAAAAATGTATCTTTTTAAAATTGCAATTTCTAATTTGGGTTTTACATTTTGTGTTCCATTTTTTGTGATTTTATTAGAAAGATTTGTTATTTATTTGGTGTTTAAAGGTGGTACATATTGTATATACACAATCTTCTTAGAGACATTTGCTATATGTTGTGTTTGTTGTCATTGTAGTTTAATTTTATTGGATGTATTGAAAGGAAATGAAAAGAAGTTGCAGCATTGATTAAAAAAAGCATAAAAGAGACATTTACTGTCTGATGTTACATCTGTAGGAGTGTACTGAGGCTGGGTTTTGTTTTGGAGCACATTCATATGTTTTGTTTGTAAAAAAAAAAAAAAGATAAAATATAAAGTTAATTGTATTTTGGATGAATAAAAAAGCAATGATTAGTGCTAAGGATGTATAAAAGACAAACAAAACAAAGGAAAATGCTGTATTTTAGGGTTGAACTAGGCTTTCTAACTGTTCTACTTTCTGTCTGCCACTCCTGGCTAATTTACATGTGAGCACACAGCCGGGGGTTGGGGGGGGGGGGGGGGGGGGGCTAACTCCACTCCTGCAGCAGGGGAGACTGATGAAAAGCTTGAGGATGTAAGATTGAATAAATAAAATCCTACAGTTGACCAGTTCATTTTATAAATGTAAATATTTTTTATTTTGGTGCTGATAAACTAAACAGAAGTTATGATAAAAATATTTGCTTGAGTCAAAATGTCCCAAAATTTGCTTTTAGCACAATAGGGTGATTAAGGTGGTTAAATGTTTCTCGTACGTATAGTTCTGCTTTTCAAACGTGGAGCTTTGTAGGACGCATCTAATTCTGAAATCTCAGCTTCCTGAGACAAACGGCTGATTTCCTATAAAGCTTGATTATATGACTGCAACGGAATCGACCACTTCCTGTTTGGCAGTGCCTTACGCAGGCACCGTCAGATGTGCAGCCATGAAACTTGAGATGATGAGAGAAGAGCCTTCTGAGTATCTCCAGTTTTAATTTCATGCACATCAGAAAAAGCACATAGAAAATACAGGGCAGAATGTGCCCCATGCAATAACTAGGTGGCGCTATAGAGCTCGTCCAAAGTTGTCATATCCATGGGTTCAGAATGGAAGCTTCATCATATCCATTGAAATTCAGTGAGATTGGACAAGGAATGTGCACATGAGAGCAACATTTGTCTGCATGGCGAGACGCCCAACTTTGCCGCTCTGTCAAGACCACACACCTGCATTGAAAGTTATGGCTTTTTAACAGAGTAAACTTCAATGGTTTTTCAACAGGTGGACGTCATTTTGAGGTGTGTCGGCTCATCCTACTTGGAGCAGTGATGCTCCAAGTAAAACATGTCATTTCCTGTTGCCAACAGGTGGCGCTACACCTGTTTCGGATTTTTCGACTGCAGATGTGTTCAAAGTCAGACTACAATCATGCACAACAAATTTGGATCAGATTAGATTATTTATGGCTGAGTAATGGCCATTTTTCTTTTCATGGCGTGATTTCGAAACGACCTCAAATTTTGACGCGCCGCCACGGTCACAAACAACCATAAAAACTTAAAAGCTTCGCAATTTAATATTGGACATGTGTTTAGTTTACAAAACCAAAGTTTGGAGTCATTGTTCAAAAATCTCTAGGAGGAGTTCGTTCTAGAACGAGGCTTGCAAATGACCAAAATACACCAAAAATGACATATTGACACCAATATAGCAGACTTCCTGTGCAACTGACAGCTTGGTACCAAGAGACTTTTTTGTAGGTTTTCATCTGATGAACATGTCCTGTAAAAATCAAGCTTGTATGTTAAAGAACATGGCGGGGCTCTCAAAAACAAACATGGTAGGTGGCGCTATTGAGCCGTTTTTGTTCACCCATGCAAGTGCTGTATATCTAAGTTGGAGATATTTATGAGGCATCTCATTCTGAAATCTCAGCCTCGTGATACAAACGGCTGATTTTTTATGAATTTTTAATTATCTGACTGCAACGCAATCAACCACTTCCTGTTTGGTGGTGGCTTGCGCAGGCACCGTCAGGTGTACACCCATGAAACTTTAGACGATGAGAGAAGACCCTTATGAGTATCTCCTGTTGTAATTTTATGAATGTCGGACAAAGCAAAGAGAAAAGATAGGTCAGAATGTGACATAAAATGTATTTGTCAATATCTAGGTGGCGCTATGGAGTTCGTCCAAGATTGTCATATCCATTGGTTCAGAATGAAAGCCTCATCACCTCTATTGAATTTCAGGGAGATTGGACAAGGAATGTGCACGTGAGAGCAACTTTTGTGTGCATGGCGAGACGCCCAACTTCACCGCTCTGTCACGACCACACCCCCGCATTGAAAGTTATGGCTTTTTATCAGAGTAAACTTCAATGGCTTTTCAACAGGTGGACATCATTTTGAGGTGTGTCGGCTCATCCTACTCGGAGCAGTGATGCTCCAAGTAAAACATGTCATTTCCTTTTGCCAGCAGGTGGCGCTACACCTGTTCTGGATTTTTCCACTTCTGATGTGGTCAGGGTCAGACTACAATCAGGCATATCAATTTTGGATCAGATTGGATTTTGCATGGCTGAGTAATGGCCATTTTTCTTTTCATGGCGTGTTTTCAATATGACCTCCATTTTCGACGCGCCGCCACGGTCACAAACATCCGTAAAAACTTAAAAGCTTCGCAATTTAACATCGGACATGTGTCTAGTTTACAAAACCAAAGTTTGGAGTCATTACTCCAAAATCTCTAGGAGGAGTTCGTTCTAGAGCGAGGCCTGCAAATGTCCAAAATGAAGCAAAAATGACATATTGACCTCAATATATCAGACTTCCTGTGCGAGTGACAGGTGGGTCCTTTCAGACTTTTTTGTAGGTCTCCATCTGAAGAACATGCCCTGTAAAATTCAAGCTTGTACGTTAAAGCGTATGCGGGGCGTCGGGACAAAAGTCACTGTAGGTGGCGCTATCGAGCCGTTTTTGTGCGCCCATGCCAATCTCCTATAAAATACGAAATTTTTCGCGACTCCTGATGTGTGTGCCAAATTTGGTGAGTTTTGGGGTATGTTAAAGGCCTCAAAAAGGCGACTCTTCCGGTAGAATAATAATAATAATAATTAAAGCTACAAGTAGCATTTAGCGGGCCCGAGCACGTGCCACCGCCTGGCACGAGCGACCGCCCCGTGAGCAACGCCCTGCTCGAGCCATTCTCGTTGTTTTTTCTTGTCCATTCTGGAGCTCCAAGATAATGTTAATATGACAGCAGCCTGTGGGGGGGGGGGGGGGGGACTGTAATCTGTTTCCTTAAAGGACAAAGACTTATGCATATAGCATGAAAAAAATTCTTAAATCTAAGTCTCGTTTAGACCTGCTCAATTTCTCATCAAGTAGAAGAAGGTTTTTATCAGATTAAGAAACAAGCAATGATGATAATTGCTATCACTGTTCCTAAGAATGAGAACAATAGAACTCATTCAATTTCCACTACAATGTCTAGATGAGTGTCAGCTATGTCTGATAACTTGGCCAATTAGCTGGACCGGGATCTTGCAAAGTGCAGAGGGTTTACGTCCAGTGTGATGAGTCTGTGGACGGCAACAGTACAGCATAGCCTTTGGTTTCCACAAGAGAAGAACTCCTGACACATCTGCCCTAACAGACATCTACAAGAGGAGTTGAAATGTATAACACGGTGAAGGAGTTTTTGTGCAGAAAAAGGTACCATTAGAAAAGCCAGTAGCAGTGACTGCAGACAGGTTTCATCACTCACTGTAAGCTGTAAAGCTGACGCAGACTTTCCAAAATGTCTGCATTACTGCTGCGTCATTCACCAGTAGGCCTTATGTGCAGAAGTGATTGGCTCTGGACATATAATGACTCTTATTGTGAAAATCATAAAAAAAACCTCAGCTGCAAAGCAAAACAGAACAGGATTTTTAAGGTGCTATTGGTGGAGATATCTGCTGAATATGGTGAATATGAATATGGTGAATCTGAACTTGTATTCTTGACTGACATTACTGGAAAACTAAACCACTTGATCTGCGAGCTGCAAGACATTGGCAAAACTATATTTTTTTTATTGACCAGCCTGCCTGAGCCAGTGTTTTTCTTGTGGGGATCTTTTCTGCCAGGGCTTTCCAGCTTGGTCAGTGGATGTTGCTGCAGTTGTCTCCCTTGCTGGGACAGCTGGAGTTAAACATAGCAGCCTCACGGCTGTGAAGTGGACCCCGTTGCTGTCCCAGTCTGGGTGGGCACTGTGGTGATGTTCCAATGTTCAGGCTGGCTCCTGGTATGAAGAGATTCCCAATTACCATTTCCTAACCGCAGAGCCAAGGATGTGTTTACATGTTTAGGTCAAAAATGTGATGAACAGCTTCATGTTGTCTATTGATGTAAGTTTAAACCTAAACATGTTTCCCTGTTACTAATCCAGTTGATGTGGTTCTCCACCTGTGTCTAGGTGATAGAAAAGCATTTTTTTATATTTAGAGCTCTAAGCAAACAAACAGTTGTCTATATAAAAGAGCTTTTACAATTGTGCACTTTTAGCAGGTCTCTGAATACATGTGACCAATGTATAATGGATTTTCACAGACTTTGTTTAAAACTGAAGGTGACAGAGACTTTGGAGAAGTGGCTACATTATTCTGGACTTCTTTGTTTCATCCACAGAAGAGTAAAATATGTGATTGATTTTGAAAAGCTGCTGAAAAATGTATCTTTTTAAAATTGCAATTTCTAATTTGGGTTTTACATTTTGTGTTCCATTTTTTGTGATTTTATTAGAAAGATTTGTTATTTATTTGGTGTTTAAAGGTGGTACATATTGTATATACACAATCTTCTTAGAGACATTTGCTATATGTTGTGTTTGTTGTCATTGTAGTTTAATTTTATTGGATGTATTGAAAGGAAATGAAAAGAAGTTGCAGCATTGATTAAAAAAAGCATAAAAGAGACATTTACTGTCTGATGTTACATCTGTAGGAGTGTACTGAGGCTGGGTTTTGTTTTGGAGCACATTCATATGTTTTGTTTGTAAAAAAAAAAAAAAAAAGATAAAATATAAAGTTAATTGTATTTTGGATGAATAAAAAAGCAATGATTAGTGCTAAGGATGTATAAAAGACAAACAAAACAAAGGAAAATGCTGTATTTTAGGGTTGAACTAGGCTTTCTAACTGTTCTACTTTCTGTCTGCCACTCCTGGCTAATTTACATGTGAGCACACAGCCGGGGGTTGGGGGGGGGGGCTAACTCCACTCCTGCAGCAGGGGAGACTGATGAAAAGCTTGAGGATGTAAGATTGAATAAATAAAATCCTAGAGTTGACCAGTTCATTTTATAAATGTAAATATTTTTTATTTTGGTGCTGATAAACTAAACAGAAGTTATGATAAAAATATTTGCTTGAGTCAAAATGTCCCAAAATTTGCTTTTAGCACAATAGGGTGATTAAGGTGGTTAAATGTTTCTCGTACGTATAGTGCTGCTTTTCAAACGTGGAGCTTTGTAGGACGCATCTAATTCTGAAATCTCAGCTTCCTGAGACAAACGGCTGATTTCCTATAAAGCTTGATTATATGACTGCAACGGAATCGACCACTTCCTGTTTGGCAGTGCCTTACGCAGGCACCGTCAGATGTGCAGCCATGAAACTTGAGATGATGAGAGAGGACCCTTCTGAGTATCTCCAGTTTTAATTTCATGCACATCGGACAAAGCACAGAGAAAATACAGGGCACAATGTGCCCCATGCAATAACTAGGTGGCGCTATAGAGCTCGTCCAAAGTTGTCATATCCATGGGTTCAGAATGGAAGCTTCATCATATCCATTGAAATTCAGTGAGATTGGACAAGGAATGTGCACATGAGAGCAACATTTGTCTGCATGGCGAGACGCCCAACTTTGCCGCTCTGTCAAGACCACACCCCGCATTGAAAGTTATGGCTTTTTATCAGAGTAAACTTCAATGGTTTTTCAACAGGTGGACGTCATTTTGAGGTGTGTCGGCTCATCCTACTTGGAGCAGTGATGCTCCAAGTAAAACATGTCATTTCCTGTTGCCAACAGGTGGCGCTACACCTGTTTCGGATTTTTCGACTGCAGATGTGTTCAAAGTCAGACTACAATCATGCACAACAAATTTGGATCAGATTAGATTATTTATGGCTGAGTAATGGCCATTTTTCTTTTCATGGCGTGATTTCGAAACGACCTCAAATTTTGACGCGCCGCCACGGTCACAAACAACCGTAAAAACTTAAAAGCTTCGCAATTTAATATTGGACATGTGTTTAGTTTACAAAACCAAAGTTTGGAGTCATTGTTCAAAAATCTCTAGGAGGAGTTCGTTCTAGAACGAGGCTTGCAAATGACCAAAATACACCAAAAATGACATATTGACACCAATATAGCAGACTTCCTGTGCAACTGACAGCTTGGTACCAAGAGACTTTTTTGTAGGTTTTCATCTGATGAACATGTCCTGTAAAAATCAAGCTTGTATGTTAAAGAACATGGCGGGGCTCTCAAAAACAAACATGGTAGGTGGCGCTATTGAGCCGTTTTTGTTCACCCATGCAAGTGCTGTATATCTAAGTTGGAGATATTTATGAGGCATCTCATTCTGAAATCTCAGCCTCGTGATACAAACGGCTGATTTTTTATGAATTTTTAATTATCTGACTGCAACGCAATCAACCACTTCCTGTTTGGTGGTGGCTTGCGCAGGCACCGTCAGGTGTACACCCATGAAACTTTAGACGATGAGAGAAGACCCTTATGAGTATCTCCTGTTGTAATTTTATGAATGTCGGACAAAGCAAAGAGAAAAGATAGGTCAGAATGTGACATAAAATGTATTTGTCAATATCTAGGTGGCGCTATGGAGTTCGTCCAAGATTGTCATATCCATTGGTTCAGAATGAAAGCCTCATCACCTCTATTGAATTTCAGTGAGATTGGACAAGGAATGTGCACGTGAGAGCAACTTTTGTGTGCATGGCGAGACGCCCAACTTCACCGCTCTGTCACGACCACACCCCCGCATTGAAAGTTATGGCTTTTTATCAGAGTAAACTTCAATGGCTTTTCAACAGGTGGACATCATTTTGAGGTGTGTCGGCTCATCCTATTTTGAGCAGTGATGCTCCAAGTAAAACATGTCATTTCCTTTTGCCAGCAGGTGGCGCTACACCTGTTCTGGATTTTTCCACTTCTGATGTGGTCAGGGTCAGACTACAATCATGCATATCAATTTTGGATCAGATTGGATTTTGCATGGCTGAGTAATGGCCATTTTTCTTTTCATGGCGTGTTTTCAAAATGACCTCCATTTTCGACGCGCCGCCACGGTCACAAACATCCGTAAAAACTTAAAAGCTTCGCAATTTAACATCGGACATGTGTCTAGTTTACAAAACCAAAGTTTGGAGTCATTACTCCAAAATCTCTAGGAGGAGTTCGTTCTAGAGCGAGGCCTGCAAATGTCCAAAATGAAGCAAAAATGACATATTGACCTCAATATATCAGACTTCCTGTGCGAGTGACAGGTGGGTCCTTTCAGACTTTTTTGTAGGTCTCCATCTGAAGAACATGCCCTGTAAAATTCAAGCTTGTACGTTAAAGCGTATGCGGGGCGTCGGGACAAAAGTCACTGTAGGTGGCGCTATCGAGCCGTTTTTTTGCGCCCATGCCAATCTCCTATAAAATACGAAATTTTTCGTGACTCCTGATGTGTGTGCCAAATTTGGTGAGTTTTGGGGTATGTTAAAGGCCTCAAAAAGGCGACTCTTCCGGTAGAATAATAATAATAATAATAATTAAAGCTACAAGTAGCATTTAGCGGGCCCGAGCACGTGCCACCGCCTGGCACGAGCGACCGCCCCGTGAGCAACGCCCTGCTCGAGCCATTCTCGTTGTTTTTTCTTGTCCATTCTGGAGCTCCAAGATAATGTTAATATGACAGCAGCCTGTGGGGGGGGGGGGGGGGGGACTGTAATCTGTTTCCTTAAAGGACAAAGACTTATGCATATAGCATGAAAAAAATTCTTAAATCTAAGTCTCGTTTAGACCTGCTCAATTTCTCATCAAGTAGAAGAAGGTTTTTATCAGATTAAGAAACAAGCAATGATGATAATTGCTATCACTGTTCCTAAGAATGAGAACAATAGAACTCATTCAATTTCCACTACAATGTCTAGATGAGTGTCAGCTATGTCTGATAACTTGGCCAATTAGCTGGACCGGGATCTTGCAAAGTGCAGAGGGTTTACGTCCAGTGTGATGAGTCTGTGGACGGCAACAGTACAGCATAGCCTTTGGTTTCCACAAGAGAAGAACTCCTGACACATCTGCCCTAACAGACATCTACAAGAGGAGTTGAAATGTATAACACGGTGAAGGAGTTTTTGTGCAGAAAAAGGTACCATTAGAAAAGCCAGTAGCAGTGACTGCAGACAGGTTTCATCACTCACTGTAAGCTGTAAAGCTGACGCAGACTTTCCAAAATGTCTGCATTACTGCTGCGTCATTCACCAGTAGGCCTTATGTGCAGAAGTGATTGGCTCTGGACATATAATGACTCTTATTGTGAAAATCATAAAAAAAACCTCAGCTGCAAAGCAAAACAGAACAGGATTTTTAAGGTGCTATTGGTGGAGATATCTGCTGAATATGGTGAATATGAATATGGTGAATCTGAACTTGTATTCTTGACTGACATTACTGGAAAACTAAACCACTTGATCTGCGAGCTGCAAGACATTGGCAAAACTATATTTTTTTTATTGACCAGCCTGCCTGAGCCAGTGTTTTTCTTGTGGGGATCTTTTCTGCCAGGGCTTTCCAGCTTGGTCAGTGGATGTTGCTGCAGTTGTCTCCCTTGCTGGGACAGCTGGAGTTAAACATAGCAGCCTCACGGCTGTGAAGTGGACCCCGTTGCTGTCCCAGTCTGGGTGGGCACTGTGGTGATGTTCCAATGTTCAGGCTGGCTCCTGGTATGAAGAGATTCCCAATTACCATTTCCTAACCGCAGAGCCAAGGATGTGTTTACATGTTTAGGTCAAAAATGTGATGAACAGCTTCATGTTGTCTATTGATGTAAGTTTAAACCTAAACATGTTTCCCTGTTACTAATCCAGTTGATGTGGTTCTCCACCTGTGTCTAGGTGATAGAAAAGCATTTTTTTATATTTAGAGCTCTAAGCAAACAAACAGTTGTCTATATAAAAGAGCTTTTACAATTGTGCACTTTTAGCAGGTCTCTGAATACATGTGACCAATGTATAATGGATTTTCACAGACTTTGTTTAAAACTGAAGGTGACAGAGACTTTGGAGAAGTGGCTACATTATTCTGGACTTCTTTGTTTCATCCACAGAAGAGTAAAATATGTGATTGATTTTGAAAAGCTGCTGAAAAATGTATCTTTTTAAAATTGCAATTTCTAATTTGGGTTTTACATTTTGTGTTCCATTTTTTGTGATTTTATTAGAAAGATTTGTTATTTATTTGGTGTTTAAAGGTGGTACATATTGTATATACACAATCTTCTTAGAGACATTTGCTATATGTTGTGTTTGTTGTCATTGTAGTTTAATTTTATTGGATGTATTGAAAGGAAATGAAAAGAAGTTGCAGCATTGATTAAAAAAAGCATAAAAGAGACATTTACTGTCTGATGTTACATCTGTAGGAGTGTACTGAGGCTGGGTTTTGTTTTGGAGCACATTCATATGTTTTGTTTGTAAAAAAAAAAAAAAAAAGATAAAATATAAAGTTAATTGTATTTTGGATGAATAAAAAAGCAATGATTAGTGCTAAGGATGTATAAAAGACAAACAAAACAAAGGAAAATGCTGTATTTTAGGGTTGAACTAGGCTTTCTAACTGTTCTACTTTCTGTCTGCCACTCCTGGCTAATTTACATGTGAGCACACAGCCGGGGGTTGGGGGGGGGGGCTAACTCCACTCCTGCAGCAGGGGAGACTGATGAAAAGCTTGAGGATGTAAGATTGAATAAATAAAATCCTAGAGTTGACCAGTTCATTTTATAAATGTAAATATTTTTTATTTTGGTGCTGATAAACTAAACAGAAGTTATGATAAAAATATTTGCTTGAGTCAAAATGTCCCAAAATTTGCTTTTAGCACAATAGGGTGATTAAGGTGGTTAAATGTTTCTCGTACGTATAGTGCTGCTTTTCAAACGTGGAGCTTTGTAGGACGCATCTAATTCTGAAATCTCAGCTTCCTGAGACAAACGGCTGATTTCCTATAAAGCTTGATTATATGACTGCAACGGAATCGACCACTTCCTGTTTGGCAGTGCCTTACGCAGGCACCGTCAGATGTGCAGCCATGAAACTTGAGATGATGAGAGAGGACCCTTCTGAGTATCTCCAGTTTTAATTTCATGCACATCGGACAAAGCACAGAGAAAATACAGGGCACAATGTGCCCCATGCAATAACTAGGTGGCGCTATAGAGCTCGTCCAAAGTTGTCATATCCATGGGTTCAGAATGGAAGCTTCATCATATCCATTGAAATTCAGTGAGATTGGACAAGGAATGTGCACATGAGAGCAACATTTGTCTGCATGGCGAGACGCCCAACTTTGCCGCTCTGTCAAGACCACACCCCGCATTGAAAGTTATGGCTTTTTATCAGAGTAAACTTCAATGGTTTTTCAACAGGTGGACGTCATTTTGAGGTGTGTCGGCTCATCCTACTTGGAGCAGTGATGCTCCAAGTAAAACATGTCATTTCCTGTTGCCAACAGGTGGCGCTACACCTGTTTCGGATTTTTCGACTGCAGATGTGTTCAAAGTCAGACTACAATCATGCACAACAAATTTGGATCAGATTAGATTATTTATGGCTGAGTAATGGCCATTTTTCTTTTCATGGCGTGATTTCGAAACGACCTCAAATTTTGACGCGCCGCCACGGTCACAAACAACCGTAAAAACTTAAAAGCTTCGCAATTTAATATTGGACATGTGTTTAGTTTACAAAACCAAAGTTTGGAGTCATTGTTCAAAAATCTCTAGGAGGAGTTCGTTCTAGAACGAGGCTTGCAAATGACCAAAATACACCAAAAATGACATATTGACACCAATATAGCAGACTTCCTGTGCAACTGACAGCTTGGTACCAAGAGACTTTTTTGTAGGTTTTCATCTGATGAACATGTCCTGTAAAAATCAAGCTTGTATGTTAAAGAACATGGCGGGGCTCTCAAAAACAAACATGGTAGGTGGCGCTATTGAGCCGTTTTTGTTCACCCATGCAAGTGCTGTATATCTAAGTTGGAGATATTTATGAGGCATCTCATTCTGAAATCTCAGCCTCGTGATACAAACGGCTGATTTTTTATGAATTTTTAATTATCTGACTGCAACGCAATCAACCACTTCCTGTTTGGTGGTGGCTTGCGCAGGCACCGTCAGGTGTACACCCATGAAACTTTAGACGATGAGAGAAGACCCTTATGAGTATCTCCTGTTGTAATTTTATGAATGTCGGACAAAGCAAAGAGAAAAGATAGGTCAGAATGTGACATAAAATGTATTTGTCAATATCTAGGTGGCGCTATGGAGTTCGTCCAAGATTGTCATATCCATTGGTTCAGAATGAAAGCCTCATCACCTCTATTGAATTTCAGTGAGATTGGACAAGGAATGTGCACGTGAGAGCAACTTTTGTGTGCATGGCGAGACGCCCAACTTCACCGCTCTGTCACGACCACACCCCCGCATTGAAAGTTATGGCTTTTTATCAGAGTAAACTTCAATGGCTTTTCAACAGGTGGACATCATTTTGAGGTGTGTCGGCTCATCCTATTTTGAGCAGTGATGCTCCAAGTAAAACATGTCATTTCCTTTTGCCAGCAGGTGGCGCTACACCTGTTCTGGATTTTTCCACTTCTGATGTGGTCAGGGTCAGACTACAATCATGCATATCAATTTTGGATCAGATTGGATTTTGCATGGCTGAGTAATGGCCATTTTTCTTTTCATGGCGTGTTTTCAAAATGACCTCCATTTTCGACGCGCCGCCACGGTCACAAACATCCGTAAAAACTTAAAAGCTTCGCAATTTAACATCGGACATGTGTCTAGTTTACAAAACCAAAGTTTGGAGTCATTACTCCAAAATCTCTAGGAGGAGTTCGTTCTAGAGCGAGGCCTGCAAATGTCCAAAATGAAGCAAAAATGACATATTGACCTCAATATATCAGACTTCCTGTGCGAGTGACAGGTGGGTCCTTTCAGACTTTTTTGTAGGTCTCCATCTGAAGAACATGCCCTGTAAAATTCAAGCTTGTACGTTAAAGCGTATGCGGGGCGTCGGGACAAAAGTCACTGTAGGTGGCGCTATCGAGCCGTTTTTTTGCGCCCATGCCAATCTCCTATAAAATACGAAATTTTTCGCGACTCCTGATGTGTGTGCCAAATTTGGTGAGTTTTGGGGTATGTTAAAGGCCTCAAAAAGGCGACTCTTCCGGTAGAATAATAATAATAATAATAATAATAATAAACATTCGAATTACAATAGGGTCCTTGCACTCCGTGCTCGGGCCCTAATAATAATAAACATTCGAATTACAATAGGGTCCTTGCACTCCGTGCTCGGGCCCTAATAATAATAATTAAAGCTACAAGTAGCATTTAGCGGGCCCGAGCACGTGCGACCGCACGGCACGAGCGACCGCCCCGTGAGCAACGCCCTGCTCGAGCCATTCTCGTCGTTTTTTCTTGTCCATTCTGGAGCTCCAAGCTATTGTTAATACGACAGCAGCCTGGGGGGGGGGGGGGGGGGGGGGGGCTGTAATCTGTTGCCTTAAGGGACAAAGACTTTTGCATATAGCATGAAAAAAATTCAAGCAATGATGATAATTGCTATCACTGTCCCTAAGGATGAGAACAATAGAACTCATTCAATTTCCACTACAATGTCTAGATGAGTGTCAGCTATGTCTGATAACTTGGCCAATTAGCTGGACCGGGATCTTGCAAAGTGCAGGTGGTTAACGTCCAGTGTGATGAGTCTGTGGACGGCAACAGTACAGCATAGCTTTTGGTTTCCACAAGAGAAGAACTCCTGACACATCTGCCCTAACAGACAACTACAAGAGGAGTTGAAATGTATAACACGGTGAAGGAGTTTTTGTGCAGAAAAAGGTACAATTAGAAAAGCTGGTAGCAGTGACTGCAGATGGGACTCCTGCTATGATCAATAGACAAACAGGTTTCATCACTCACTGTAAAGCTGACCCAGACTTTCCAAAATGTCTGCATTACTGCTGCGTCATTCACCAGCAGGCCTTATGTGCAGAAGTGATTGGCTCTGGACATATAATGACTCTTATTCTGAAAATCGTAAACAACCTCAGCTGCAAAGCAAAACAGCACAGGATTTTTAAGGTGCTATTGGAGGAGATGTCTGTTGAATATGGTGAATATGAACATTGTGAATCTGAACTTGCATTCTTGACTGACATTACTGGAAAACTAAACCACTTGATCTGCGAGCTGCAAGACAATGGCAAAACTATTTTTTTTTTGACCAGCCTGCCTTAGCCAGTGTTTTTCTTGTGGGGATCTTTTCTGCCAGGGCTTGTCAGCTTGGTCAGTGGATGTTGCTGCAGTTGTCTCCCTTGCTGGGACAGCTGGAGTTAAACACAGCAGCTCACGGCTCTGAAGTGGACCCCGTTGCTGTCCCAGTCTGGATGGGCACTGTGGCGATGTTCCAATGGCCAGACTGGCTCCTGGTATAAAGAGATTCCCAAATACCATTTCCTAACCGCAGAGCCAAGGATGTGTTTACATGTTTAGGTCAAAAATGTGATGGACAGCTTCATGTTGTCTAAACATGCCACCCTGTTATTAATCCAGTTGATATGGTTCTCCATCTGTGTCTAGGTGATAGAAAAGCATTTTTTTTATATTTAGAGCTCTAAGCAAACAAACAGTTGTCTATATAAAAGAGCTTTTACAATTGTGCACTTTTAGCAGGTCTCTGAGTTCATGTGACCAATGTATGGTGGATTTTCACAGACCTTGTTTAAAACTGAAGGTGAGAGAGACTTAGAGAAATGGCTTCATTGTTCTGGAGTTCTTTGTTTCATCCACAGAAGAGTAGAATTGGTGATTGATTTTGAAAAGCTGCTGAAAAAAGTATCTTTTTCAAATTGCAATTTCTAACTTGGGTTTTACATTTTGTGTTCCATTTTTTGTGCTTTAATTGGGAAGCATTTGTTATTTGTTTGGTGTTTTTAAGGTTCTGCAAATATACACATCATTTTTTAGAGACATTTGTTATCAGTTGTGTTTGTTGATTTGTAGTTTAATTTCATTGGATGTATAGATGTCGTGTGGGGGGGAGGCTCGAGAGCAGGTAGGACCCAGGCGCAGAGACGGGAGGCAAACGGGTTCAGGGCAAGTGGGTTTATTTAACTAACAAAAAGTGCTGCAGAGCAGGATGACAAAACTAAAAACAAAAACTTACTGTGGCATGGCAAGGGACATGGACGCCAGACAAGAAGACGTGATCAACATGAGCAGAAGTTAATGGACCAGCACAGGAGGAAGGCAGAGACAAGACTTATATACAGACAGGGCAGACAAGACACAGGTGAACACGATTAGGGCAGATGGGGACCAAAGGAAGTAAAACTCAAGAAACATGACAAGACAGGAAACCTTTCAAAATAAAACAGGAAACAGAACCAAACAAGACAGAACAAGAACTAAAGCGAGAAAAAAAAGACAACAAACTGAAACCATGACAATAGAAAGGAAAAGAAGTTCAAACATTGATTATAAAAAAGGATATAAGAGATAAAAAAAAAGGAAAAGAAAAAAGATAAAATATTGATTTAATTGCATTTTGAATGAATAAAAAACAATGATTAATAGAATCAGAAATCAGAAAAAGTTTTATTGCCAGGTTCAGTAGAGCGCACTTTACAAAACGAGGAATTTGACTTGGTGTATAGTGCAATTAAGAATAAGTTAAAAATTAAGTTAACAACAACAACACACTATATACAGTAGAGTAAGGTGAATTAAAGTGGGAGCACAGATGGGCTGGGATGGTGGGGCCTGTAAGTGGCACCGACAGTCCTTTGGTGGGCGGGGGGGGGGGGGGGGGTCACCTGGGGGAGTTGGGGTACTGTTCAGCAGGCTGACTGCAGTGGGGAAGAAGCTGTTCTTGTGGCGCGAGGTCCTGGTCCTGATGGACCGGAGCCTCTTGCCAGGAGGAAGGGGCCGAAAGAGATTATGTCCTGGATGAGAGGGGTTGGCTACAATCCTGGCTGCCCGCCTCCAGGTCCTGGAGATGTGCAGCTCCTGGAGAGACGGGAGGTGGCAGCCGATCACCTTCTCTGCTGAGTGGATGACGCGTTGCAGCTGGGCCTTGTCTCTGGCCGTGGCCGCAGCGAACCAGACTGTGATGGAGGACGTGAGGGTGGATTCGATGATGGCGGTGTAAAAGTCTACCAGCATCTTTTCAGGGAGGTGAAACTTCTTCAGCTGCCTCAGGAAGTACATCCTCTGCTGGACCTTCTTAGTGATGGAGCTGATGTTCTGCTCCCACTTGAGGTCCTGGCTGATGATGGTTCCCAGGAAGCAGAAGGACTCCACAGAGGTCACCGGGGAGTCACAGAGGATGACAGGGGGGAGGGGGGCTGGGGCCTTCCTGAAGTCCACTGTCATCTCCACTGTCTTCAGAGCATTAAGCTCCAGGTTGTTAGCGCTGCACTATGACACCAGCCTGGCTATTTCACTCCTGTAGGCCGACTCATCTCCGTCAGAGATGAGGCCGATGAGTGTGGTGTCGTCAGCAAACTTCAGGAGTTTGACAGACAGGTGACCAGCTGTGCAGCTGTTTGTGTACAGGGAGAGTAACAGGGGTGAAAGGACACAGCCCTGGGGGGATCCGGTGCTTGTGGTCCGAGTATCTGAGACGAGCTTCCCCAGCCTCACATACTGCTGTCTGTCCGTCAGGAAGTCTGTGATCCACCTGCAGGTGGAGTCAGGCACATTCATCTTGGAGAGTTTTTAATACTAAGTCTAGACAGATTTAACACAGGTTTTTGGATGAAAAAGGATTTTTTATAAATCATCTGTTACACTTTTAAGTCTGAAAAAAATATGGAAGGCAGCAAACACAGATCCCTACCGTTTTTAATTTTTTTGTGCTGATATTTGAAAGATAAGTTATGCAAAAAAATAGGTGTTTGCAGTTTTGCCTAAAAAGACGTTTTCGGACCTTTTTGGATCAAATGTTGTCTAAAAGTTCACCTGTAACTTCAATCATTCTGAATTTTTTTAGGAAAACTAAACCACTTCAACTGTGATCTGCAAGGCAATGGTAAAACTATATTTTTTATGGAACAGCCTGCAGTGTTTCTTGTGGGGATCTTTTCTGCCAGGGCTTGCCGGCTTGGTCGGTGGTTGTTGCTGTTACCAATCCAGTTGATATGGTTCTCCATCTGTGTCTAAGTGATATAATCAGAATCAGAATCGTTTATTGTCATTGTACATGGGGATACAATGAAATTGCAGCAGCCTTGGAGTGAAGGAGTTACATAAAATAAAAATAAAAATAGAATAGAAAAAGAAATACTGTATTTACAACTCTTAACAAAAAATGAACAATATGGACAGAAACTGTTAAATATTAAATATTTGTGAATAAAATAGAATGGAATTACATGAGTTGCTGTGAGCACAGCTTAATAAATATCAAGTTATTGCACAGTGACCCGGTTAGACAGTCAGGATATTGCACGCATTGTAGTAAAATTAGAGTGAGGTGTGGTTGGTGGACGTATGTGCATTCCGTATGATAATTGCCTGTGGAAAAAAGCTGTTTCTTAGTCTGTTTGTCCTGGTTCTGATGGACCTGTACCTCCTTCCAGAGGGCAGCAGTTCAAACAGAGGGAAAGCAGAATGGGTGGAGTTAGTGGTGATGCTAGTCACTCTGCTGAGGCAGCGAGACTGGTAAATGTCCTTCAGTGAGGGGAGGGGGCAGCCGATGATCCTCTGCGCTGTCTTTACCACTCTCTGGAGACTCTGCCGTTCTGCTTCAGTGCAGTGGGAAAACCACACTGTGATGCCATAGGACAGAATGCTCTCAATGGTTGAGCGGTAGAACGTTACCAGCAGCTCCTGGCTGACGTCGTTCCTCCTAAGTTTTCTCAGGAAGTGCAGGCGTTGCTGGGCCTTCCTGATGACAGTCATGGTGTTGTTAGACCATGTGAGGTCAGCAGAGATGGTGGTGCCCAGGAGGGTGAAGCTGTGGACCCTCTCCACACAGTTTCCATCGATGTAGAGTGGGGGTGGATCTGTTCTGTTTTTTCTGAAGTCCAGGATGATCTCCTTGGTCTTGGTGGTGTTCAGGATGAGGTTATTAGCCTGACACCACCTTGAGAGTTTCAGGACTTCGTCTCTGTAGGCCGTCTCGTCGTCCCCAGAGATCAGCCCCACCACAGTAGTGTCGTCTGCAAACTTCACCACGGTGTTGCTGGTGTGGGCTGGTCTGCAGTCTGCTGTGTACAGTGTATACAGCAGAGGACTCAGCACACATCCCTGTGTGGAGCCTGTGCTCAGCGTCCGGGTGGAGGAGAGGTGGGGGTCAAGTTTGACTGTCTGTGGTCTGTTTGTCAGGAAGTCCTTGATCCACGAGCAGGTGAGTGGGTGGAGTCCTAGTTCAGACAGTTTGTTGACCAGAATGTCAGGAATGATTGTGTTAAAGGCTGAGCTATAGTCCACAAAGAGCATCCTGGCGTAGGTGTCTCTGTGTTCCAGGTGGCTCAGCGCAGTGTGGAGGGTGATGGAAATGGCATCATCCGTTGATCTGTTTGCTTTGTAAGCAAACTGGTGGGGGACGAAGATTGGAGGGAGGGAGTCTTTGATGTGTCCCAGGAGCAGCCGCTCCAGACACTTTGTGATGACAGCAGTGAGTGCAACTGGGCGGAAGTCCGTGAGGAAGGCTGTGGATGAGGACTTTTTGGGTATCGGGATGATAGTGGATGACTTCAGGCAAGCAGGGATGAAAGCCTGAGCTAGCGACAGGTTGAAGATTTTTGTGAAGACCTGGGAGAGCTGATCGGCGCAGGCCCGCAGAACCTTTCCGGGAACTCCATCAGGTCCCGCCGCTTTCCTGGGGTTTACCCTGCTGAACATCCGTGCCATCCGTGCCACGTCCATAAAGGCATTGTTTTTATATTTAGAGCTCTAAGCAACCAAACAGTTGTCTATATAAAAGAGCTTTTACAATTGTGCACTTTTAGCAGGCTGAAAAAATTATCTTTTTAAAATTGCCATTTCAAATTTGGGTTTTAAATTTTGTGTTCCATTTTTCTGTGCTTGTATTGGAAGGATTTGTTATTATTTTGTTTAAAAGTGCTACATATTGTATATACACATAATTTATTTAGAGAAATTTGCTATAGGTTGTGTTTTTTGGTTTTGTAGTTTAATTTCATTGGATTTATATTAAGGAAAAGAAGTTGCAGCATTGATTAAAAAAGGATAAAAGAGACATTTACTGTCTAAGTCTTATGTTACATCTGTAGAACTGTACTGAGAGTTGGGTTTTGTTTTGGAGCACATTCATATGTTTTGTTTGTAAAAAAAAAAGATAAAATATTAGGTTAATTGCATTTTACATGACTAGAAAAGCAATGATTATTCATAAAAATCTATGAAAGACATACAAAACAAATGAAAAAGCAGTCTGCCCTCCCTCTTGTGTCTAAACTCTTGTCACCTCACTTCTGGGTTAGTTAGCATATGAACTGGCAGCTGGTGTGTGTGTGTGTGGGGGGGGGGGGGGGGGGGTGAAATTTGACTCCAGCAACAGGGATGATTGAGGAGCAGGCTGCAGCATGAGGAAAAGACTTAAGCATGTAAGAGGAAATGACATCCTACAGTTGACCAGTTCATTTTATATCTGTAAAGAATATTCAAGAAGCATTTAGACATGTTCAGCTATATGCGTGTGAAACTTGGTGTGGATATTTGAAGCATAAGTAATTTTAAAACACACTTGTTTGGAGTCCAGACGGAAAAAGCACAGGTTTTGGGATGAATCAGGATTTTTTTAAAATCATCTGTTTCACCTGGACTTCTGAAAAAAATATGGAAGGCAGCAAACACAGATCCCTACATTTAAAAAAATAAATGGTGTTGATATATGATGATTAAGTTATGAAAAAAAATAGGTGTTTGTAGTTTTGCCTAAAAAGACGTTTTCGGACCTTTTTGGATGTAATGCTCTCTAAGATGTCACCTGTAACTTCAATCATTCTGAATTTTTTTAGGAAGCAGTAGCACATAAATGCCTATGAAAGTTGAATTCTTGGTGCTGATAACCTAAACAGAATTTATGCTAAAAATCTTTGTTCAGTCCAAAATTTCATTAAAAAAATCAAGTGATGAAGTTTCTCGTAGACCCTATAGTGTTACATATCAAATCTGGAGGTTATTAAAGGCATCTAATTCTGAAATCTCAGCTTCCTGAGACAAACGGCTGATTTATAATAAATTTCTATTATTTGGGTGCACATAATCGACCACTTCCTGTTACGCAGGCACCGTCAGGTGTACACCCATGAAACTTTACATGATGAGAGAGGACCCTTCTGAGTATCTCCAGTTTTAATTTCATGCACATCGGACAAAGCAAAGAGAAAATACAGGGCAGAATGTGCCCAATGCAATAACTAGGTGGCGCTATAGAGCTCGTCCAAGATTGTCATATCCATGGGTTCAGAATAGAAGCTTCATCATATCCATTGAATTTCAGTGAGATTGGACAAGGAATGTGCACGTGAGAGCAACTTTTGTGTGCATAGCGAGATGCCCAACTTTGCCGCTCTGTCACGACCACACCCCCGCATTGAAAGTTATGGTTTTTTGTCAGAGTAAACTTCAATGGCTTTTCAACAGGTGGACGTCATTTTCAGGTGTGTCGGCTCATCCTACTCGGAGTAGTGATGCTCCAAGTAAAACATGTCATTTCCTCTTGCCAGCAGGTGGCGCTACACTTTTTCCGGATTCTTTCACTGCAGATGTGTTCAAAGTCAGACTACAATCATGCATATCAACTTTGGATCAGATTGGATTTTGCATGGCTGAGTAATGGCCATTTTTCTTTTCATGGCGTGTTTTCGAAATGACCTCCAAGTTCGATGCGCCGCCACGGTCACAAACATCCGTAATACCTTTAAAGCTTCGCAATTTAACATCGGACATGTGTTTAGTTTACAAAACCAAAGTTTGGAGTCATTATTCATAAATCTCTAGGAGGAGTTCGTTCTAGAAGGAGGCCTACAAATGTCCAAAATAGAGCAAAAATGACATATTGACACCAATATAGCAGACTTCCTGTGCGACTGACAGCTTGGTACCAAGAGACTTTTTTGTAGGTTTCCGTCTGATGAACATGTCCTGAAAAAATCAAGCTTGTATGTCAAAGCATATGCGGGGGCTCGGGACAAATGTCACTGTAGGTGGCGCTGTCGAGCCGTTTTTGTGCGCCCATGCCAATCTCCTGTAAAATACGAAATTTTTCGCGACTCCTGATGTGTGTGCCAAATTTGGTGAGTTTTGGGGTATGTTAAAGGCCTCAAAAAGGTGACTCTTCCGTCGGAAGAAAAAGAATAATAATAATTAAAGCTACAAGTAGCATTTAGCGGGCCCGAGCACGTGCGACCGCATGGCACGAGCGACCGCCCCATGAGCAACGCCCTGCTCGAGCCATTCTCGTCGTTTTTTCTTGTCCATTCTGGAGCTCCAAGCTATTGTTAATACGACAGCAGCCTGGGGGGGGGGGGGCTGTAATCTGTTGCCTTAAGGGACAAAGACTTTTGCATATAGCATGAAAAAAATTCAAGCAATGATGATAATTGCTATCACTGTCCCTAAGGATGAGAACAATAGAACTCATTCAATTTCCACTACAATGTCTAGATGAGTGTCAGCTATGTCTGATAACTTGGCCAATTAGCTGGACCGGGATCTTGCAAAGTGCAGGTGGTTAACGTCCAGTGTGATGAGTCTGTGGACGGCAACAGTACAGCATAGCTTTTGGTTTCCACAAGAGAAGAACTCCTGACACATCTGCCCTAACAGACAATTACAAGAGGAGTTGAAATGTATAACACGGTGAAGGAGTTTTTGTGCAGAAAAAGGTACAATTAGAAAAGCTGGTAGCAGTGACTGCAGATGGGACTCCTGCTATGATCAATAGACAAACAGGTTTCATCACTCACTGTAAAGCTGACCCAGACTTTCCAAAATGTCTGCATTACTGCTGCGTCATTCACCAGCAGGCCTTATGTGCAGAAGTGATTGGCTCTGGACATATAATGACTCTTATTCTGAAAATCGTAAACAACCTCAGCTGCAAAGCTAAACAGCACAGGATTTTTAAGGTGCTATTGGAGGAGATGTCTGTTGAATATGGTGAATATGAACATTGTGAATCTGAACTTGCATTCTTGACTGACATTACTGGAAAACTAAACCACTTGATCTGCGAGCTGCAAGACAATGGCAAAACTATTTTTTTTTGACCAGCCTGCCTGAGCCAGTGTTTTTCTTGTGGGGATCTTTTCTGCCAGGGCTTGTCAGCTTGGTCAGTGGATGTTGCTGCAGTTGTCTACCTTGCTGGGACAGCTGGAGTTAAACACAGCAGCTCACGGCTCTGAAGTGGACCCCGTTGCTGTCCCAGTCTGGATGGGCACTGTGGCGATGTTCCAATGGCCAGGCTGGCTCCTGGTATAAAGAGATTCCCAAATACCATTTCCTAACCGCAGAGCCAAGGATGTGTTTACATGTTTAGGTCAAAAATGTGATGGACAGCTTCATGTTGTCTAAACATGCCACCCTGTTATTAATCCAGTTGATATGGTTCTCCATCTGTGTCTAGGTGATAGAAAAGCATTTTTTTTATATTTAGAGCTCTAAGCAAACAAACAGTTGTCTATATAAAAGAGCTTTTACAATTGTGCACTTTTAGCAGGTCTCTGAGTTCATGTGACCAATGTATGGTGGATTTTCACAGACCTTGTTTAAAACTGAAGGTGAGAGAGACTTAGAGAAATGGCTTCATTGTTCTGGAGTTCTTTGTTTCATCCACAGAAGAGTAGAATTGGTGATTGATTTTGAAAAGCTGCTGAAAAAAGTATCTTTTTCAAATTGCAATTTCTAACTTGGGTTTTACATTTTGTGTTCCATTTTTTGTGCTTTAATTGGGAAGCATTTGTTATTTGTTTGGTGTTTTTAAGGTTCTGCAAATATACACATCATTTTTTAGAGACATTTGTTATCTGTTGTGTTTGTTGATTTGTAGTTTAATTTCATTGGATGTATAGATGTCGTGTGGGGGGGAGGCTCGAGAGCAGGTAGGACCCAGGCGCAGAGACGGGAGGCAAACGGGTTCAGGGCAAGTGGGTTTATTTAACTAACAAAAAGCGCTGCAGAGCAGGATGACAAAACTAAAAACAAAAACTTACTGTGGCATGGCAAGGGACATGGACGCCAGACAAGAAGACGTGATCAACATGAGCAGAAGTTAATGGACCAGCACAGGAGGAAGGCAGAGACAAGACTTATATACAGACAGGGCAGACAAGACACAGGTGAACACGATTAGGGCAGATGGGGACCAAAGGAAGTAAAACTCAAGAAACATGACAAGACAGGAAACCTTTCAAAATAAAACAGGAAACAGAACCAAACAAGACAGAACAAGAACTAAAGCGAAAAAAAAGACAACAAACTGAAACCATGACAATAGAAAGGAAAAGAAGTTCAAACATTGATTATAAAAAAGGATATAAGAGATAAAAAAAAAGAAAAAGGAAAAGAAAAAAGATAAAATATTGATTTAATTGCATTTTGAATGAATAAAAAACAATGATTAATAGAATCAGAATCAGGAATCAGAAAAAGTTTTATTGCCAGGTTCAGTAGAGCGCACTTTACAAAACGAGGAATTTGACTTGGTGTATAGTGCAATTAAGAACAAGTTAAAAATTAAGTTAACAACAACAACACACTATATACAGTAGAGTAAGGTGAATTAAAGTGGGAGCACAGATGGGCTGGGATGGTGGGGCCTGTAAGTGGCACCGACAGTCCTTTGGTGGGCGGGGGGGGAGGGGGGGTCACCTGGGGGAGTTGGGGTTCTGTTCAGCAGGCTGGCTGCAGTGGGGAAGAAGCTGTTCTTGTGGCGCGAGGTCCTGGTCCTTATGGACCGGAGCCTCTTGCCAGAAGGGAGGGGCCGAAAGAGATTATGTCCTGGATGAGAGGGGTTGGCTACAATCCTGGCTGCCCGCCTCCAGGTCCTGGAGATGTGCAGCTCCTGGAGAGACGGGAGGTGGCAGCCGATCACCTTCTCTGCTGAGTGGATGACGCGTTGCAGCTTGGCCTTGTCTCTGGCCGTGGCCGCAGCAAACCAGACTGTGATGGAGGACGTGAGGGTGGATTCGATGATGGCGGTGTAAAAGTCTACCAGCATCTTTTCAGGGAGGTGAAACTTCTTCAGCTGCCTCAGGAAGTACATCCTCTGCTGGACCTTCTTAGTGATGGAGCTGATGTTCTGCTCCCACTTGAGGTCCTGGCTGATGATGGTTCCCAGGAAGCAGAAGGACTCCACAGAGGTCACCGGGGAGTCACAGAGGATGACAGGGGGGAGGGGGGCTGGGGCCTTCCTGAAGTCCACTGTCATCTCCACTGTCTTCAGAGCATTAAGCTCCAGGTTGTTAGCGCTGCACTATGACACCAGCCTGGCTATTTCACTCCTGTAGGCCGACTCATCTCCGTCAGAGATGAGGCCGATGAGTGTGGTGTCGTCAGCAAACTTCAGGAGTTTGACAGACAGGTGACCAGCTGTGCAGCTGTTTGTGTACAGGGAGAGTAACAGGGGTGAAAGGACACAGCCCTGGGGGGATCCGGTGCTTGTGGTCCGAGTATCTGAGACGAGCTTCCCCAGCCTCACATACTGCTGTCTGTCCGTCAGGAAGTCTGTGATCCACCTGCAGGTGGAGTCAGGCACATTCATCTTGGAGAGTTTTTAATACTAAAGATGTATGAAAGACATACCGAAAAAATATGTCTTTCAGTGTTTAACTGGCTGTCTTTGGATTATGCATGCCTGAGTAATTACCATTCTTACTCCTCATCTCTCTGTTCACTGCTTGCTAATTTACATAGCAGGGGTCCCAGCAGGAGGGGGCGGGGTTGTAACACGACTCCTTCAGCAGAGCCAGGCTGAGAGAGGCTTTGACATGTAAGATGTTAGATGTTAGAATGCCAGATGTTAGAATGACCAGTTCATTTTATATCTATGAAAATATTCAGGGAGCTATGGGACATGTTCAGCTTTAGGTCTGTGAAAATTGGTGTCGATTGTTGAAACATAAGTTACCATAAAAAAATGTTTGTTTGGAGTCTAGACAGATTTAACACAGGTTTTTGGATGAAAAGGATTTTTTATAAATCATCTGTTACACTTTTAAGTCTGAAAAAAATATGGAAGGCAGCAAACACAGATCCCTACCGTTTTTAATTTTTTTGTGCTGATATTTGAAAGATAAGTTATGCAAAAAAATAGGTGTTTGCAGTTTTGCCTAAAAAGACGTTTTCGGACCTTTTTGGATGTAATGCTCTCTAAGATGTCACCTGTAACTTCAATCATTCTGAATTTTTTTAGGAAGCAGTAGCACATAAATGCCTATGAAAGTTGAATTCTTGGTGCTGATAACCTAAACAGAATTTATGCTAAAAATCTTTGTTCAGTCCAAAATTTCATTAAAAAAATCAAGTGATGAAGTTTCTCGTAGACCCTATAGTGTTACATATCAAAGCTGGAGGTTATTAAAGGCATCTAATTCTGAAATCTCAGCTTCCTGAGACAAACGGCTGATTTATAATAAATTTCTATTATTTGGGTGTACATAATCGACCACTTCCTGTTACGCAGGCACCGTCAGGTGTACACCCATGAAACTTTACATGATGAGAGAGGACCCTTCTGAGTATCTCCAGTTTTAATTTCATGCACATCGGACAAAGCAAAGAGAAAATACAGGGCAGAATGTGCCCAATGCAATAACTAGGTGGCGCTATAGAGCTCGTCCAAGATTGTCATATCCATGGGTTCAGAATAGAAGCTTCATCATATCCATTGAATTTCAGTGAGATTGGACAAGGAATGTGCACGTGAGAGCAACTTTTGTGTGCATAGCGAGATGCCCAACTTTGCCGCTCTGTCACGACCACACCCCCGCATTGAAAGTTATGGTTTTTTGTCAGAGTAAACTTCAATGGCTTTTCAACAGGTGGACGTCATTTTCAGGTGTGTCGGCTCATCCTACTCGGAGCAGTGATGCTCCAAGTAAAACATGTCATTTCCTCTTGCCAGCAGGTGGCGCTACACTTTTTCCAGATTTTTTCACTGCAGATGTGTTCAGAGTCAGACTACAATCATGCACATCAATTTTGGATCAGATTGGATTATGCATGGCTGAGTAATGGCCATTTTTCTTTTCATGGCGTGTTTTCGAAACGACCTCCAATTTTGACGCGCCGCCATGGTCACAAACATCCATAAAAACTTAAAAGCTTTGCAATTTAACATCGGACATGTGTTTAGTTTACAAAACCAAAGTTTGGAGTCATTATTCATAAATCTCTAGGAGGAGTTCGTTCTAGAAGGAGGCCTACAAATGTCCAAAATAGAGCAAAAATGACATATTGACACCAATATAGCAGACTTCCTGTGCGACTGACAGCTTGGTACCAAGAGACTTTTTTGTAGGTTTCCATCTGATGAACATGTCCTGTAAAAATCAAGCTTGTATGTTAAAGCATATGCGGGGGCTCGGGACAAATGTCACTGTAGGTGGCGCTGTCGAGCCGTTTTTGTGCGCCCATGCCAATCTCCTGTAAAATACGAAATTTTTCGCGACTCCTGATGTGTGTGCCAAATTTGGTGAGTTTTGGGGTATGTTAAAGGCCTCAAAAAGGCGACTCTTCCGTCGGAAGAAAAAGAATAATAATAATAATAATAATAATAACTCTAACAGATACAATAGGGTCCTTGCACTCCGTGCTCGGGCCCTAATAACTCTTACAGATACAATAGGGTCCTTGCACTCCGTGCTCGGGCCCTAATAACTCTTACAGATACAATAGGGTCCTTGCACTCCGTGCTCGGGCCCTAATAATAAACCTAACAGATACAATAGGGTCCTTGCACTCCGTGCTCGGGCCCTAATAATAAACCTAACAGATACAATAGGGTCCTTGCACTCCGTGCTCGGGCCCTAATAATAATAACTCTAACAGATACAATAGGGTCCTTGCACTCCGTGCTCGGGCCCTAATAATAAACCTAACAGATACAATAGGGTCCTTGCACTCCGTGCTCGGGCCCTAATAATAAACCTAACAGATACAATAGGGTCCTTGCACTCCGTGCTCGGGCCCTAATAATAACAAGAACTAAAGCGAAAAAAAAGACAACAAACTGAAACCATGACAATAGAAAGGAAAAGAAGTTCAAACATTGATTATAAAAAAGGATATAAGAGATAAAAAAAAAGAAAAAGGAAAAGAAAAAAGATAAAATATTGATTTAATTGCATTTTGAATGAATAAAAAACAATGATTAATAGAATCAGAATCAGAAATCAGAAAAAGTTTTATTGCCAGGTTCAGTAGAGCGCACTTTACAAAACGAGGAATTTGACTTGGTGTATAGTGCAATTAAGAATAAGTTAAAAATTAAGTTAACAACAACAACACACTATATACAGTAGAGTAAGGTGAATTAAAGTGGGAGCACAGATGGGCTGGGATGGTGGGGCCTGTAAGTGGCACCGACAGTCCTTTGGTGGGCGGGGGGGGGGGGGGGGGGGGTCACCTGGGGGAGTTGGGGTACTGTTCAGCAGGCTGACTGCAGTGGGGAAGAAGCTGTTCTTGTGGCGCGAGGTCCTGATGGACCGGAGCCTCTTGCCAGAAGGGAGGGGCCGAAAGAGATTATGTCCTGGATGAGAGGGGTTGGCTACAATCCTGGCTGCCCGCCTCCAGGTCCTGGAGATGTGCAGCTCCTGGAGAGACGGGAGGTGGCAGCCGATCACCTTCTCTGCTGAGTGGATGACGCGTTGCAGCTTGGCCTTGTCTCTGGCCGTGGCCGCAGCGAACCAGACTGTGATGGAGGACGTGAGGGTGGATTCGATGATGGCGGTGTAAAAGTCTACCAGCATCTTTTCAGGGAGGTGAAACTTCTTGAGCTGCCTCAGGAAGTACATCCTCTGCTGGACCTTCTTAGTGATGGAGCTGATGTTCTGCTCCCACTTGAGGTCCTGGCTGATGATGGTTCCCAGGAAGCAGAAGGACTCCACAGAGGTCACCGGGGAGTCACAGAGGATGACAGGGGGGAGGGGGGCTGGGGCCTTCCTGAAGTCCACTGTCATCTCCACTGTCTTCAGAGCATTAAGCTCCAGGTTGTTAGCGCTGCACTATGACACCAGCCTGGCTATTTCACTCCTGTAGGCCGACTCATCTCCGTCAGAGATGAGGCCGATGAGTGTGGTGTCGTCAGCAAACTTCAGGAGTTTGACAGACAGGTGACCAGCTGTGCAGCTGTTTGTGTACAGGGAGAGTAACAGGGGTGAAAGGACAAAGGACACAGCCCTGGGGGGATCCGGTGCTTGTGGTCCGAGTATCTGAGACGAGCTTCCCCAGCCTCACATACTGCTGTCTGTCCGTCAGGAAGTCTGTGATCCACCTGCAGGTGGAGTCAGGCACATTCATCTTGGAGAGTTTTTAATACTAAGTCTAGACAGATTTAACACAGGTTTTTGGATGAAAAAGGATTTTTTATAAATCATCTGTTACACTTTTAAGTCTGAAAAAAATATGGAAGGCAGCAAACACAGATCCCTACCGTTTTTAATTTTTTTGTGCTGATATTTGAAAGATAAGTTATGCAAAAAAATAGGTGTTTGCAGTTTTGCCTAAAAAGACATTTTCGGACCTTTTTGGATCAAATGTTGTCTAAAAGTTCACCTGTAACTTCAATCATTCTGAATTTTTTTAGGAAAACTAAACTACTTCAACTGTGATCTGCAAGGCAATGGTAAAACTATATTTTTTATGGAACAGCCTGCAGTATTTCTTGTGGGGATCTTTTCTGCCAGGGCTTGCCGGCTTGGTCGGTGGTTGTTGCTGTTACCAATCCAGTTGATATGGTTCTCCATCTGTGTCTAAGTGATATAATCAGAATCAGAATCGTTTATTGTCATTGTACATGGGGATACAATGAAATTGCAGCAGCCTTGGAGTGAAGGAGTTACATAAAATAAAAATAAAAATAGAATAGAAAAAGAAATACTGTATTTACAACTCTTAACAAAAAATGAACAATATGGACAGAAACTGTTAAATATTAAATATTTGTGAATAAAATAGAATGGAATTACATGAGTTGCTGTGAGCACAGCTTAATAAATATCAAGTTATTGCACAGTGACAGAATGCTCTCAATGGTTGAGCGGTAGAACGTTACCAGCAGCTCCTGGCTGACGTCGTTCCTCCTAAGTTTTCTCAGGAAGTGCAGGCGTTGCTGGGTCTTCCTGATGACAGTCATGGTGTTGTTAGACCATGTGAGGTCAGCAGAGATGGTGGTGCCCAGGAGGGTGAAGCTGTGGACCCTCTCCACACAGTTTCCATCGATGTAGAGTGGGGGTGGATCTGTTCTGTTTTTTCTGAAGTCCAGGATGATCTCCTTGGTCTTGGTGGTGTTCAGGATGAGGTTATTAGCCTGACACCACCTTGAGAGTTTCAGGACTTCGTCTCTGTAGGCCGTCTCGTCGTCCCCAGAGATCAGCCCCACCACAGTAGTGTCGTCTGCAAACTTCACCACGGTGTTGCTGGTGTGGGCTGGTCTGCAGTCTGCTGTGTACAGTGTATACAGCAGAGGACTCAGCACACATCCCTGTGTGGAGCCTGTGCTCAGCGTCCGGGTGGAGGAGAGGTGGGGGTCAAGTTTGACTGTCTGTGGTCTGTTTGTCAGGAAGTCCTTGATCCACGAGCAGGTGAGTGGGTGGAGTCCTAGTTCAGACAGTTTGTTGACCAGAATGTCAGGAATGATTGTGTTAAAGGCTGAGCTATAGTCCACAAAGAGCATCCTGGCGTAGGTGTCTCTGTGTTCCAGGTGGCTCAGCGCAGTGTGGAGGGTGATGGAAATGGCATCATCCGTTGATCTGTTTGCTTTGTAAGCAAACTGGTGGGGGACGAAGATTGGAGGGAGGGAGTCTTTGATGTGTCCCAGGAGCAGCCGCTCCAGACACTTTGTGATGACAGCAGTGAGTGCAACTGGGCGGAAGTCCGTGAGGAAGGCTGTGGATGAGGACTTTTTGGGTATCGGGATGATAGTGGATGACTTCAGGCAAGCAGGGATGAAAGCCTGAGCTAGCGACAGGTTGAAGATTTTTGTGAAGACCTGGGAGAGTTGATCGGCGCAGGCCCGCAGAACCTTTCCGGGAACTCCATCAGGTCCCGCCGCTTTCCTGGGGTTTACCCTGCTGAACATCCGTGCCATCCGTGCCACGTCCATAAAGGCATTGTTTTTATATTTAGAGCTCTAAGCAACCAAACAGTTGTCTATATAAAAGAGCTTTTACAATTGTGCACTTTTAGCAGGCTGAAAAAATTATCTTTTTAAAATTGCCATTTCAAATTTGGGTTTTAAATTTTGTGTTCCATTTTTCTGTGCTTGTATTGGAAGGATTTGTTATTATTTTGTTTAAAAGTGCTACATATTGTATATACACATAATTTATTTAGAGAAATTTGCTATACGTTGTGTTTTTTGGTTTTGTAGTTTAATTTCATTGGATTTATATTAAGGAAAAGAAGTTGCAGCATTGATTAAAAAAGGATAAAAGAGACATTTACTGTCTAAGTCTTATGTTACATCTGTAGAACTGTACTGAGAGTTGGGTTTTGTTTTGGAGCACATTCATATGTTTTGTTTGTAAAAAAAAAAAGATAAAATATTAGGTTAATTGCATTTTACATGACTAGAAAAGCAATGATTATTCATAAAAATCTATGAAAGACATACAAAACAAATGAAAAAGCAGTCTGCCCTCCCTCTTGTGTCTAAACTCTTGTCACCTCACTTCTGGGTTAGTTAGCATATGAACTGGCAGCTGGTGTGTGTGTGTGTGGGGGGGGGGGGGTGAAATTTGACTCCAGCAACAGGGATGATTGAGGAGCAGGCTGCAGCATGAGGAAAAGACTTAAGCATGTAAGAGGAAATGACATCCTACAGTTGACCAGTTCATTTTATATCTGTAAAGAATATTCAAGAAGCATTTACACATGTTCAGCTATATGCGTGTGAAACTTGGTGTGGATATTTGAAGCATAAGTAATTTTAAAACACACTTGTTTGGAGTCCAGACGGAAAAAGCACAGGTTTTGGGATGAATCAGGATTTTTTTAAAATCATCTGTTTCACCTGGACTTCTGAAAAAAATATGGAAGGCAGCAAACACAGATCCCTACATTTGAAAAAATAAATGGTGTTGATATATGATGATTAAGTTATGAAAAAAAATAGGTGTTTGTAGTTTTGCCTAAAAAGACGTTTTCGGACCTTTTTGGATGTAATGCTCTCTAAGATGTCACCTGTAACTTCAATCATTCTGAATTTTTTTAGGAAGCAGTAGCACATAAATGCCTATGAAAGTTGAATTCTTGGTGCTGATAACCTAAACAGAATTTATGCTAAAAATCTTTGTTCAGTCCAAAATTTCATTAAAAAAATCAAGTGATGAAGTTTCTCGTAGACCCTATAGTGTTACATATCAAAGCTGGAGGTTATTAAAGGCATCTAATTCTGAAATCTCAGCTTCCTGAGACAAACGGCTGATTTATAATAAATTTCTATTATTTGGGTGCACATAATCGACCACTTCCTGTTACGCAGGCACCGTCAGGTGTACACCCATGAAACTTTACATGATGAGAGAGGACCCTTCTGAGTATCTCCAGTTTTAATTTCATGCACATCGGACAAAGCAAAGAGAAAATACAGGGCAGAATGTGCCCAATGCAATAACTAGGTGGCGCTATAGAGCTCGTCCAAGATTGTCATATCCATGGGTTCAGAATAGAAGCTTCATCATATCCATTGAATTTCAGTGAGATTGGACAAGGAATGTGCACGTGAGAGCAACTTTTGTGTGCATAGCGAGATGCCCAACTTTGCCGCTCTGTCACGACCACAGCCCCGCATTGAAAGTTATGGTTTTTTGTCAGAGTAAACTTCTATGGCTTTTCAACAGGTGGACGTCATTTTCAGGTGTGTCGGCTCATCCTACTCGGAGCAGTGATGCTCCAAGTCAAACATGTCATTTCCTCTTGCCAGCAGGTGGCGCTACACTTTTTCCAGATTCTTTCACTGCAGATGTGTTCAGAGTCAGACTACAATCATGCATATCAATTTTTGATCAGATTGGATTATGCATGGCTGAGTTATGGCCATTTTTCTTTTCATGGCGTGTTTTCAAAATGACCTCCATTTTCGACGCGCCGCCACGGTCACAAACATCCGTAAAAACTTAAAAGCTTCGCAATTTAACATCGGACATGTGTCTAGTTTACAAAACCAAAGTTTGGAGTCATTACTCCAAAATCTCTAGGAGGAGTTCGTTCTAGAGCGAGGCCTGCAAATGTCCAAAATGAAGCAAAAATGACATATTGACCTCAATATATCAGACTTCCTGTGCGAGTGACAGGTGGGTCCTTTCAGACTTTTTTGTAGGTCTCCATCTGAAGAACATGCCCTGTAAAATTCAAGCTTGTACGTTAAAGCGTATGCGGGGCGTCGGGACAAAAGTCACTGTAGGTGGCGCTATCGAGCCGTTTTTTTGCGCCCATGCCAATCTCCTATAAAATACGAAATTTTTCGCGACTCCTGATGTGTGTGCCAAATTTGGTGAGTTTTGGGGTATGTTAAAGGCCTCAAAAAGGCGACTCTTCCGGTAGAATAATAATAATAATAATAATTAAAGCTACAAGTAGCATTTAGCGGGCCCGAGCACGTGCCACCGCCTGGCACGAGCGACCGCCCCGTGAGCAACGCCCTGCTCGAGCCATTCTCGTTGTTTTTTCTTGTCCATTCTGGAGCTCCAAGATAATGTTAATATGACAGCAGCCTGTGGGGGGGGGGGGGGGGGGACTGTAATCTGTTTCCTTAAAGGACAAAGACTTATGCATATAGCATGAAAAAAATTCTTAAATCTAAGTCTCGTTTAGACCTGCTCAATTTCTCATCAAGTAGAAGAAGGTTTTTATCAGATTAAGAAACAAGCAATGATGATAATTGCTATCACTGTTCCTAAGAATGAGAACAATAGAACTCATTCAATTTCCACTACAATGTCTAGATGAGTGTCAGCTATGTCTGATAACTTGGCCAATTAGCTGGACCGGGATCTTGCAAAGTGCAGAGGGTTTACGTCCAGTGTGATGAGTCTGTGGACGGCAACAGTACAGCATAGCCTTTGGTTTCCACAAGAGAAGAACTCCTGACACATCTGCCCTAACAGACATCTACAAGAGGAGTTGAAATGTATAACACGGTGAAGGAGTTTTTGTGCAGAAAAAGGTACCATTAGAAAAGCCAGTAGCAGTGACTGCAGACAGGTTTCATCACTCACTGTAAGCTGTAAAGCTGACGCAGACTTTCCAAAATGTCTGCATTACTGCTGCGTCATTCACCAGTAGGCCTTATGTGCAGAAGTGATTGGCTCTGGACATATAATGACTCTTATTGTGAAAATCATAAAAAAAACCTCAGCTGCAAAGCAAAACAGAACAGGATTTTTAAGGTGCTATTGGTGGAGATATCTGCTGAATATGGTGAATATGAATATGGTGAATCTGAACTTGTATTCTTGACTGACATTACTGGAAAACTAAACCACTTGATCTGCGAGCTGCAAGACATTGGCAAAACTATATTTTTTTTATTGACCAGCCTGCCTGAGCCAGTGTTTTTCTTGTGGGGATCTTTTCTGCCAGGGCTTTCCAGCTTGGTCAGTGGATGTTGCTGCAGTTGTCTCCCTTGCTGGGACAGCTGGAGTTAAACATAGCAGCCTCACGGCTGTGAAGTGGACCCCGTTGCTGTCCCAGTCTGGGTGGGCACTGTGGTGATGTTCCAATGTTCAGGCTGGCTCCTGGTATGAAGAGATTCCCAATTACCATTTCCTAACCGCAGAGCCAAGGATGTGTTTACATGTTTAGGTCAAAAATGTGATGAACAGCTTCATGTTGTCTATTGATGTAAGTTTAAACCTAAACATGTTTCCCTGTTACTAATCCAGTTGATGTGGTTCTCCACCTGTGTCTAGGTGATAGAAAAGCATTTTTTTATATTTAGAGCTCTAAGCAAACAAACAGTTGTCTATATAAAAGAGCTTTTACAATTGTGCACTTTTAGCAGGTCTCTGAATACATGTGACCAATGTATAATGGATTTTCACAGACTTTGTTTAAAACTGAAGGTGACAGAGACTTTGGAGAAGTGGCTACATTATTCTGGACTTCTTTGTTTCATCCACAGAAGAGTAAAATATGTGATTGATTTTGAAAAGCTGCTGAAAAATGTATCTTTTTAAAATTGCAATTTCTAATTTGGGTTTTACATTTTGTGTTCCATTTTTTGTGATTTTATTAGAAAGATTTGTTATTTATTTGGTGTTTAAAGGTGGTACATATTGTATATACACAATCTTCTTAGAGACATTTGCTATATGTTGTGTTTGTTGTCATTGTAGTTTAATTTTATTGGATGTATTGAAAGGAAATGAAAAGAAGTTGCAGCATTGATTAAAAAAAGCATAAAAGAGACATTTACTGTCTGATGTTACATCTGTAGGAGTGTACTGAGGCTGGGTTTTGTTTTGGAGCACATTCATATGTTTTGTTTGTAAAAAAAAAAAAAAAAAGATAAAATATAAAGTTAATTGTATTTTGGATGAATAAAAAAGCAATGATTAGTGCTAAGGATGTATAAAAGACAAACAAAACAAAGGAAAATGCTGTATTTTAGGGTTGAACTAGGCTTTCTAACTGTTCTACTTTCTGTCTGCCACTCCTGGCTAATTTACATGTGAGCACACAGCCGGGGGTTGGGGGGGGGGGCTAACTCCACTCCTGCAGCAGGGGAGACTGATGAAAAGCTTGAGGATGTAAGATTGAATAAATAAAATCCTAGAGTTGACCAGTTCATTTTATAAATGTAAATATTTTTTATTTTGGTGCTGATAAACTAAACAGAAGTTATGATAAAAATATTTGCTTGAGTCAAAATGTCCCAAAATTTGCTTTTAGCACAATAGGGTGATTAAGGTGGTTAAATGTTTCTCGTACGTATAGTGCTGCTTTTCAAACGTGGAGCTTTGTAGGACGCATCTAATTCTGAAATCTCAGCTTCCTGAGACAAACGGCTGATTTCCTATAAAGCTTGATTATATGACTGCAACGGAATCGACCACTTCCTGTTTGGCAGTGCCTTACGCAGGCACCGTCAGATGTGCAGCCATGAAACTTGAGATGATGAGAGAGGACCCTTCTGAGTATCTCCAGTTTTAATTTCATGCACATCGGACAAAGCACAGAGAAAATACAGGGCACAATGTGCCCCATGCAATAACTAGGTGGCGCTATAGAGCTCGTCCAAAGTTGTCATATCCATGGGTTCAGAATGGAAGCTTCATCATATCCATTGAAATTCAGTGAGATTGGACAAGGAATGTGCACATGAGAGCAACATTTGTCTGCATGGCGAGACGCCCAACTTTGCCGCTCTGTCAAGACCACACCCCGCATTGAAAGTTATGGCTTTTTATCAGAGTAAACTTCAATGGTTTTTCAACAGGTGGACGTCATTTTGAGGTGTGTCGGCTCATCCTACTTGGAGCAGTGATGCTCCAAGTAAAACATGTCATTTCCTGTTGCCAACAGGTGGCGCTACACCTGTTTCGGATTTTTCGACTGCAGATGTGTTCAAAGTCAGACTACAATCATGCACAACAAATTTGGATCAGATTAGATTATTTATGGCTGAGTAATGGCCATTTTTCTTTTCATGGCGTGATTTCGAAACGACCTCAAATTTTGACGCGCCGCCACGGTCACAAACAACCGTAAAAACTTAAAAGCTTCGCAATTTAATATTGGACATGTGTTTAGTTTACAAAACCAAAGTTTGGAGTCATTGTTCAAAAATCTCTAGGAGGAGTTCGTTCTAGAACGAGGCTTGCAAATGACCAAAATACACCAAAAATGACATATTGACACCAATATAGCAGACTTCCTGTGCAACTGACAGCTTGGTACCAAGAGACTTTTTTGTAGGTTTTCATCTGATGAACATGTCCTGTAAAAATCAAGCTTGTATGTTAAAGAACATGGCGGGGCTCTCAAAAACAAACATGGTAGGTGGCGCTATTGAGCCGTTTTTGTTCACCCATGCAAGTGCTGTATATCTAAGTTGGAGATATTTATGAGGCATCTCATTCTGAAATCTCAGCCTCGTGATACAAACGGCTGATTTTTTATGAATTTTTAATTATCTGACTGCAACGCAATCAACCACTTCCTGTTTGGTGGTGGCTTGCGCAGGCACCGTCAGGTGTACACCCATGAAACTTTAGACGATGAGAGAAGACCCTTATGAGTATCTCCTGTTGTAATTTTATGAATGTCGGACAAAGCAAAGAGAAAAGATAGGTCAGAATGTGACATAAAATGTATTTGTCAATATCTAGGTGGCGCTATGGAGTTCGTCCAAGATTGTCATATCCATTGGTTCAGAATGAAAGCCTCATCACCTCTATTGAATTTCAGTGAGATTGGACAAGGAATGTGCACGTGAGAGCAACTTTTGTGTGCATGGCGAGACGCCCAACTTCACCGCTCTGTCACGACCACACCCCCGCATTGAAAGTTATGGCTTTTTATCAGAGTAAACTTCAATGGCTTTTCAACAGGTGGACATCATTTTGAGGTGTGTCGGCTCATCCTATTTTGAGCAGTGATGCTCCAAGTAAAACATGTCATTTCCTTTTGCCAGCAGGTGGCGCTACACCTGTTCTGGATTTTTCCACTTCTGATGTGGTCAGGGTCAGACTACAATCATGCATATCAATTTTGGATCAGATTGGATTTTGCATGGCTGAGTAATGGCCATTTTTCTTTTCATGGCGTGTTTTCAAAATGACCTCCATTTTCGACGCGCCGCCACGGTCACAAACATCCGTAAAAACTTAAAAGCTTCGCAATTTAACATCGGACATGTGTCTAGTTTACAAAACCAAAGTTTGGAGTCATTACTCCAAAATCTCTAGGAGGAGTTCGTTCTAGAGCGAGGCCTGCAAATGTCCAAAATGAAGCAAAAATGACATATTGACCTCAATATATCAGACTTCCTGTGCGAGTGACAGGTGGGTCCTTTCAGACTTTTTTGTAGGTCTCCATCTGAAGAACATGCCCTGTAAAATTCAAGCTTGTACGTTAAAGCGTATGCGGGGCGTCGGGACAAAAGTCACTGTAGGTGGCGCTATCGAGCCGTTTTTTTGCGCCCATGCCAATCTCCTATAAAATACGAAATTTTTCGCGACTCCTGATGTGTGTGCCAAATTTGGTGAGTTTTGGGGTATGTTAAAGGCCTCAAAAAGGCGACTCTTCCGGTAGAATAATAATAATAATAATAATAATAATAAACATTCGAATTACAATAGGGTCCTTGCACTCCGTGCTCGGGCCCTAATAAAAAAAACTACAACAAAGTTAGATGGTTGGAGGTCAGATTTTGAACAGTTACTAAGTTAACCTGACATTAATGACTTGTGCTCTGGGTAGATTTACCCTGATCTACAAAGCATGGGAACAAATTCTGGCTGCTGCTCTAGGTTTTCGGTCCTCACCTGCTCTTTGACCGGCCAAAGTATTTATAGCCTTCAGCGGTACCATCACCATGGGAACTTCCTCTTACCAACCAACAGTGATGGCTTCCTACGAGCCGCCCTGAGCTCAGAGTGGATGGCTGTGGTTTGGGACCCAGTGAAGATGATGATTGATGAAGGACTCAGGAGGGGAAAAAACTGTCAGCTGATGGAGAAGGCTAAATGGAGAGTCCAGTCTGAGATTTCTTTTTCCCTTTATTTTAATGTCACTTTTAAAATGCAGAATGCTGTTGAAAAATAATGACTGACTGGTACACTTTGATTGGGGGGGGGGGGGGGGGGCATTCTGGCCAGGGGCTGCAAGGTATCACAACTTAATACACCGACATTATCAAATACCTGTTAGCTGAATTTCCTTTCTTAGAATATTTTGATTATGTTAAATGATAAAAACTAATTTAGCATATAGGAAAAATGAATGAAAATAAAAGGCAGCAGAAAAGACCAACGTTTCAGATTTGGACTAAAACAATCAGTTGGTGGACACCTGAGTTCATCAGGAAACTCGTTCCGTCTGTGTGAAACTGTTTCCAGCTTCATCCTGTTTGGTTTTGGCTCAAATTTAAACAGAACTATGTTGGTCAGAATTATTAATGCATTTGCATATAAGCAAATAATAATAAGGCTTCTTAATTTAAATAACAAACAAACAATCATCTGATGATAACAATATAGAGCCAACAATATGCAGAACATTCTACTTTTTTTTAAGATACAGGTACAGTTCAACCTGTGAATGAAAATCATGGCATGTCAAGAATTTTCACGTTGGCATGTTCTGCAACCTGATTGGCTGAAGACCTTGTCAATCAATCTCATCTGTGCCATGTCTGCTGTACAGAATGCTTCCTGTTTGCCGAATCTACGTAACTCTTCTATCTCTAGTAGATCTGTGTATTTTTTCTATAATACCAGAGTTAGTTTTTTATGGAGATTTGAAATCTGAAAGTTTAAACAAAGAGAAAAAAATGTGAAGAAGTTCATGTCTGTCTGAGAAACGTATAGAAAAGTCTTAAACATCTTTAATTGTTGTACAAATATAAAAATGAATACCTCGCAGATTTTTTCTATTGCTGGTTTTCATGATGTAACTTTCATGATAGACGAGGAAATAACGAATCTACCAATAAACCAGATGAAGGCATAAACTTCATTTACATATTAGAAGACATTGAGGTTTAGATCCTCACAGTGATCCTTAAAATTTATGCAAAACTTTGAAAAAGAATCTTTCACAACAGTCATAACTGTTGAGGAGGATTCACCAAGTTTACTCTCAACTTTAGTTTTAAAGTCAAACATTTTTGAAAGTGAATGCAAATATTGTTTGGGAAAAAAGTTTAAAATATTGGTAACACAATGGAAAAAAAACATCAAGAATGAATGTAATAACTTCATAAATGTTGGGTTATTTTCAAAACTCCTTTCTGAATGTTGTGGGACCTAACAATTCCAGTCTATGTTTGGCTCTCTCTTCTTGAAGTTTTCACCTTCATTAACATCATTGTCTTCGTCCTCCAAGAGTTGTGGAGTGAGAGTCCAACAGCCCATAAATAGCTTCTGGTGGACCGCTACAATTTCAACTGACGTGTATGGGAAAAGATGACCACATCTTAACTGCTGGATAAACATTCATTATTAAAAAAAACAACGGCAAAAACTGTTTTTCTTCGTCTACAAAGCTTGTCAAAGATCCAGGATGAGCTCATCCCCACCAAAAGGAGAAACATTGACTTAAATTTAGAAACCATTCCGAATGTGAGAATCTTTTTCCTCTAATGTTTATTAGTCACAGAACTCTGCAGTGCAAGTTCATTTCTAAAGCCTCTAATGAACCGTGAAATCCCAGTGAGCATCACAGACCACATCAAATATGCGGGGTCAACAGTACAGCACAATGGGGGGCACCAGACCCACAGAGCGCTGCCTCACATTGTTATGTTACGTTGGGGTCAGCTGGCGCCTCGCCTCAGGCACCAGGCTCTGCAACAGTAGCACCAGCGGATCCAATCCAGACAGTAAAACGAGTATGAAAGAGTCTGTTTCAGATCAGCGGGCCTTCAGCCTTTGCCTTCAGTGAGGGAGACTTGTTTTTAACAGCAACTAGCTGGAATTGATTTAGGAGGAGACTGGGAAACTCTGCTGTATATCTTATGGTGACATTCATGTGATGGTCTGTAAAAAAAAAAAAAAAAAAGTCCAGAAATTTTGAATCCATTAACAAATATTGGCTTGATCCTTTTTATATCGATAAAATTAAAATTAAAATAAACGCAGAGAGCTTTTCAAGCTTTCTTAACATGATTTAACTATAATCAAATGTCTTTCCATAAAAACATTGATGGTGCAAAAACCTCATAATTATAATAGATTTGGATAAAAATGTATTTTTCATTTCGCCTAATCCAACACAGGTGAACTTCTTTGGTTGTGTTGCGTCTTGTGTAGTAAATAGTGTACATACAATGTGTTGGGGATAATTGTTTTTGACCATTTTTACCAAATTGGCCCAAATATAAGAAAATCCTCATTTTGAAACACCACCCCTCCAAGCCAATTAAAGGGCAGGTAGGGTAAACAAAGTAGCTTTCATTTTCAGCAGGCTCCTGGCCCAATAAAACGCTCCCAAAATTGAACATCTTCCACTGTAGTCAAGTCTAGGAAAAAGTGAACTGCATCCACTGTAGCCCAGTATAAGCTGTCCCGGGATTAAAGACATTTTTTTTCCCTCATTTCTAGAAGTCCGAAACAAAACTTTTTAGGCATCTTGATTTGAAGTTGTAGCGTCACTCATTTCAAGCAGAACAGTAAAATTCAACATTAGTCATAACTAACCTGAGCCCTTTGCTGTTTATTATCAGTTATTGTTCTAGTAAGGAAACTAATTTAAACAAATGAATATATCCAGACCAGATATTTTGTAGGACTAAAATAGTTCAAGCTTGACTATTCTGATATGATTCAGGTTTAAAATATGATGTTTTCATGATCGTTTCCTGAACGATCATGGAAAACGGGGGGCAATATTGATGAAGATCTTTTATAACATAGTGTCTTTAACCATTTAGTCCCCTTCCAGTTGATTTTGACTGTCCAAACAAAGGGTCATACATGCATTCATTCTGACTATACATTGAATCCGCACAGAAAACATTTCCGTCTGCTACCAGAGTGCATGTTGCCCTGCACAGCATCTATATTAAGGCATTTTCTTGCCTTTACAGGATGAGAAAATACTTTTGCATGAAAGGTTTTAACTAGTAAACAGTTGTCTGACATGTGTAAGCTCTGCCGAGCCCATCAGGTCTCAGCTGGATGGAGCTACAACAGCATAACCTTCTAACAGACTGTGGGAACCCGCTATCAGTGTCTGTAAAATACAGCCCAAACAATCAACCTGTCAGCGAGGCTGAGGTGTGATCGACCCCGACTCGAGAGCGAAGTTGCTGGCCAAGTCTTTCCTGACGCATTCTGATGAGTTCGGTTGGACCACTAACATTATGGGAGGCAGATGTGCACGTTTGGCCTTTCTCCATTTCCGTTGGCTTCTTTAAGGTCAATGGACACTTCTCTCTCCTCAGTTCACATGCAGACACACAGGGTCTGTCCAGTATGCTAAAGGGGGTCTCTGTCTTCTGCTGGGGGGGAATAGTGTCCCTTTCAGCGCTCTCTGACCAAAGGGCTGCACTAAACGGATGCAGGATAAAAGCTACTTCCCTTGAAAAGATACACTTCACACACTCAGACTCACTTAGGCTTTTTTTTATGACAGGATCTTTTCACCCTGGAGGTAGAAACACTTTTGAAAGGAAAAAGCAGGTGTTAAGCTCAAATAAAATACAAAGATTGGCTAAAAAAAAAAGTCAATGGTATATTTTCACATTATCAACGGACTCTTTGAATGTAAATCCAATCATTTTTCCCCCCAAAAAATAAATAAATCAATGTTCGACGGTTGAGGTGCTGCCTTTGTAGAGCATGCAGATCATTAATGTGATGAAAAACATGCTTTTAAGATGTTCTTCTTACATTTTCTGATATAATGAATCACGTAAAAGATAATTCTAAGCTTTGAACTGCATCGTTATTCAAATCATTGTGAATCAGGAGCAGACGGAAAACTGCCGTTTATTTGTGATGTTAAAAATACGCTGGGCGGGCCACAAGCTTCCTGATCTGCTCCATTCTGATGACTTCATTTGTAGACGAACAGATCCGTGAATGTCTTTGTTTTCCTCGTCTGAGCTGGAATCTGGATCTAAATGGCACGACTGGAAAACTCTAATGTTGCTCGCCCTTTTTGTTGAAGCGCTAATGTTAGGTTGGGGGTGTGAGGGGCTGTAAAGCGAGAGAGCGTGTAAACTGAGAGCTCTCAGCAACAGGGAGGGGAAGGAGGGGTTGGGGCTGCTCTGCTCCAAAAGTCCCGCCCACAACTCAAAGGTGAAATTTTAATAAACTCCTGCTGCTCTGCAGAACTTAAGTCCTAGAAAACCACACAGGTTTGTAGATTTTGGATAAAAACAGCATAATCAGAATTAAAGGACCACTGAGAATGTTGTGAAAATAGATCAGACAATGATCAAATAGGTTCTTTAAAGGGCATATTTCATGCTATTTTTAAGCTGTTTATAGTAATCAATATCCATGTATATGATAATATATTCCCTTTGGCACAATTTTTTTTTTTAATGAAATACTAGTTCTTTCCTATCTGGAAGTAAGGCAACCCAATCTCTGTGGATCTCTTTTACTCCGTGTGGGTGCCGCCCATTTCATGACGTCATCCTGCGTCTCGCCCACAAAAACAAACAACATCTGAACTTCTGCAAAGATGGCTGTGCATACTATGCATTTAAAAGTTGAACCAAACACCACTAGCACCACAGAGAAAATGGGTGTGTGCAATAGCCTGGGGGCGGGCCTGGGACCACAGACTCTTCCTGGAAGGGGCGGTTCTTCCTGGTCTACACCAGCTCATGAGAAACTGCTCATTTTGTTGGGTTGGGAGGGGCTGGTGCTCACAGTGCAGGTTTTTAGAGGTTTTTAGGGTCAAAATACCCCCTTTTGGGGTGTCTTTTCGTTAGGAATGAAAATTATTATACACTTAAATGCTCAAAAAAATGTAATTTTACACGGTATAGGGCCTTTGAAGATTTAATAAAATGCTTTAATTTAAAAGCATGTTTTGATGGATTTGATTTTGATTTATTAATTTATAAAGAATGTGCACAGATTTATCAAACTCATTACAGAAATGATGAAATGCACAGATAAAAAATAGAAAATAAAACTTTATTAAAACTAAAAATAAAACAAAAAATGTTTTTGTTTTACATAGTGAATCAATCGTTTTCAATCTAAAGTTTTTCCTTAGATTGAAAAAATATTTAGCAACATTTCATAAAAAATGCTTCCTCTAAGTTTTAGAACAGCCTTATTTTCTTTCGTCATTCAGGATTTTTTTGGGGAAAAATTCTAAAAGATTGCCTTGAATTGCATTTTTTAAGTGTATATCTGAAGAGACCAATTAAAAAAACTGGTTAATAACCTTTGTTTTTTTATAAGTAAAACATATGATAAAGACTCAAATCATTGAAACTTGTAATGCAACTGTTTTAAAGAAGATGCAGTAAAAAAAAAGTTGGCCTTTGCAGAAAAATAACCAGAAATTCTGCAGAATCTTAGAAGAATGAATGTATGCAGAGTTTGTTGCTTCCTGCTGCTTTTTTGCTGAAATACTGCATAACCTACTGTGCACAAATGCAGTTGGTTTTTCGGCTCAATATACCCCTTTTCAATATTGATGAGACTAAAATTAACTAAACTTTCTCAACTAAAGGCCGCCCATACTGAGGCCTGTAGAGGTGTGGTCTGTTTCACAGATAGAAATAAAAATACAGCTTTTATTTTACTACATTAAACAAAATCCTGAAAAAACTAAATTAATCCTTTAAATTTCTGACTTTAAAACAGAAATCTTGCATAAATTTACAGCACTGTAGTATCTCCTGCATAAAAAAAGCAGGATTTTTTGTCATGGCTGCAGAGTCTAAGGGACACCGGGGGAAATTATCATTGCAACGGTTTACTGGTTCCTTTGAGCAGACAACAACAAAGCCTTTCACCCTCCGACCCGGACGGGGTGGACTGAAGGCTGGTGCTGTCACACATACATGACAGACTGGAACTGATGCTGTTGTGATTCCTCCCTTCAACATTCAACAGGCAGAGAAGCTGTCATGAGGCAGGAGGGGGGGCACACAGACCTAATGAGACAAAGACGGTGACTGACAGCAGCAGCCGAGGCTTGATTTAGGTTTTTAACCTCAAACTGGTCGTGACACCAGCGGCCCACAGTAAAATACAGCCGTTTACGTTTGACGGGAAAACAGGGTTCAACAAACCACGCCAAATTAGTACAAGTACAGACGGAACCAGGAGCATAAGCTGCTGTTTTAAAATGAAAGAGATAAACTTTGTGCTTCTATATGTTGCTTTAGTATCTGTGATTTTGTAGGCCTCAGGAAAAAAAAAACATGCAGTAGCTGCCAAGAATTCCTGCCACAATTACAGCTTTAGTCACAGGACAACCTGAAAAACGGAGGAAGAAAAGGCTGGATGACAGAGAGGAACTCACTGCATAATTTGAATATTTAACACAAAATGTTATAGATCTACAGTTTTGTTACTGAAAGGAAGAAAACTGCAAATATCTACTGCGTTGTAAAATCCAACCTATAAACGGACTGATTTCAAAGCAGTTTTTAGCTCCATAGTAGAGTCCATCTGGGCTAAAAAAAAAAAAAAATGACAACAGAATAAAGCTAATGAGTCGCATTGAAGTTATGGGAACCAGAAGTAGAGAGCTAGCCTGAGGTCAGAGGTGAGAATTTGTGAGCAACAGTCTGACCACAGACGCAATATTTGGCTTTGAGGATGTTTCTAAAGAAGAACGGGGGTTCAGAAGGAACTCCAGTGTCTTTGAAGATCTGGAGAAGGTTGATGACAAGATACGGAGAGCAGCTCTGGTTTAGATGAGGAGGTCTGTTGGAGTTTTTCAGTACATGTAGAGCTGGAAGACAGTGGTGAGATGTTCTGCAAGTGTGACGGAGGTGCTGAAGGTGGAGGTGGGACTGCACCAAGGATCAGTGATGGGCAGATAGAAAGATGAGGCTAGACTGAAATCTCAGTGGATGTTAATGTTTGCAGACAACATTGTGATCTTTGTGAGAGAAGGGAGCAGGTGGAGGAATATCTAGAGAGGTGGAGGTTTTCCTCTGAAGGGGATGAATGCAGGTGAGCAACAGCAAGACACAAGGTATGTCCAAATTCACTATATATACAGTATGTAGTAATACTTTATCCTAGAGTTATTTTTGTCTGTTTTGCAGGGGTGTCAAACTCCAGGCTGGTTTTTCAGAAATCCTGCCTCATCTGCTGTTGATAACTGGGATCAGGTGTGTTTAGCCAATAAGGAGCTTCAATGGCAGGTTGGTTAAAAAACATGCAGGACACTGGCCCTCGAGGCCTGGAGTTTGACACCTGTGGTTTAGACGAACACAGAGTTTATACACTGGGGAGAGTGAAAGAAAGAACTACAATTTATATCTGGAGAAGCTTGAAAAGCTCAGCTCACACAAATATGTTGTGCAATGTCTGTAAGATGGGAGCAAATGTGGAAATGAGAGTTTCGTTGGACAGAATAGGGAGCTCCTTGGCAGCAGTCAGTCAACCAAAAACTGTCCAAAATTAGTTTAACTTTAAAGCGCCAACCTCATTTCATGTTCCTCTTGCGATTGCAAAATCATGTCAACAAGTGACTGAGCTGTACGGGAGCTTAAACCAGTCGACATTTTCTGAGAAAACTGAAGAGAAATAAAATAGCAGTACCTTAAAATCCATAAACCACTTTATAGCCGCTTAAGATAGCTTAAGATAGAAAGAAAAAAGCAAGAGTAGAAGAGCTGGCCACATTTGCAGATGATCAATTTTCAATTTTATTAAAAACAATTAATTAAATTAGATCATTTCTCATGATATATCAGACAATCTCTTAACACAGTGAGTGAAAATCCTTGCAGTGAATCAAAGCCCCCCATCACCTTTTTTTTTTTAAAAGATCAGGCTAACTCGCAGTGACAACCTTCAGACCACAACTAACAGAAGGAGATAAAGACTGTTGCAGACAACAGGAAAAACACAGCAGCATCAGAGCTCACAGCTCAGCTCAAGAAAAAAATTAAACAAGAACATTGAACGTCCACCTGACCAACGTTAGTCTGGATTTTAGTCTGAGTCTTCTTTTTTATCTTTTTCCTCTACCAGCAACTAACAAGGTACTAGTCAAACCCTGGGTAGTAAGAAGCTGAGATACAACAAACAGGCCTTTGGTTGAATAGCTTTGACATCCAATTCTTCATCGTTTTATTCATTCTTTTATTCATCTAGTTTTTTTTAAGCAACCTTTTAGTCCAGACCACTGACTGTATATGAGAAATGGACAGAGACCAATCCCACCATGGTCTTCCAGAAGCCAAAATCCCATAGACTTCTATTGAGAAATAACAGCTGTTACTCAGTCATTCTATAGGTCAGAGTAATCATCCTTGCTCTGATATTTGTTAAACATGTTCTTGATAATCCTAACTTTATTTGAGTATTTTCTTCTGCAGTGCAAATTATTCAAGTTATTAACTGGCCAATCAGATCCCTCAATACAAGTAGGTGGAGCCTGCTGGCCCCCACGTCCGATGTTCAGATTGTTTGACATATTTGGTTCTAGTCCACTTTCAAGTGGTAGGGGTGTGAACTCCAACAAGCTCACTGCTGACTGGCGAGAGTGGTTGCCATAGCAACGTTGGCTCGGACCAATCTCTGCTTACTGACGACGTGCGGCTCAAACATAGCAGCGAAACATAATTGCGTACAATTGCAAGACAAAAAAGGTACCTGAATGTACTTTATGTCATTTTCTACGGATGTCGTCACACTCAGACCAGCTCTCAGATACAGTCAATGGTCCTGAGTAGACTGAATTTGGTGCATTTGTAAGTGAACTGTTCTCTTGTTTTGCGTAGCGTTTTACTAGTTTCCCAGTAAATCTCAAAGTTTTTCATAGTTCAAGTTGTTGCTATCAATGAAATTGATTTTAAATTGGATCCCAAAACAAGCAACTGTATAATATATTTGATACAATGTTATGAATACAGTTAAAATCCTTTAATAATATTGAAAAGGCGCTTTAGAGAAGCTTAAAAATAATTAAAAGGATTAGACATTCACTTTAGAAGAAGGACAATGGCTGCTCAGATGGCGTCTCAGTGCCACCTCAGGGCTGGAATTCATGCTGACCATATGCTCGGGCGAAGCATCACGTCACTGGAGCGGCGCGGGTCCGGTCATTGTGTGGCAGAATATCCAGGAGGCGGCGGCAGGACGTGCATGTGCATTCATGTGTTTGTAGATGGTCTGCATACATTACCACCTACGGCTTGTACATCCACATCTCGGCTTCAAGAAACACACACTGCGTGTTCTTTCACGGAGCTGAGTGAGGGCTTTGTCGACCCCGTTGTCGTGACAACGGGCCTGAGTCTGGTGAATAGAGTAGGGGATCCAGCTCTCCCAAACGGAGGGCATTTTAATCAGCTCGTCAAAGAGTCTGTGGACCAACAACAGCTGGGCCGGTCCCAACACCGACCGAAGGCAGGAGACGCTTCTCCACGACATTGTTTTTATGCACACTCAGAAATATCATCTCCACATCACTTTATGAATCAGAGACTTTGAGGAAACATCAAACGAGATATTCCTCCTGGTTATTGAATTACCAAGCTGATAATGAAAAAAGAGCCCCCCTCCAGCTACAAGAGCAAAAACAGTGAACCAGAGCATGACCGCTAATAAGCCTGTGCTGAGCCGAGAATATCCAGTCTGCTTTCTGCCCAACCACCAGTTTATTAAATTTCGCCATTATGAATCATGCAGTGCGTTTTCTCAGCAAAAAAAACAAAAAAAAAGGCCCAGAATAAGAAGAAGGAAACCTTCATCTATTCCCACAGGAACACACTGCTGCATGTTGAAACAGGGACGTAAGAACATGATTTGTTTTATTCATGCTGCTCGTGACCCCTGGCAAAGCCCTGACTCATAACATGCTAAGTGGAGCCAGTCCCGAGTCCCCCTCCTGTCTCACCCCTCTCTGCACAGCCTCTTGGCTGTCTTTCCGTCTCCGTCCCTCATGCCTGGTATCTCCGGCGCCTATCTGGATACCAGGCATTTTCTAAATGTTTAGTCAGAGATTCTTTGCTGTTACTGTCGTGTGGCGTTAAATCACTGGAGTCGCTGCTTTTCTCAGCGGGGGACACGTTCTCTTCAACCGGACCGTGTTTCAAAACAGCACAACTATAACCTTTACTTCATCTCTGTCTGAGAATCATCTTTATTTTGTTATAAGAACTCATTAGGCTCATTCCTCACTGCACACTATTTGAACCTGGCAAAGCCTTAAAACTTTGCTTTTAGACAATGAAGACATTTTAAAAGGTTTTAAGTAGTTTTAACTTCTCTACACCTTTCCAAACTTTTGTCAAGATGAGCACAGTAGAGAATTTTGTGTCTCATTAAGAGTTAGGATCTAGAAATAAGGACATTTATTAGTAAAATGATTCAAAATCCTTTTGCGTCTTACTCTTGACGACAGAAAAACTAAATTTAAAGACTTAAAAAAACTCAAATTGCATCGAAATCTTTTGTTAAATTTTAAAATAGATCAAAAGATGATCAGATTTGGATTTTTTTTAATCTTTTTTTTCTCCAAAGACAACTTTTAGACAAAGACAGCACAGGAGTACAGAATTTTATTGTGGAAAAAAAAACAGCTTTGTGCTGTCTAAACCTGGGGTGCTTTTCTAAAGTTGGTCTGTTCAGGTGAATATGATTAAACTTCTGTTCTTTGTTTTTGTTTTTAATTCAGAGTCAGTCTTTCAATTTAAAGCCTTACAAACCCGGCCACTTGAACTTGTACCACCAAAAGCCCCAAGCCGGAGCTGTCAGTTCTACTTTCACACCCACTTTTAAGTAAGTGGTGGGGGGGACACGTGTGACGACTGCGTGGGGATTTCCTTCTAGAAAGTGGGGGGTCTACCAGACTGCCAACACATCAAAGTAAAGGCTTGCACTAATTCATGACGAGCTTCATCCAAGCAAAGTCTGGCTGCTATCACCTAAGCTGAAGCTTCATCCGAGCCAGGGCGCCCATCCCGACTAATCCCCCTCAATCCTGTAAAAGGAGCAGTGGCAGGCATCCTGATTCATTTGACTGAGGATCAGGTTCATCCCTTCTGCAGGTTTTTGCTCATTAGGTGATGTACTGGACTCAGTCAGCCCCCCCCCCTCGGAAGAGGAAACAGCTTCTAAGGCAATAACTGTCCTTGTAATGAACATGAGTGGATAGAAATAAGGCATATAAATATGGAGATCAATAGTATTGAATTCTCTGTGCTGATTTTGCTTTAACCTGCATGTGATTGCCTTTTTCAAGCAGGTGAAACTGTCATGTACCATTAAGGTTTTTTTCTTTCTTTTTAATCATTGCTATGACACAATATGGGCTCCAGCCATCTTAGAACAACCTTTTTCCAGGTTTTATGTGGAACTTCTGCAGCTTTTTGGTTTTTTTTAGATTTCATGTCTGGTTTTTCCTTTAGCTCTGAGAGCAGCCATCAGACCTGAAGATCTTCAGAGCAGCTAGATGTGTTTTTTGCAGTTTTCTAAATCTAATTTGGGGAAAAAACAAAGAGGTAGCTTCAGTCATAAATCCGTGCTAAGTGGTTGTAAAGCCAAAAAACAAAACGGAAATCTGTTTAAAACTGCTTAGACAGATGGAATGGATAAAAACTAACAGATAAAAAATATTTAAGAGATTCAACTTTTGAGAAAATGGTTTTCAAGGATCCAAACACTAAATTTGGAAAAATGATTGATGGGTTCTCCATCAGTATTGGTCAGGTGTTGGATGTCAGAAAGGCATGGATTAAACTCCTTTCATTTAATGAACAGCTACTTTCAGGCATTAACAATAGAAATGATATCAAAGTTTCCATTCACTTCCATTATAGAACGTTTCATCAGCCACAGTCCCAACCTCCAGGTGGATATGGGCCGTCTGTAGGTGAAAAAGGGGCAAACCTTGTACACTACTCCATGAACGTGTAGAGCAAAAATATTCGTTAGCATTTTTATCAGGCATGCTGCAAACGACAGGTCATAGTGAACACATACAACACACCCTTAAGTGAGGAATATGTAGGTGAGATGAGGCGGGCTGCACGAGTTTTTCCTATTTTCATCCCCTCCAAATCCTGCAGACTGTGCAAGTGGCCAGTTAATGTTCACGTAACAAGTGTGCACTCCAAGAGCGCAGCCTGTCTGTAACAAATGAGCAAATTTGACAATCAGACTGTAGTTTGTGTGGACATTCTAAGGACATCTTACAGACACTTGGATACCATTTACACATGGTCAATAAGGAGCCAGTACTCGCACCTTACTAACAACTAGAGCAGGGCTCAACGAGCCATTTGGAACAGTTTCCCACGGAAGTAAAACCTGAGCCTAAAGGAAACTCCAGGACACACCTACGCTTCCCTTAAGATGAAGCCACTCCTCTTTACAATCCTCCACAGACCCGGACAACCCAAAACCCCAAAGCACTTGTTTAGGTTTGTAAGGGATTTAAACCCCTACCGACCAAGTAAGGTGACGAACCACCAAACCATTATGCCGCCTGTGTCATCGTCTCTGACCATTGAAATGTATGGTTAGACAGGAGAAAGACGAGAATGGGAAACACTCTGTACAGGTCGCCAGTCAGTCGCCAGGCCGTGAACTTATTTCTAATTTTAGAAAACAATATCCTTCAACTTTTTGCTATTAAAGGAGGAGTCCCGGCGTGGGGGGGCTAAAACATTAGCTGGCTGAGGTGCAGCAGAAAGTGTTCGACTAATAAAAAACTGGATTCAGTTGAACTGAAAAATCCTCAATGATCCCGACCTACTGATCCACAACTGCAAACATCTTGGTCCGTTTAGCTTCCAAACTGCTGGTTCTGGAGGGCGGGCAGGTGGGACTGACATCCTGGCCTTCTGTCCACAGGCTACGTGACGGACAGCTTCATTAGAAAGAAAATGTACCCCCCCCCTGCACTCACAGGCCCTCCCTTCTGCAGACACGCCTTTGTCTCCAACAACCTCCCTCGGCTTCCTGGGACTGGATGAGGGGACAATTTGAGCAGGTCTTTTAGAGTGGGAGGTCTTCAATTGTCAGATGCTTAATAGACTGTGCTCTCTCCATTTTGCAGCGCGGGACACACACAGACGCACAATGTGTGTTCACACCCGCAGACGAGTATCTGAATGTGTGGCAGGAAATCAAAGATGATTGATGAGCGGAGCTGAAGGTCTGATGTGTGCGATTGTGATCTGAGGACAAAAGAACGACTGTCGAGGTTGAGCTCAGGATACAACCTGCAGAAGGGAACGGCATCATCAATCAAAGGGGCAAAACTCTTTTCTGCATGTTGTCATCTTTTTCAACCTACAGCAGACGTTGTTGTCATCATATTGTTGTCGCACACATTCGCTGTGACGTCGTACAAACGTGTACGTTTAGTTCAGGTCGTCGTACGTCTGTCTGAACAGCATGAAAGTCCCGATCATCTTTTGAGCGTTTCTAAAAGTGTTCCCAGTGGTCTTTTAATCATGATTATGACATTCTTATAACGTTTTCTAAGACACCGTTTCTGCAGAGCGGCAGGAATTCATTTGAATTTCACCTCTGAGTTGTGGGCGGGACCATTGAAGCAGAGCAACCCCGCCCCCTCTTCCCTTCCCCGTGGCTTAAAGCTCTGTTTACGCTCTCTCCCACAGATTTACGGCCCCTCACAACCACAACCAAACATTGCTTGTGCAAGAAAAACGGCGAGTAATATCAGAGTTATCCAGCCAAACGGCTCTGATCCAAAGACATTCATGGATCTATTTGTCTGCAAGTGGATGCATCATAATGGAGCAGAGCAGAGAGTATCTACCCCCCCACCCCCCAGCATATTTTCAACGTCACAAATATGCTCTTTCTCAAACTGCATTTTTGCTGCTGATTCACAATAATTTGAACAAAGAAACACTCACTTTTGAGGTAAATTTTCTTTATAAATGTCATCAGAAAAATGCCAAAAGATGTTAAAAAAACCAAAAACACATTTTCATCGGAGTGGGTCTTTAAAGTGTAACATTTAGCAGTAGTTTGGTGGGCCTGCACTGACAGAGCGCTGCAAAGAAAAGAGGCTGTGTGGCTCCAAATCCAGACGACTGTCACCCAAACTGCTTCAGGAGGCATTCAGAGGTCTTTGTTCAAGGGTGGGGAGGGGGGCACGGGCAAGGACCCAACACTAATATGGCTAATGGCTTAGGGAACCCCACTGCTTCTTTAATTGAAGGTTGCTCTCCTGACGTCCAGCGGGAGGAACCGATAAGAAACAGCGAGGGAGGGAGAGCGGCGGCGGGGATAAGGTTTAACTTCCATCTTGAGAAGCAAGGAAGGGGGGAGGGGGGAGAGGCCTTAAGGTGTGAGTGTGGTGGGGAGGTGGGTGTCTGCATCGGGACTGCAAAAGCCAATCATGATGTCCCCTGAGATCTCAGGACACCTGGGATCATCAATGATTGATCAAACTGGAGGGTTTAACCAAGAAAGAGGTGGGTTAAAAAAATCTGCAGATGAAGAGCCAAGAAGTACAAAGGAGGGGGGGGGGGGCTTATGAAAAGAAGGATGGAAATGGAAGACGAAAATTATGCTGGGGAGGGAAGGAAAGGAAAAAACTAAGTACAAAGAAAAGACACAAAAAAAACAGTCGCTGCCTGAGAATTAGGAGGGGCTGCTGGGGAAGCACAAACAGCCCCAAAGCCAAACCGCTGTGACTACACAGAAACCCTACAGCCTGCCCACGTGGTTAGGGCCGCACTCAGCCCAGCAGAAGATAAACAGAATCTCAAAAATGATCTGGAACACGGCGTTCAGATAAACACAGCAGCCTCTCGCTGTTTGTGGGGAGCCTTTTCATTACAGGGACATTTGTCACACTCACTTTTTTTTTTTTCTTTTTTTTTGGTTGACAGCAGGCTTTAGGGTCAGTGTGGTCCCAACAATTACAATTAAGCTAACAGCAAATTCAGGATGACACAAAAGCAATAAGCCTTATTTGTGCATAAGCGTGGAGTTTATACCGAGCTTCAATGGACAGAACCTCTGATCCTGTTGGCATCTGCACTTCTGCTAAAGCTCATATAACAAACAAACTCACGGTCATTGTTTTTCAGAACCTTTAAACCAGACATCAGGTTTAATGCAACTTACTGGTCCACGCTGAAGTATATCTTCTCTTCAAGTGACGGGGCAATATTTCTCAATATTCAGTTTTGCAGATGATACCAGCTTGAAGGCCTAGAGGTGGAGAGTCCACCCTGAGACTGGTCTTGGGTTCAGAAGCATAGTTGGGTCATATCCATGGGACCCAAAGCCTCCCGGCTTAAAGACAGCACTAAAGGATTGGATTGGGGGTTAAACCACCAAATGGTTACAGAACATGACTGAGTTTTTGGTTCCGTGTTCCCTCAGGGGATGGGTCAAACCCGGAGAAAGGATTTCACACACACACTGTGTGTTTAAGTTTTTCATCAGTCTAGCAAACCAAATTCAACACTTCCTCCTCCCCTACCAACTGCCTACTTGACGTGAAACACTGGTTCACTTCAAACTTCTCAAAACCAAACAATGATGTAAGAGGTCGCTGTCCATTCCCATATCAACATCATTCAGATTTTTATCACCCTGTATAAAATCTCCTTGCCTCTATCCTTACCCTACATCCATCTTTGTTAACTCGTCCTAATAGTGCCAACTCTTGGTCTTTCCCCAAAACATATCCTGGACTAACTAGCACAGATTACCATTAGAACATTAAAACATATTTCTACCTTAACGCCCCTGACACCACCGCCGTTTTACATAAGCTCAACAGACTCCCAGTTTTTACCTTCAAACCCAATCATGACCTTATCGTCCATACCTTTCATATGATTGTCTCATTTCCACTCCCTCTGCTTTCCTCAGACCCTGCTCCATTCAGTGTTCCCTTAGCATTATGGGTAGCAGAGTCTATAGCAGCTCTCCTACCAAACTCTGGAACTTTCTGCACCCTGATGTCTAAACGATGTATTTCAATTTTGGCTTTTAATTATAAGCTTATAACTTAACTAATCAATTTAGCCTTTCTGAACATGATTTCATCTTTGTTTTATTTTATTTTGTACTGTGTCTGTTGTTTTGTATCCTTTTTGTTCTAAGATGTTCTTGGGAGCTTTCAAATAACAAATTATGAAATATTGTTTGCTCAAAAACCCTTCTTTTCCCCACTTTTTACTTGTATTCACTTCCTTAAATAAACCTTGCTTTCCGTAGCACAGTGCATGCAAAAAAATCTTTAAAAATGTTGTAATAAGATGGTGATCAATAAAACAGAAAAACTTCAACTAAACTGATATCAGAGATATGCAGAGATGTGCATTTTGGAACGTTGCATGTCAGCCAACCTGAATTGTCGTAGAGAGTTTGTGCAACCTTTGTGAAATTTGTGTTTTCACCCAACATTCTTGGAGTAACCGTCTTAAGTTTTTAACATTTTTAGTTACATGCAGGATAAAACATGTAAAAGTAAACAACATTTCTGGAAGCTTGCACTAAATTACCATAAATTTCAGATCAGAGGGGCAAGGGAGCCAAGATGAGTCCATCTGTGCGATCAAATAGATCTCATACTTTCACTGGTCACAAATAAAGAATTAAGACACCCCACTCAAAGAGTGATGTCCTTCATCTGTGATACAGGACTTCTGAGACGATCCGGTCCACTTAGAGGGGATACATCTTCACAGTATTTTAACAATAGACTGGCATTTTTGTTGGTGTCTCAACTCCATTCCTGTAAAATCCGAAACAAACTCACGTTGAAAAAATGTATAATACGAATTCTCAGGGGACAGCTTTCAAGCAAGGCAGATCAGCCTCAAGGGTTGCCTTCCATTGTTGCTGAATCTCCCAATAAAGACTTGAATCTACTCCCCGCTGCTAAGAAATGCATTATTAATGAGCATTGTCCGACTGATGCTTGGGATTAATTACAGTAGCTTTGAGTTGTTTTTCCCCCCTTTTAACCCAAAATAGCTAGTTTCTTAGAAGGCATAGAATACTGACATAAAAAATCTATATAGCGCAAACTTATTTTTCTAGACAAGGCCACAACGGAATTGCAAAGCTGCGTCTGCATTACTGAAAAACTTAAGAGCGGGGAGCATTTTTCTCTTGAGCCTCATTTCAAATCCAAACAACAGACAGATTCATAACACGTTGAATGACCCTGCTGAAATTGCACAAATCCAAATTAAAGTAACAAGTGTATTGAACTGTCAGACTGTGCAACTCTTAAAATAATGCTGGTAAAGAAAGGCTGTTTTCATATGAAAAAGCCCATAAATTAAAAAAAAAGAATTACTGCAGTCACTGAATGATGACTTTGAGGTCCTTGGGTCTAGAAACAGCTATCTCACTCTGATCTGATTTCAGTGATGCAACATTAGAAATAAGCCTGTATTTGGTTTGCTTATTTTTTGCTTGTTTCTATAAGGCCTAATAGATAAACGGTGTGTCGTCAGCATAAGTGACAAACACGCATGCAGTGCTGCACGAAAACATTAAAGAGTACAGGCATAAAAAACACACGACTTCATTCCCGATTATGTGAAGTTAAAAAGCCAATTCAGCAGAAGCGCCGTACTGATGTGCCTGTAAAAAGACGTTACACTGTAACGTCTTTTTTTTCTTTCGTCTTTACAAGACGTAACGGTTACAGGAACAGACCTGAAGTTATACTCTACTCTGCAAGCGAAAAATGTATTATTTGTAGGTAGGAAAATGTCTTTGTCCTCCATCTAAATGGGTCTTTTCTCCCCCCTGTTCTCACAGATCCATGTCTAGATGAGCCATGTCCTCCACCCTCCTTCTCCCTCCCCCGTCCCTCCCTCCCGTCATTCTTCACATCCATTTTTATTCTCGGGGTCGACAGTTTGACCCCAGTTGCCCTTGACACATTCATTTCTAAAGCTGAATCCAATCAATGGAGACTGCTGTGTCCCAGTGTCAGATGTTTGCTCTTCTAATTGAAACGAACAACAACGGCGGCGAGTGAGAATGAGCTTCTCTGCATGTCCGTGTGTCAACGAGAAGAAGCTGCTGCCTTCAAACACGCATCAAATGTATGCATCGCATACAGTCACATCATCTTATTTTTGCAAGATTAGCAATAAAACACTTATCAAGCCACTTAAAATGACTTAAATTTATAGTTACTATTGGAAGAGACAACATTATAAGATTATATTTAATACTGTGTATCAAAGAAATGTTTACATGGTTAAAAGATAACTAAATGTTGTGAAATGATTGATGCATTAAGATCTTACTTCTAAACTTGCCTAATAATCCAGTTCAATCAATGTTAGTTTTCCTTTAACTCAAATTTTCAATTGTAGCAATGACTGTATATGGACTGTGTCTGCGTTCCAGTGTTTACACTCTTTGAATTACTGTAACTCTTCGACTATTTGTGCAATTACCGAAATTTCAACGGATTCTGAAAGCTGAGAATGACAGCTTTGCGCCAATATGCAACACAAAGCTGCTTTTCTCAGCTTTCAGAATCTGTTCAAATTAAGTTAATTGCGCAAACGGTCAAGATTTACAGCTATTCAAGGAGCTTGTGCTATTTCCTGTTGCCAGAGACCGCTCCGGTATGAACGCTTAACACTGAAGCTGCTGCCAATGACAGCAAAATGACCCGCTCTTCGGAAAATACCGTAACTCTTTAAGTGTTTTCGCAATTAACGCAATTTCAACTCGGACAAGCTTGGCACCAGAATGCAATGATGCATTGCAATGAGCTCTGCTGTTGCCATGGCGTCACCGAACCCAAACCTTTTCCGAAAGATAAAGTAAATAAATCTGACAGTTGTTGTAGGATAACCACGAACGCCATCCTAAACCAGCTAAGCACATCAATCAAAAGACCACGCCCTCAATGGAGCCCAATATCAATTTCAAATGTTAATCATTTATAAAAGTTCCCTACCAGTAACATTTTTGCTGATGGTAAATCTCCTTCAGAGGTAAATATAAATAATGCTTATGAAGACTGACTTGTTTGTGTCAGAAGCCACGTGGTGATGACTTGGTGAACTGACTAGCCGCCACTGTCACTTTCACGACAGCTTCCAACAGGAAATGAGTTGTTCTTTGGATCAAGATCCATTACAGATGGTAAACAAAGTGAGCCGGCTCTCCTGACTCACTGCGTAAGTGTTTGTCATCACAGCAGAGGCTAACTTGTAATACTTTACCTTAAACACACTTGGGTTTTACAAATTCTCTTCTCTGCTGAAGTAACTTTGTTGTCTAAAGTACGACTGAACAAGTTTCCTTCTCTTTAATCCTTGTTGGTCTGGATCAAGAATGCTTCCATGTTTGTTTTCAGACGAATCGTGAACCATGCAGTTTTCAAATGTTCACAGCCAGCGCCTTTGTAATTTGGTACGGCACATTTTTATTAAAGTAAAATAAAGGGATATCAAAGTAGTGCTGAAAGGTTCTTGCTTATTCAACATGTGGGATGGCTGCAGCCTTGAGGCTTGTGCGTTAGTGTGTCAGCGTGATCCTGGGAGGGGTGGAACCAGCAGCTGGACAAACAGACTTGATCCAGCTTCTGTTCAACTGATGGAGAAAGCCGTAGTCGGTTCAAAGCTCACGCACAGACATCGCCAACACTCATAATATCTTCAAAACTTTTCGTGTAGACAGCATCCCTTTCCACATGAAAGAGCGATGGTGCAATAACAAGCATGGAGCACGCCTGGTGGACTGAGCCGGGTGGGAGGCATCATTGCTGAAAACAACAAAAGGCAACAGACCCCACCTGGACAGAACGACCAGCTGCCATCTGTCTACATCTGAGGGCCCTCAGGTTCAGAGTCAAACGGTCGTAGATGAAAACATGTCAGGCACACAAACGGTTTACAAAACTTTCTGACAAAGACGACAAAAAGGACCGCTCTGTCTATTTGTTTCCTGTAACACGGAAAATCTTCTTTTGCCACTATGTACAACACATTTTTAAAAAAGATGGCATAAAATTGAACCTTGGCTTTTGGTACTTCGTGTGTACAAAGCATTTAATGTCGTAGGGGAGAAGACTGCGGGGCGGGTGGAGGAATAAAGCCGCTTTCTTGACGTTTCCTTTTGTCACAATGACTTTCCACCAAACAATGGTTTTTAACATGAGCTCCACTCCAACTGGACCGTTCCTTTTTTCTATGGACCCACAAGCAGTGAGGGCCTAAAAATGATACAGTTTGGTCTGGCCTAATGGGTCCATTCTATAATGGAAACCTTCAAAATACCAGACAGGACCGTACCACTCAGGGGAAACGAGGCTTAAGAGGCAGCAGCGATTGGACCGATGGAGCACTGTGGGTAATGTAGTCAGGAGCCTGGCAGAATGAGACATACTGTACTTTAATCACGGGCAAAAATAAATAAATAAAAGCAAAAATATTGTTTTGTGTGTTCCACCTGGAATACACAAAGGAAAACACACAAACAGTGCAAAACATTTCACTTCCACAATCAATCCTTTGAAAAGATCTTAGATAAGTTTGACTTATGTGTTGTGTTGCTCGTTCTGCCATAAAAGAGGTGCACATAAATAAACAATTACTGGACCGTATCTCATCAACCCCTCTGACCAATCCCCTGCTGCACCCTCCAGGCATTCTGGGTAGTGTAGTTACACCGCATTATTGTACTGTTTTGTTTCACTTAACGCACCTTAGAATCCTGTGCACCTTGTGGTCCAAAAAGTAAACGCATTAAGTTAGTTAATATCAAGTTTGAAACATAACTACTAATAAATAAAAAGTGCTTTATAGCAGCTCTGTGAGCGCTGTAAACATAAAAACTGTCATAGATTAGGATATTCAATATTTAGAAAAAGTACACAAATGTAACATTTTGCGTGTTTTTGTGAATAAAATTTTGATTTGTGTTTTTAAAAGTTTCATTTTAACACATTCAGACTTTACCAAGTAAGTTTAAAAGCATCATCACGCTTTCTTTGTTTTAGCCAAGTTTCAAGAGATCTTTTTTTTATTTTCACCTAATTTAAATGATGAATGCAAAATGATTAAATAATTATAATATTTTAGCATCACACAATCAAAGTGTAAAATCCACATATAAGTTGAATATTCAACATTTATTTCAGAATGTTTGAGGCCTTCTAGAACAATATTTCTGAGATGCAGCTTTCTGTCTTTCCCCAAACAACTAAGGTGCATTTTCTTCATGTAGTCGCTTAAGTTCTTCTGATTTGTTGGACAGGAATGAACACAATACAGACACAGAATAAGTTCTCATTTTTCTTTGCAGAATGGTGACCACAAAAGAAACGGATTTCACTGATTCCCTAAAATTTAGACTGAAGCAGCAAAATTACAGTCAACCATCCAGACTCAGGATCTGGTTTCTGAGACTGCATCAGGTTCTCATTTGTCGTGTGGTACGCAATGTTATAAACAAAAAATTTGATTACAGGTCCTATTTTATGTGCTAATGATGAAAAAGAAGTCTGATGAGGAAAAGCTTTGATGAATATTTCAGCAGCAACCAAAGAAGCTGTTGATGATCAATTCATTTGAATTTTCAACCTCTTGCTGAGGCTTTAAACTGAAGGGGCAATGAAACAGCTTTTTTTAAAAATAATTTTGTAAAAGAAAATGTCAAAACATTTCTGCAACTTTCAGGTTTTTTCCCCATTTATTTGTCTTTTTTTAACTTATAAATTAAAATGGTCAAAACCTGAACTGTTCACGCATTAAACGGCGTAAGCAGTTCAGAATTGGGATTATTTTAAGAGACCAATGAAAAACCTCCTGACGGTGTTGGGTTTGTGTTTTTGCTGCATTAACAGAGAACAAAAAAATAAAATATAGATTCAAATGTTTGCAAGATAAAGGATGATGAAAGAAAGAAAAGTGAAAATAACGATATGAAGGGATGTGCCACTTGGATGGATGGACGGACGGACGGACGGACGGACGGACGGGCGGGTGGGTGGATGGGTGGATGGATGAATGGATGGATGCATTGATGGATGCGTGGATGCGTGGATGCGTGGATGGATGGATGGATGGATGGGTGGATGGATGGATGGATGGATGGATGGATGGATGGATGGATGGATGGATGGATGGATGGATGGATGGATGGATGGAGGCACTTGGCTTACCAGTTAAGAACAAACTTCTTTTTCATGTTTACTTTTTTTAATTATAGTTTTCCACTGATTCTGCATATAAATCCTGTAAAGAGTCAGTGCCAACAAATCTCAATCCTATTAAGTTCCTCTAGTGCTTCATTAATCTGCAGGAGTCCTAAGAGGATTTGACTTTTACTGACACTATCGGGCCACATCCATTTGAAGTACCAAGAGAGCAGATTTTATGAAACATTTTCTATAAAAGAACCAATTATTTTTACTAAAAACTCTGAAATGGATTAAGGTTCATCAGAATTTATTCAACAAACTGCGAGAGAAGAAAAACTATTAAATGGATGTGAATAAAATGAGAAAGAAGATGTTATGATCTGCAAAAGAAAACAGCTATTTGAAGAAATATAAAACTAGTTTGGTCATAAATAGTTTGATTTTTCTTTTTGTTCAATGACTGGGATGCACAAACTTAACGTTATATTTGCATGAACAAAAATAAAAGCCGGTTTGACGTTTGTGACAAAAAAATCCTGTCCAACTTTGGGCTTTAGGATAAAAAAAAAACGATTCTTACTTTCCATCGGTCTCGGCTTCAGGAGATTTAACCCGTCCAGAGGATGTCAGCTTCTAAACCTCCTCGGTGCAGATAAACCTCAGCATCAGATAAAATCCCATTTAACAATGACTCCCTGCAGACAATAAGGAAGACGAAGCTTAGTTAGCAGCAGCCTCTGAACCCGACTTCCTGCTCCCACTCTAATCTCCAATCCATCAGCTCAATGAACAGCAGAATCAAGCGCCGTGAGATCAATGAATTCCCAGAATGTCATCCTGACTGCTGTGCAAATGACATTGATCCTTCATGACCCTGATGTTCTCAGTCTTTGTTGGAGGAACAGTTTAAGTGAGATATTCCTCAAGAGTAAATCATGTATCATGTGCCTCTCAGATTTATCCATTCAGAAAGAAAATCAATGTGGAGAGTTCCCAGACATAAAACCGTCAAAATGTCAGAAAACCTGGAAACAATTTGCTGAAGCAGCACTTGATGAGTGAATATAAACGACTTTGAACTAATTTATGTAAAAAGTATGATATGGTATAAATATGGGTGCATGATGGTGTAGAGGTTAGCACTCTCTCCTCACAGTGGGAAAGCCCTGGTTTGAATCCCAGCTGGGACCTTTCTGTGTGGAGCTCTCATGCATACATGGAGTTTCTTCAGGCATTCCGGTTTCCTTCCAGAGTCCAAAAAACATGCTTCATAGGCTAATAGGTAATACCAAATTGTCAAAAAGGTGTGAATGTGAGTGTGTGACCCTGCGATGGACTGATGACCTCTTCAGGGTGTACCCTACCTTCACCCAACAAAAGCTGGGATAACCTGAGAATGGATGGATGGAAATCAAGGATTTTTTGGGCCTTAGCATCCAAATGCAGCTAAAAAAAAACATAAGTGAGGTCATCACCGTAACGTGGGAAATTATTCAATTTCGCCTAAATGCTAGAAAAAAACCATTTACCATATGTCTGCACTATAGGACACACCGGACTATAAGGCGCAGCGTCAATGGATGGTCTATATGGTCTATTTTCAAACTGATATCATCAACAAGGTGCCTTATGCGAGACCAGTCAGATCAGTCTGTCAGACTTTATGAACTGTGTTCACATTAACTCTAGAACTTGTTTGTGACATGCAACATATTAATGTTTGCATAATGTGTGTCCAAACCCCAATCGCAACACGTAAAAAATAGACTGATACCACTAAAATAAACGTTACCCCAGCCAGGAAAAAAAAGACAGGGTTGTGTCAGGAAGGGCATCCGGCGTAAATCCTCTCTGCCAAACCACCCGTGCGAATAGGATAAGCTAAACGGTGAATAACTCTTACTGCGCAAACTCCCAACCTTGTTGATAACACAGAAAAAAGCACAATCCGACACAGCTACACGTTAGCCGCGTTAGCATATGATGTCCGACCTTGTTTGCAACTCGTACAAATATAACAAATTGACATTTTGGCAAAGCGCTTGTACCTCCCAATATCTCTTTAACATCAATAAGCACAACAAGATCTAATTCATATATAAAGGCACTCAAGATTATAAGGTGCACTTTCAACTTTTGAGTATTTTTTCTTTGAGTTTATTTGATTTTTATTCAGGACAGACTGGATATTGTTAATGCAGACAAGAGCTTTATTTTGTCTCAAGTTTTTGGTTCTGCCTCATGATTCTTATCAAGGAAAAACGGAACCTTGGCTAAGAAAAAGTTGAAAATCACTAAGTTATTGGATCAGCAACACAGCTTTGCTTCATCCAGATAATTTTCACAAAATCTTCCCATTCAAGACTGCTGGTAGCAACTGGATTAAAGACACAATGTGAGAAGACTTTTTTGCAATAAAGATCTTATCCTGTATGGCGTTATATTATTAATTAGGGCTGGATGATGTATCTAATATACTTACATGACCTGTGTTAAATATTGTCAACACTGAGCCTAAAGTGTTTATAAACCATCAACAACCTCAAGGCCATAAGACATGAGGAAACATGTTTCAGTCAGCAATAGTCTCAGCCTCAAGCTCATTTTTGTTTTTAAAAGATGGAATTTTAAATTGAGAAATAATTTGTTCTACAAGAAGCATTTCACATTATCTGATGGTTTCGCAAAGAGAACACTCCCAAAAACAAGGTTATCTACCAGATATGAGGTAAAAAAAACACCTTTTATCGACCTACAACACAAGGAATGGCTTAAACTCAAAAGTGTGGCTAAATCTCCACAATCAAGACAGAGAAAACACACAAAACAAAAATTCACCCTGGTGGTCTATTCAGTGCAGCCTGACGGCACAAACAAAGAGCTGACTTTCTGAAGCAGCAGGTTTGCAGGCTAGTGATCACCAATCAATCAAACTCAGTCAGGCTGATTAAGATTAGCAAATGCAAGGTCATCAGCGAAGAGTCGAACACAAGCAGGTCTAATGAGAGCACTTGGAAAACAAAGGGTTAATTAAAGAGAGAGGACTAAATAATATAATTGCACACTTAAGGGAGATTTGTGAGCATTTTATTCCACTGAACTTCCATCTTGAATCTGCAGAGGTTGGAGTTATCAGTGCCTCTTTGAAATATGCAAGATTTAAGATGTGTATCCAGTTATCGGGGCTGTTGCAATGAATTACCTCATTTAAGCAGAAGCCACAGTGTTGGCTTCTTTGGAGATAAAAGGTTTAGTGCCTGAGGCGACACAGAAAAGGGCAGCTGGGGTTTCAGTCTTCTGCACACAGGACGGGCGGCAGGCTGCATACGAAGGCTCTCTGGGGAGCGGGTTAAGGGGATGGTTGTGGCTGAAGCCAGGAGCTGGTGGCATGGCACTGGCGCAACTGTCTGAGGGCAGAGAGGGCTGTCTGAGAACAATGAAAACCCCACCCTGTGGGTTTAATAAGGCAAGCCCCCCCTCCCCAACACTGTAAGACGATTACATTCTGAAAAGGGATTTCACCAGAGAGGATTTCGGTCGACTCCACGCTTATATTCACATCCAAAAACTACATTCACAGGAATTCATGTCAAATTTCAATATTCCACAAACTAAAGTCCCACATGAAACAGAGAGCCAAACACTGTAGACACAATAGTGTTATCTGCTGCGCCATAATGACGTCTCAAAAGTCTCTACAAGTCCTGCTTTACTCCAGATATCATCGGCTTTATCTTACAGCTGAATCTCTGCACTCAGGTTCAAGGTTTTACTTTCACTCCACTTTCTTGTGATTTTTGGACAACTTTCATTCATACGAGCATTTACACTAAAAATGTACAACAATATTTTCAAAATATTAGAATTATTTTACATCTAGCAAAGTTATCTGTCATTAATTCTTAAAAAAAAAGTTATTTAAAAAAAAATACAATGTATTCTGTGGAGGAAGCCAACCTGACAAAGAATGTACGCCGGTTATCACATATTTGGTGAGTTGATCTACTTTATTCCACATTTCCTCCTCGGCCTTCGAGTGGAAGCAAAGCGGTGCATCAAGGCCCTTCATCAGACCTCCGACACATCTGTGCATGTTTTCTCAATGACAAACGTTCTGCACCTCAAGTGTAAAGTCTGTGTGGTCAATAGGATGAGAGGATGGAGGGGGATTTCCATTTAAGTGTAGTGAAAGGAGTCTTGCTGCTAATGAAAAGGACCATTTATTAGGCTGCCAATCTGACCAGGCGCCAACTCCCCAAGGAGGGGGCTTGCTGAGGCCTCAGGGTACAACCTCCTGTGCAGATAGCAAGGACATCTGAAACATGGCTACTCAGATGTGGGCTTTTTAACTTGGATTCAGAAAAAAACAAAAGAAAAGGTTTGGCTATCAGAGAAGAACAAGAACAGGTCCAAGGTTTTTACACTGTGTCTGGAGATTGTTTCTCAATGAGCTGCAACAGCATACAGCTATTTGAAAAGATAGAGCTGTAAGGAAAAATGTGGGTTTGCACTTGGCTTCACATCAAATTGCTTTAGCGTTATGGTCAAGCAAGAGTCTGTAGAATATGGGCTAAAATCCACCATCAGACTCATTATTATACACTAGTTGTATAGTTAAAAAACTGGATGGAGAGTCCAGCAGAATAAAAAATGAGATCCTGCGACCCACAAGAACAAAACCAGGAACTACATGGATTTTTCTAGATATTTTTGGAGGTCTTTCGTAAAATCTTCTTTGTAATTTATTATGAAGCTGTCACTCAAGTCTGATGATGCCGTTATTGTGAAAATCTCAAAAGAAATTCACACAATAACTTTATACAATGGAGCAAAAAAAATCATTTGTCAATCAATTTCCACTTAAAAAAATATTTTTATGATTTGAAAGAACTTTTTTTGTCTAGCACTTCAGAAATTAAGTATTTAATTCCAAAAAAACAAGCAAGAGTTCTATTGCTTTAACTTTTTTAAGAAGGTCTCCTACCCTCCACTCCTTCGCTGTTTTAATGTAATCTGTTGGAACTGGTAATCTGCACAAAAGACACCTGTCCACACCCTTAAACAGTCAGACTGCAACCCATCCACCATGACCAAGACCAAAGAGCTGTCAAGACTGGAATGATCTACAATAAGCAGCAGCTTGGTGAGAAGGGATTAACTATTGAAGCAATTATTAGAAAATGGAAGAAATACGAGATTACTGACAATCTCGCTCCACCTGGAGCTCCATGAAAGATCTCATCTGATGTAGTACAAATAAGGAATCGGCTCCCTAACAACACATGGGAACTGGGCAATGACTAGAAGAGATCTGTATCAAAGGTTACCATGGTAACACACAACGTCATCATGGATCCAAATCCTGGAGAACTCCAAAGGTCCCCCTTCCTAAGCCAGCACATGTCCAGACTTGTCTAAGGTTCTCCAGAGACCTTCTGGATGATCCAGAGGAGGATTGGGAGATGGTCATGTGGTCAGATGAAACCAAAATGGAACTCTTGGTATAAACATCACTCGCTGTGTTTGTAGGGGGGACATGCAGAGATGCATCCCAAGTACACCATACCCACTGTGAAGCATGGGGGTGGAAACATCATGGTTTGGGGCAGCTTTTCTGCAAAGGACATTTGGGGCCAATACCTGGGCTAAATGGAGGTGATCTCCAAGAGTCTTGCTGTGTCACAACACTTCTTATTTTCCTGTGAATCGATTACTCTGCTTTTCAATTCTCTTCAACTAAAAACACAGCTTTTTTGTTTTTTATGGATAACAATATATGACTGTTTGCCATTATTAGCGCCACCTGAATACTCACAGTTGCATGTCTGTTTTTATACAGTTTTAATCTTTATTTAATGTTATTTTAATGTTTCTAAACCCCTGTGGTTAAAAAAGCACAACAGAACTTAGTGACACTGGCTTTTTACACACCTCCCACCATGCTAACTATTTTTTCAGAAACACCTTTTGGACCGACATCCTTTTTACAAGCTTTGAAGGAGCCATGTTGGTCCAATAGCAAAGAGTCTGTGACTTGGGACAGACATGAACTTTACAGATGTTGTCAGGTAGAGGAATCACTAAGGACACTGAGCAACAATAAATTATATTAAACAAACAAATTAATGAAAACAATAGAAAAAACATCATTAAACTAAAATCAGACAAGCACCCAAAAAGATTTAAAAATAAATAAATAAATAAAGAGTAAAGGGCCAAACTGACTATATATGAAACTGACTGTATATGAGAACTGGACTGAGTGACCCCCCCCCCCCCCACCACCACCACCACCACCACCACACACACACACACCGGCGGCGTTCCAAACAGGAAGTACCCGCTGGCTCCAATAAGCCAAAATATCGTAAACTTTAATATCGTAAACAGCTGTTCCTAAGTCATTCCATTGGTCAGAATTAGCATTCTTGCTAATTCTGCCTTTTCTTTGTTTCTAAATATTTTTTCTGCCGTGTGAATTATTCATGTTGGAAACTGGCCAATCAGATACCTGCTGGCAGCACATGTAACGTTCAAATTGTTTGAATAAGATTTTGGGCCAGCCACTGCTTTCTGGCGGCGTCTGGCTCCATCCAACATGGCGGTCTCCATGTATCGTAAAAATATGACGACTGAACGGACGAAAATTTGTTGTAGCAGGAAGTAAATGATTTTCTATGGGTGACGTCGCACTCACTCGGTCCAGTTGTCAGATACAGTCAATGCCTTGCACTGGTCGAGGTTTCTATGATATGAAAGTTGGCGCTGGTCTGTGGATTTAGAGAGGTGAAAAATACACTGCATTTACCTGCTGGGTAAGTGACGATTCCCCGTACAGTTACTACATACAAAAGTGTCTCAAATCTTGTAGTTTCTATTATAAAAATATTGGGTAGGCTTGCACAATATATCGCAAGTTTATCGTTATCACGATATCAAGCTGTGCAATACGCATATCATAAAAGACGGTGAAAATTGCAATAAATGCTAACCTAAAATGTGCTAAAATAATCTTATGGCAGCTTCAAGTATTTAAAGAACAAATAAATCCTTTTATGCATTTGAAGAATCAGATGAACTCCTTTACATTTTTAAACCAATCAGATGGAGCCTTTTCATGTTAGATGTTTGCCTCCTATGTAGACGAGGGTCATTTGGAGTCATTTTAGTTAAAAAGTTGACTCTTATTTAAATCAAACTGTTGCAGTGAAATGGAAATTATGTATTTAGATGTTTTGCTTTATGTGCAGTTATCACAAATTATATCGTCACCGCAATATTGATCACTTATATCGTAAATGACAAGTTTTTCCTCGTATCGCGCAGCCCTAGAATTGGGCATTCTAGACATCCATGACAAAAGAAATTCTGAAGAATTTTAGTCCAAATGTTCTGCGTTTTTTGTGATACACTGTTGCCTCGTTTAAAAATAACCCACGATAAAAAAAAATCTACAGAGTAGATTACGGATGTTTAATGCTTTAAAACCCCTCACTACACACTTTCTCAGACAGACATGAACATTTTTACAGGGTGACCTCTCTTGTTTGAACTCTCGATGTTCAATCCTTCGTAAAAAATAAGTCCAGTTTTATAGAATGAAAATAAAGATCTGATCACAATCGAAGATTTTTGTATATTTGGAAAACTGAACGCATTTTCTACACAGCACGGAGATGGATTGACAAAACTAGAAACAGAACACAATGCATTATAAAAATTAAAAACCTGCGGATTGCACTAAAAGTACTCGGCCAAACAGTGAGACTGCGAAAGGTGCAGTGAAGGAAGACTGCATGCACTTTCAATGTGACTCCAATATAAACAGGTTTCCCTATTTGCTTGTGGATGCGAGTCTCCAGCTAGCCCTGAGTTGGCGCAGTCCGCAGAGAACAGCCTCCTTCTCCACAGGGACGCCTGAACAAGTGTTCCCCACTCCCACCCAGACTCACCCCACACACAAAAGAATGCACCGTAGGGGACCACCAGCTGTTGCAGCAACTGATATGGGTTACACCCAAAATATGTCAAACATAAAATCGGGTGTTTCCTCTTTCCCTTCAGCAAACAAGCCGTCATCATCAACACAAAAAATACCCAACAGTGTCACTTCTGACCAACCCTGCTGAACAGTTTGGATGACCGCTGCACCCTCCGTGGATGACCGAGGTGTCAGAAATGCTAAACATACATCTCACATCCCACCACGGAATGTGACGCCTCACCTCCAGATGAGGACGCATCCAGCAGAGGAATCTAAAGTCATCCGCAGTTCTCACGCCGGCGGGACATAAACTGAGCTAACCCCCGGCGCTGCTGACACTTGGCATGTATTAATCATAAAACCTGTCCGTGCTGCAAGCATGCCCCGCGGTCACGGCGGCGTGATTTATAGAACGGCTAAAAGGAGCGGCTTTCAGCTGCAGAGCGCTGCCTTTCAGTGACCAGCTGCATCTGAAGTGGCCTTCGACCCAATCCTCTTCAACTACCGCCTAACTACTTCCTGCACACAGAGAATAAAAAGACGATCAGCTTGATTTCAAAGAGTTTGCATGTCGAGACAGAAGCTGAGACAGGCAGATCTCCCAGATTAAAAAAAGGTTTAACAAACAAAGGAGGTGTTACACTGACTTAACACGGATTCACAAGCACCAAAAGCCTATAAAAATGTTCCTCAAATATCAATAAATTTGACGTTCACATTTGATGATGATGGTCTGCTGCGCTGCTGAGGTAAGACGGAACGCAGTAACTTCAGAGAAGCATCTCCATTAGAGAGAAACCCCGCCTTGATTTGGACTCAGAGGTCCGAGTGATGTTCCACTTTTCTTTTCCAGAGAATTTATGTCTGAGAACATACAGCGTTGGTCTTTCTTCACCGTTACCATCGGCGATCCCAAGACACGTCGACAGGAACACCAACCAAACCCCCCCCCCCCCCCCCCCCCCTTAGCTGCAGGCGTCTGAAGTTCTCCTTAAAAATCACCACAAGAGAACCAAAAAGCAGTGAGGAAAAGAGGGACGACAGTGATCCATCCTCAAACCCCCTGAGGGTGCTTTCATCCGAGGCTTTTTCCCAGAATTCATTTCTTCTTCCTTCAGCAGGTGTGAAAACTTCACTGAACTCTGTCTCAAATAAGCTCTGCGTCATCTAAAAACAAAGCCCCCCGAAACCACTTCCAAGTGGACTCTGGTGGCTCCTGTGAAGACCAGCAGGACCACCAGGGTCTTCCTCACGCTTTGATCTCCTGGCTACTGAAGTCCCTCTGTTTTAACGGTTCCGACAAGCAGAAAAAATAAAAGACACTTCACATTACAAAGCTGAGATTTCAATTTCCCTCCTTTGTAAGTAAAATCCCAGACAAATCTGGCTTTTTAGAAATGAAAAACTTCATTGAAGTGTTTCTGAGAAATAGGCATCAATCCCCCCCCAAACTAAAAAAGTTGGAAAGGCGATACGGTGCTTTGAGGCAGGCAGATGGTCAGCTTTTCAAAAGCTGGGATCGCACCGTTGAGGTTTATGGCAGGAATCTCCAGCCGCAGGAATTCTCTGAAGGCTGAGCAGGACATAAAACGCCGCCATCCAAACACAGGAGCCACAGAAAGTGTGTGTGAGCAGACGAGCCTTTATTCCACTCAGTGACACCTGGGGAGACCTGTGCTTTCCACAGAACCAGAGCCGGTCTGACAGCTGGCGTGGAGAGCTTTCTCCTCCTTTTCAACTGTTCTCCAGGGAGCAGCTCCACTCCTCATATTTCCCCTCACATGGCTCAGTCATCATCAGCAGCAGCAGCAGCCTGAAATTCCACAAAAACGACCCCCCCCCCCCCCCTCACACACACACACACACACACTGGTCCAGGAAACCCACGCAACGTGGATCCAACCCGGTTTCTGATGGGCGGGCAGCTGTCCGGGGGCAGCTGAATGGAAGCAGGTGAACATCTCACACACATTCCTGCCTCAGCTGACAAAGGCGCGTGCGTGCGTGCGTGCGCGCGCGCAGGGGGCCAGTTTTCATCTGGGAGTGTTTGAATGAAATGCATTCTTTCTAATCACAAATGATGAGGAGAACATCCTCAATCCAGACCGTTCTGGAGGAGGAGAAGAAACTCTTCACTGAGCGGGGAGGGAAAAAAGTGCCGCGCGTGAACTCACCTGTTCGATGTGGACGCGCGCGCCGGAGTCTGACTGCAGATGAGCTCCACCTCACAACAAACAAGAAGAAACAAACGGAACCGTTCTTTATGGACAAAAAAAATGCTCAAAGTTCAAACTGAATCCGACAGACTTTGGGGAAAAGTCTGCGCAGACTGGCTCCGTTCGTGTTCAGCGGCGTCTGCTGCTGTTCGGGACGGGGGAGGAGGCTCTCCGTACCGGGGAGGTCCGACTGGAGCCGCCGGAGTGGAGAGAGGAGGGACGGCTGCTGGGACCGGAAGTCCCGCCGTCCTGCCTTCAAAATAAAGTTCACCAGCGAAGTCAGCGATGGTTTTAAATGCAAGTACATAAATAAATAAAGATTATTGGAGAACTTTGAGTGTTATTTTTTATTGTTATTTTTTAATTTGCTAACTGAAATGAGAATATGAAATTCAAATTGACATGATGCCTAAAGAATCTGGTGATAAATAAAATCATAATGTAATTAGATTTGTGGTGTGCATGTTAATGCACTTTAACAGCAGTCACCTGAATTAAAAATTAGAAAAACACACCAATTCTCCTTATCTGATTTCTCCCTGCATGAATACCAAGTTATTTTTCCTGCTTGTGCAGATGCAAAATAAAAGAAAAATCCTTAAATACATCTGCGAGAAGAAATTATATTGGAGACACTTAAATATTTTCAATTGGATTACAAAAATAAGGATTTCAAACAGGATTAGGTTATTTTAAAGATCCTAAAACGATTTGTTTTGTGGTTTACAGGCTTTATTTGGTAGCTTTTGTAGATATTTTCTTTTAGAAACAAAGGCTTCATCGTTTTGGTTTTAGTCAAAGACTGTGTTTAACATTTTATGTTAATTTCTAGGGACTACCAAAAGAGTTGGTCCTTAAAATGTACTTCATTTAAAAACCTAAATCCTCATTTTGTGTGAAGTGTGTGTTGTGAAACTCTCACATTAAATCTTAAAACCTAAAGCACCGACATCTTGTTTTAGAATTTACATTCTGATTTGAAATAGTGTGTAATCACCTATCATATATGCAGATATTTAACCTAAACTGTAAATATTTGAAGTAAGTGTGAAACAAAACCAAAGACTTGTTTTTTTCATCCCCCCCCCCCCCCCCCCCTCAATTTGTTTCGTTTGCGACTTGTTGGTTTCAGGCTTTTATTTTGAAATCCTGATGTTCCTGTGCGAGCTTACCACCACAAGTCCTGTTGTCAACAAATCAAACATTTACGGTTTGCTATTGAATTAATTCAACGTTTGTTCCGGACACTCTTCTTTGTGTAAAATGCCATCTGTTAAGGAAAGATGGAAATATGGAAAAGAGATTTAAAAAAAATATAAAAAAAATGAAAAAGTTAGAATATTTTACACACAAAAAAACCCATCAAAGACCATTTCTCAAAAGTACAAGATTAAAAAAAAATTGACAATTGCATTGTAATCATGTTTTTATTATTTAAAAAAAAGTAAATTACAAAGTACAGGATTTTACCGCCTTAGTGTCTCCAGATGGAAAGTATTTCAAATTCAAAACATTCAATAAACAGGACTACAATTATAAAACTTCAAAAGGTTTTTGAAGGGTGGTTGGTTTCTCCTCCAAGCTCGGGTCCTCTACCAGAGGCCTGGGAGCTTGAGGGTCCTGCAGTATCTTAGCTGTTCCTAGCACTGCGCTTTCCTGGACTGAGAGGTCTGAGGTCTTTCCAGGTATCTGTTGTAGCCACTCCTCCAGCTTGGGGGTTACTGCCCCGAGTGCTCCAATTACCACAGGCACCACTGTCACCTTCACTTTCCAGGCTTTCTCCAGTTCTTCTCTGAGTCCCTGGTATTTCTCCAGTTTCTCATGTTCCTTCTTCCTGATGTTCCCATCGCTTGGTACTGCCACATCCACCACAACGGCTTTCCTCTGTTCTTTATCCACCACTACAATGTCTGGTTGGTTCGCCATTACCATCCTATCAGTCTGAATCTGGAAGTCCCACAGGATCTTTGCCATCTCATTCTCTACCACCTTCGGAGGTGTTTCCCATTTTGACCTTGGGGTTTCCAGTTCATATTCTGCACACATGTTCCTGTATATTATTCCAGCCACTTGATTGTGGCGCTCCATGTATGCTTTCCCTGCCAGCATCTTACACCCTGCAGTGTGCTGGATTGTTTCAGGCGCCTCTTTGCACAGCCTACACCTTGTGTCTTGTCTGGTGTGGTAGATCTGAGCCTCTATGGCTCTGGTGCTCAGGGCTTGTTCCTGAGCTGCCAGGATGAGTGCTTCAGTGCTGTCCTGTAGGCCAGCCCTTTCTAGCCATTGGTAGGACTTCTTGATATCAGCCACTTCAGTTATGGTCCGGTGGTACATCCCATGCAGGGGTTTGTCCTCCCATGAGAATCTGTCCTCAAGCATTGTATCCTCTGCTCTCCATTGCCTGAGACATTCACTGAGCACACTGTCAGTTGAGGCCTTGAGTTTGATGTACTCATGCATCTTGGATGTTTCATCCTGGATAGTGGCTTCCACGCTCACTAGTCCTCGGCCTCCTTCCTTGTGGCTAGCATGCAGTCTCAGCGTGCTGGATTTGGGATGGAAGCCTCCATGCATGGTGAGGAGCTTTCGTGTCTTAACATCCGTGGTCTGTATCTCTTCCTTTGGCCATCTTATTATTCCTGCAGGGTATCTGATAACTGGCAGTGCGTAACTGTTTATTGCCCGGGTCTTATTTTTGCCATTGAGCTGGCTTCTCAGGACTTGCCTTACTTGTTGGAGGTATTAAACTGTTGCAGCTTTCCTTGTTGCCTGCTCCAGGTTGCCATTTGGCTGCGGAATTCCAAGGTACTTGTAACTGTCCTCAATGTCTGCTATTGTTCCTTCTGGGAGTCAGACCCCTCCTGTGTGGACTACCTTGCCTCTCTTTGTCACCATCCGGTTGCATTTCTCGAGCCCGAATGACATCCCAATGTCAGTACTGTAGATCCTGGTGGTGTGGATCAGGGAGTCAATGTCACGCTCGCTCTTTGCATATAGCTTGATGTCATCCATGTACAGGAGGTGACTGATGTTGGCCTCATTTCTGAGTTGGTATCCATAGCCAGTCTTGGTGATTATTTGGCTGAGGGGGTTCAGACCTATGCAGATCAGCAGTGGGGACAGAGCATCACCTTGGTATATCCCACATTTGATGGACACTTGTGCAAGTGGCTTCCCATATCTATCTATCTATCTATCTATCTATCTATCTATCTATCTATCTATCTATCTATCTATCTATCTATCTATCTATCTATCTATCTATCTATCTATCTATCTATCTATCTATCTATCTATCTATCTATCTATCTATCTATCTATCTATCTATCTATCTATCTATCTATCTATCTATCTATCTATCTATCTATCTATCTATCTATCTATCTATATATATCGTGTTTGATTTAAACTTGCCAATTTTAACAGTTTTCTTTTTATTTAAATACTTCTATAAACAAAAACACACTCATGTTTTGTTTTAAAGAAGTTCAGTCTAAATGTCAATCACTTTGTTTACAGTCAATCTTCATTCAAATTTGAAGTGAAAAAATGTTTTCTATTGAAAAGTAGAAGATAACTACTGCCCTCTGCTGGTCAAAAAAAGAGAATATTCAAGATCTGTGTGGAAGCAATTCTCCAAAATTTTTAAACCTTTATCTGATTGCTGAAAGCCTTAAGTTTCTCATTGTTGTCTGATTGCTGACAGCATTCACAGTTCGTTAGATTGGCCCCAGTGTTTCCCATCGGTGTGTGAATGGGACTGTGACTATAAGCACTTCGGGAAGGTAGAAAGTTTACAGCATTTTCCATTGCATTAGCCTCACTCTTTTTTTAAAAAAAATTCTACCTCCCCTAAAAAAATTCTGCCTCTATAATTTTTTTTCGTTTTTTAGAGATTTCAAGTTGGTTTTTAGCTCTGTTTTTGTGTTTCTGCTGTTAAAGTTTTAACCATTTTATTTGTACAGTTGTTCTCGAGTCCTGAAAGATCTTTTTAAAATAAAATTTATTACCACCATGAGAATTTCTGAGCTTTTATGTTTGGTAGCATTTGGATTTGTTTATGATTTTTTTGCCCAACTTTCCCTTCATTGAAAATGAACGGGACCAAGCTTTCAAACTGTATATCTAAAAAGCTTCTAAGGTCATTTGGTATAGTTTCATGAGTTCAGAATGTTCCACCCCAGCTGCCCCAAAGCTGGCTGGATTGCGCCACCATGTGGTCAGTTAAAGCACACACGTTGTTTCAGTCTAATTCATTTAAAGCTAGATTAACTTTTTTTATAAATCGGACCGCTCTGTTCTGTCAGACTGTTTTTTTTGTTTATTTTTTGCCATTTGATTCTGAATCTTTGATAGACATTCTTGTTTTGTAAGTTGAGTTAAAGTCCCACTCGAATCAACTATTTTCAAAACATTCCCAGTTGTCTTTTCGTTACAATTATCCCATAATTGAAGCAAAATAAAAAAAAAAAAAACTTGTTTTGTTTTCTAGAAGACAGTTTCTGCAGAGCATTAGCATCTCCTTCATAGCCTCATACACTGGATATGTCTTCTTCTCTGGTGTGCGTCCCAAGCAGCCTCACAAATCTGTTTGCTTTGTTTGGGGAAAAAATCTCACAGAGACCAAAAGTTGAGCATTAGCTGTAACATCTGTGGACATCTGTGACATCTGTGGACATCTGTGGACATCTGTGACATCTGTGGGCATCTGTGGAATCTGTGGGCATCTGTGACATCTGTGGACATCTGTGGGCATCTGTGACATCTGTGGACATCTGTGGGCATCTGTGGACATCTGTGGGCATCTGTGACATCTGTGACATCTGTGGACATCTGTGGGCATCTGTGGGCATCTGTGACATCTGTGGACATCTGTGGACATCTGTGACATCTGTGACATCTGTGGACATCTGTGGGCATCTGTGACATCTGTGACATCTGTGGGCATCTGTGGACATCTGTGACATCTGTGGGCATCTGTGGACATCTGTGGGCATCTGTGACATCTGTGGGCATCTGTGGACATCTGTGGGCATCTGTGACATCTGTGGGCATCTGTGACTTCTGTGGACATCTGTGGGCATCTGTGACATCTGTGGACATCTGTGGACATCTGTGACATCTGTGGGCATCTGTGACATCTGTGGGCATCTGTAGACATCTATGGGCATCTGTGGGCATCTGTGACATCTGTGGGCATCTGTGGGAATCTGTGACATCTGTGGACATCTGTGGGCATCTGTGACATCTGTGGACATCTGTGGGCATCTGTGGACATCTGTGGGCATCTGTGACATCTGTGGACATCTGTGGGCATCTGTGACATCTGTGGACATCTGTGGGCATCTGTGACATCTGTGGGCATCTGTGACATCTGTGGACATCTGTGACATATGTGGGCATCTGTGACATCTGTGGGCATCTGTGACATCTGTGGACATCTGTGGGCATCTGTGACATCTGTGGACATCTGTGGGCATCTGTGACATATGTGGACATCTGTGGACATCTGTGGACATCTGTGGGCATCTGTGACATCTGTGGGCATCTGTGACATCTGTGGACATCTGTGACCATCTGTGGGCATCTGTGGGCATCTGTGACATCTTTGGGCATCTGTGGACATCTGTGGGCATCTGTGGACATCTGTGGGCATCTGTGACATCTGTGGACATCTGTGACATCTGTGGGCATCTGTGACATCTGTGGACATCTGTGGGCATCTGTGACATCTGTGGGCATCTGTGACATCTGTGGACATCTGTGACATCTGTGGGCATCTGTGGACATCTGTGGGCATCTGTGACATCTGTGACATCTGTGGGCATCTGTGACATCTGTGGGCATCTGTGACATCTGTGACATCTGTGGGCATCTGTGACATCTGTGGGCATCTGTGACATCTGTGGGCATCTGTGGGCATCTGTGACATCTGTGGACATATGTGGGCATCTGTGACAATTGTGGACATCTGTGGGCATCTGTGACATCTGTGGACATCTGTGGGCATCTGTGACATCTGTGGACATCTGTGGGCATCTGTGACATCTGTGGACATCTGTGAGCATCTGTGACATCTGTGGACATCTGTGGTTATCTGTGACATCTGTGGACATCTGTGGGCATCTGTGACATATGTGGACATCTGTGGAAATCTGTGGACATCTGTGGGCATCTGTGACATCTGTGGGCATCTGTGACATCTGTGGACATCTGTGACCATCTGTGGGCATCTGTGGGCATCTGTGACATCTTTGGGCATCTGTGGGCATCTGTGACATATGTGGACATCTGTGGGCATCTGTGGACATTTGTGGGCATCTGTGGACATTTGTGGGCATCTGTTACATCTGTGGACATCTGTGGGCGTCTGTGGACATCTGTAGGCATCTGTGACATCTGTGGGCATCTGTGACATCTGTGCACATCTGTGGGCATCTGTGACATCTGTGACATCTGTGGGCATCTGTGGACATCTGTGGGCATCTTTGGGCATCTGTGGACATCTGTGACATCTGTGGACATCTGTGGGCATCTGGGACATCTGTGACATCTGTGGGCATCTGTGACATCTGTGGACATCTGTGGGCATCTGTGACATCTGTGGACATCTGTGGGCATCTGTGGACATCTGTGGGCATCTGTGACATCTGTGACATCTGTGGACATCTGTGGGAATCTGTGGGCATCTGTGACATCTGTGGACATCTGTGGACATCTGTGACATCTGTGACATCTGTGGACATCTGTGGGCATCTGTGACATCTGTGACATCTGTGGGCATCTGTGGACATCTGTGACATCTGTGGGCATCTGTGGGCATCTGTGGGCATCTGTGACATCTGTGGACATCTGTTGGCATCTGTGGACATCTGTGGGCATCTGTGACATCTGTGGGCATCTGTGGACATCTGTGGGCATCTGTGACATCTGTGGGCATCTGTGACATCTGTGGACATCTGTGGGCATCTGTGACATCTGTGGACATCTGTGGACATCTGTGACATCTGTGGGCATCTGTGACATCTGTGGGCATCTGTAGACATCTATGGGCATCTCTGGGCATCTGTGACATCTGTGGGCATCTGTGGGAATCTGTGACATCTGTGGACATCTGTGGGCATCTGTGACATCTGTGGACATCTGTGGGCATCTGTGGACATCTGTGGGCATCTGTGACATCTGTGGACATCTGTGGGCATCTGTGACATCTGTGGACATCTGTGGGCATCTGTGACATCTGTGGGCATCTGTGACATCTGTGGACATCTGTGACATCTGTGGGCATCTGTGACATCTGTGGGCATCTGTGACATCTGTGGACATCTGTGGGTATCTGTGACATCTGTGGACATCTATGGGCATCTGTGACATATGTGGACATCTGTGGAAATCTGTGGACATCTGTGGGCATCTGTGACATCTGTGGGCATCTGTGACATCTGTGGACATCTGTGACCATCTGTGGGCATCTGTGGGCATCTGTGACATCTTTGGGCATCTGTGGACATCTGTGACATATGTGGACATCTGTGGGCATCTGTGGACATTTGTGGGCATCTGTGGACATTTGTGGGCATCTGTTACATCTGTGGACATCTGTGGGCGTCTGTGGACATCTGTAGGCATCTGTGACATCTGTGGGCATCTGTGACATCTCTGCACATCTGTGGGCGTCTGTGACATCTGTGACATCTGTGGGCATCTGTGGACATCTGTGGGCATCTTTGGGCATCTGTGGACATCTGTGACATCTGTGGACATCTGTGGGCATCTGGGACATCTGTGACATCTGTGGGCATCTGTGACATCTGTGGACATCTGTGGGCATCTGTGACATCTGTGGGCATCTGTGACATCTGTGGACATCTGTGACATCTGTGGGCATCTGTGGGCATCTGTGACATCTGTGAGCATCTGTGACATCTGTGGACATCTGTGGGCATCTGTGACATCTGTGGACATCTGTGGGCATCTGTGACATATGTGGACATCTGTGGGCATCTGTGGACATTTGTGGGCATCTGTGGACATTTGTGGGCATCTGTTACATCTGTGGGCATCTGTGGGCATCTGTGGACATCTGTGGGCATCTGTGACATCTGTGGACATCTGTTGGCATCTGTGGGCATCTGTGACATCTGTGGACATCTGTTGGCATCTGTGGACATCTGTGGGCATCTGTGACATCTGTGGGCATCTGTGGGCATCTGTGACATCTGTGGACATCTGTGGGCATCTGTGGACATCTGTGGGCATCTGTGACATCTGTGGACATCTGTGGGCATCTGTGACATCTGTGGACATCTGTGGGCATCTGTGACATCTGTGGGCATCTGTGACATCTGTGACATCTGTGGACATCTGTGGACATCTGTGACATCTGTGGGCATCTGTGACATCTGTGGGCATCTGTGACATCTGTAGACATCTGTGGGCATCTTTAGACATCTGTGGGCATCTGTGACATCTGTGGACATCTGTGGACATCTGTGGGCATCTGTGGACATCTGTGGGGATCTGTGACATCTGTGGGCATCTGTGACATCTGTGGACATCTGTGACCATCTGTGGGCATCTGTGACATCTTTGGGCATCTGTGGACATCTGTGGGCATCTGTGGACATCTGTGGGCATCTGTGACATCTGTGGACATCTGTGACATCTGTGGGCATCTGTGACATCTGTGGACATCTGTGGGCATCTGTGACATCTGTGGGCATCTGTGACATCTGTGGACATCTGTGACATCTGTGGGCATCTGTGGACATCTGTGGGCATCTGTGAAATCTGTGGGCATCTCTGACATCTGTGGGCATCTGTGACATCTGTGAAATCTGTGGGCATCTGTGACATCTGTGGGCATTTGTGACATCTGTGGACATCTGTGGGCATCTGTGACATCTGTGGACATCTGTGAGCATCTGTGACATCTGTGGACATCTGTGGTTATCTGTGACATCTGTGGACATCTGTGGGCATCTGTGACATATGTGGACATTTGTGGGCATCTGTGGACATTTGTGGGCATCTGTGACATCTGTGGGCATCTGTGAAATCTTTGGACATCTGTGGGCATCTGTGACATCTGTGGACATCTGTGGGCATCTGTGACATATGTGGACATCTGTGGGCATCTGTGGGCATCTGTGGGCATCTGTGGACATTTGTTGGCATCTGTTACATCTGTGGACATCTGTGGGCGTCTGTGGACATCTGTAGGCATCTGTGACATCTGTGGGCATCTGTGACATCTGTGCACATCTGTGGGCATCTGTGACATCTGTGACATCTGTGGGCATCTGTGGACATCTGTGGGCATCTTTGGGCATCTGTGGACATCTGTGACATCTGTGGACATCTGTGGGCATCTGGGACATCTGTGACATCTGTGGGCATCTGTGACATCTGTGGACATCTGTGGGCATCTGTGGACATCTGTGGGCATCTGTGAAATCTGTGGGCATCTCTGACATCTGTGGGCATCTGTGACATCTGTGAAATCTGTGGGCATCTGTGACATCTGTGGGCATCTGTGACATCTGTGGGCATCTGTGACATCTGTGGACATCTGTGGGCATCTGTGACATCTGTGGACATCTGTGGACATCTGTGACATCTGTGGGCATCTGTGACATCTGTGGGCATCTGTAGACATCTATGGGCATCTGTGGGCATCTGTGACATCTGTGGGCATCTGTGGGAATCTGTGACATCTGTGGACATCTGTGGGCATCTGTGACATCTGTGGACATCTGTGGGCATCTGTGACATCTGTGGACATCTGTGGGCATCTGTGACATTTGTGGACAGCTGTGGGCATCTGTGACATCTGTGACATCTGTGGGCATCTGTGACATCTGTGGGCATCTGTGACATCTGTGACATCTGTGGGTATCTGTGACATCTGTGGACATCTGTGGTTATCTGTGACATCTGTGGACATCTGTGGTTATCTGTGACATCTGTGGACATCTGTGGGCATCTGTGGACATCTGTGGGCATATGTGACATCTTTGGGCATCTGTGGACATCTGTGGGCATCTGTGACATCTGTGGACATCTGTGACATCTGTGGGCATCTGTGACATCTGTGGACATCTGTGGACATCTGTGGGCATCTGTGACATCTGTGACATCTGTTGGCATCTGTGACATCTGTGGGCATCTGTGACTTCTGTGACATCTGTGGGCATCTGTGACATCTGTGGGCATCTGTGACATCTGTGGACATCTGTGGGCATCTGTGACATTTGTGGACATCTGTGGGCATCTGTGACATCCGTGGACATCTGTGGGCATCTGTGACATCTGTGGACATCTGTGGGCATCTGTGACATCTGTGGACATCTGTGACATCTGTGGACATCTGTGGACATCTGTGGTTATCTGTCACATCTGTGCGCATCTGTGACATATGTGGACATCTGTGGGCATCTGTGGACATTGTGGGCATCTGTGGACTTTTGTGGGCATCTGTGACATCTGTGGGCATCTGTGGACATCTGTGGGCATCTGTGACATCTGTGGACATCTGTGGGCATCTGTGACATATGTGGACATCTGTGGGCATCTGTGGACATTTGTGGGCATCTGTGGACATTTGTGGGCATCTGTTACATCTGTGGACATCTGTGGGCATCTGTGGACATCTGTGGGCATCTGTGACATCTGTGGGCATCTGTGACATCTGTGGACATCTGTGGGCATCTGTGTCATCTGTGCAATCTGTGGGCATCTGTGGACATCTGTGGGCATCTGTGGGCATCTGTGGACATCTGTGGGCATCTGTGAAATCTGTGGGCATCTCTGACATCTGTGGGCATCTGTGACATCTGTGAAATCTGTGGGCATCTGTGACATCTGTGGGCATTTGTGACATCTGTGGACATCTGTGGGCATCTGTGACATCTGTGGACATCTGTGAGCATCTGTGACATCTGTGGACATCTGTGGTTATCTGTGACATCTGTGGACATCTGTGGGCATCTGTGACATATGTGGACATTTGTGGGCATCTGTGGACATTTGTGGGCATCTGTGACATCTGTGGGCATCTGTGAAATCTTTGGACATCTGTGGGCATCTGTGACATCTGTGGACATCTGTGGGCATCTGTGACATATGTGGACATCTGTGGGCATCTGTGGGCATCTGTGGGCATCTGTGGACATTTGTTGGCATCTGTTACATCTGTGGACATCTGTGGGCGTCTGTGGACATCTGTAGGCATCTGTGACATCTGTGGGCATCTGTGACATCTGTGCACATCTGTGGGCATCTGTGACATCTGTGACATCTGTGGGCATCTGTGGACATCTGTGGGCATCTTTGGGCATCTGTGGACATCTGTGACATCTGTGGACATCTGTGGGCATCTGGGACATCTGTGACATCTGTGGGCATCTGTGACATCTGTGGACATCTGTGGGCATCTGTGGACATCTGTGGGCATCTGTGAAATCTGTGGGCATCTCTGACATCTGTGGGCATCTGTGACATCTGTGAAATCTGTGGGCATCTGTGACATCTGTGGGCATCTGTGACATCTGTGGGCATCTGTGACATCTGTGGACATCTGTGGGCATCTGTGACATCTGTGGACATCTGTGGACATCTGTGACATCTGTGGGCATCTGTGACATCTGTGGGCATCTGTAGACATCTATGGGCATCTGTGGGCATCTGTGACATATGTGGGCATCTGTGGGAATCTGTGACATCTGTGGACATCTGTGGGCATCTGTGACATCTGTGGACATCTGTGGGCATCTGTGACATCTGTGGACATCTGTGGGCATCTGTGACATTTGTGGACAGCTGTGGGCATCTGTGACATCTGTGACATCTGTGGGCATCTGTGACATCTGTGGGCATCTGTGACATCTGTGACATCTGTGGGTATCTGTGACATCTGTGGACATCTGTGGTTATCTGTGACATCTGTGGACATCTGTGGTTATCTGTGACATCTGTGGACATCTGTGGGCATCTGTGGACATCTGTGGGCATATGTGACATCTTTGGGCATCTGTGGACATCTGTGGGCATCTGTGACATCTGTGGACATCTGTGACATCTGTGGGCATCTGTGACATCTGTGGACATCTGTGGACATCTGTGGGCATCTGTGACATCTGTGACATCTGTTGGCATCTGTGACATCTGTGGGCATCTGTGACTTCTGTGACATCTGTGGGCATCTGTGACATCTGTGGGCATCTGTGACATCTGTGGACATCTGTGGGCATCTGTGACATTTGTGGACATCTGTGGGCATCTGTGACATCCGTGGACATCTGTGGGCATCTGTGACATCTGTGGACATCTGTGGGCATCTGTGACATCTGTGGACATCTGTGACATCTGTGGACATCTGTGGACATCTGTGGTTATCTGTCACATCTGTGCGCATCTGTGACATATGTGGACATCTGTGGGCATCTGTGGACATTGTGGGCATCTGTGGACTTTTGTGGGCATCTGTGACATCTGTGGGCATCTGTGGACATCTGTGGGCATCTGTGACATCTGTGGACATCTGTGGGCATCTGTGACATATGTGGACATCTGTGGGCATCTGTGGACATTTGTGGGCATCTGTGGACATTTGTGGGCATCTGTTACATCTGTGGACATCTGTGGGCATCTGTGGACATCTGTGGGCATCTGTGACATCTGTGGGCATCTGTGACATCTGTGGACATCTGTGGGCATCTGTGACATCTGTGCAATCTGTGGGCATCTGTGGACATCTGTGGGCATCTGTGGGCATCTGTGACATCTGTGGACATCTGTGGGCATCTGTGACAGCTGTGACAGCTGTGGGCATCTGTGACATCTGTGGACATCTGTGGGAATCTGTGACATCTGTGGGCATCTGTGACATCTGTGGACATCTGTGACATCTGTGGGCATCTGTGGGCATCTGTGACATCTGTGAGCATCTGTGACATCTGTGGACATCTGTGGGCATCTGTGACATCTGTGGACATCTGTGGGCATCTGTGACATCTGTGGACATCTGTGGGCATCTGTGGACATCTGTGGGCATCTGTGAAATCTGTGGGCATCTCTGACATCTGTGGGCATCTGTGACATCTGTGAAATCTGTGGGCATCTGTGACATCTGTGGGCATCTGTGACATCTGTGGGCATCTGTGACATCTGTGGACATCTGTGGGCATCTGTGACATCTGTGGACATCTGTGGACATCTGTGACATCTGTGGGCATCTGTGACATCTGTGGGCATCTGTAGACATCTATGGGCATCTGTGGGCATCTGTGACATCTGTGGGCATCTGTGGGAATCTGTGACATCTGTGGACATCTGTGGGCATCTGTGACATCTGTGGACATCTGTGGGCATCTGTGACATCTGTGGACATCTGTGGGCATCTGTGACATTTGTGGACAGCTGTGGGCATCTGTGACATCTGTGACATCTGTGGGCATCTGTGACATCTGTGGGCATCTGTGACATCTGTGACATCTGTGGGTATCTGTGACATCTGTGGACATCTGTGGTTATCTGTGACATCTGTGGACATCTGTGGTTATCTGTGACATCTGTGGACATCTGTGGGCATCTGTGGACATCTGTGGGCATATGTGACATCTTTGGGCATCTGTGGACATCTGTGGGCATCTGTGACATCTGTGGACATCTGTGACATCTGTGGGCATCTGTGACATCTGTGGACATCTGTGGACATCTGTGGGCATCTGTGACATCTGTGACATCTGTTGGCATCTGTGACATCTGTGGGCATCTGTGACTTCTGTGACATCTGTGGGCATCTGTGACATCTGTGGGCATCTGTGACATCTGTGGACATCTGTGGGCATCTGTGACATTTGTGGACATCTGTGGGCATCTGTGACATCCGTGGACATCTGTGGGCATCTGTGACATCTGTGGACATCTGTGGGCATCTGTGACATCTGTGGACATCTGTGACATCTGTGGACATCTGTGGACATCTGTGGTTATCTGTCACATCTGTGCGCATCTGTGACATATGTGGACATCTGTGGGCATCTGTGGACATTGTGGGCATCTGTGGACTTTTGTGGGCATCTGTGACATCTGTGGGCATCTGTGGACATCTGTGGGCATCTGTGACATCTGTGGACATCTGTGGGCATCTGTGACATATGTGGACATCTGTGGGCATCTGTGGACATTTGTGGGCATCTGTGGACATTTGTGGGCATCTGTTACATCTGTGGACATCTGTGGGCATCTGTGGACATCTGTGGGCATCTGTGACATCTGTGGGCATCTGTGACATCTGTGGACATCTGTGGGCATCTGTGACATCTGTGCAATCTGTGGGCATCTGTGGACATCTGTGGGCATCTGTGGGCATCTGTGACATCTGTGGACATCTGTGGGCATCTGTGACAGCTGTGACAGCTGTGGGCATCTGTGACATCTGTGGACATCTGTGGGAATCTGTGACATCTGTGGGCATCTGTGACATCTGTGGACATCTGTGACATCTGTGGGCATCTGTGGGCATCTGTGACATCTGTGAGCATCTGTGACATCTGTGGACATCTGTGGGCATCTGTGACATCTGTGGACATCTGTGGGCATCTGTGACATCTGTGGACATCTGTGGGCATCTGTGGACATTTGTGGGCATCTGTTACATCTGTGGACATCTGTGGGCATCTGTGGACATCTGTGGGCATCTATGACATCTGTGGGCATCTGTGACCATCTGTGGGCATCTGTGGGCATCTGTGACATCTGTGGACATCTGTGGGCATCTGTGGACATCTGTGGGCATCTGTGACATCTGTGGACATCTGTGGGCATCTGTGACATCTGTGGACATCTGTGGGCATCTGTGGGCATCTGTGACATCTGTGGGAATCTGTGACATCTGTGGACATCTGTGGGCATCTGTGACATCTGTGGGCATCTGTGACATCTGTGGACATCTGTGACATCTGTGGGCATCTGTGACATCTGTGGGCATCTGTGACATCTGTAGACATCTGTGGGCATCTGTGACATCTGTGGACATCTGTGGGCATCTGTGACATATGTGGACATCTGTGGGCATCTGTGGACATCTGTGGGCATATGTGACATCTGTGGGCATCTGTGACATCTGTGGACATCTGTGACCATCTGTGACATCTGTGGACATCTGTGACCATCTGTGGGCATCTGTTACATTTTTGGGCATCTGTGGACATCTGTGGGCATCTTTGGGCATCTGTGACATCTGTTACATCTGTGGACATCTGTGGGCATCTGTGGACATCTGTGGGCATCTATGACATCTGTGGGCATCTGTGACATCTGTGGACATCTGTGAGCATCTGTGACATCTGTGGACATCTGTGGGCATCTGTGGGCATCTGTGACATCTGTGGGCATCTGTGGGCATCTGTGACATCTGTGAGCATCTGTGACATCTGTGGACATCTGTGGGCATCTGTGACATCTGTGGACATCTGTGGGCATCTGTGACATCTGTGGACATCTGTGGGCATCTGTGGACATTTGTGGGCATCTGTGGACATTTGTGGGCATCTGTTACATCTGTGGACATCTGTGGGCATCTGTGGACATCTGTGGGCATCTATGACATCTGTGGGCATCTGTGACCATCTGTGGGCATCTGTGGGCATCTGTGACATCTGTGGGCATCTGTGGACATTTGTGGGCATCTGTGGACATTTGTGGGCATCTGTTACATCTGTGGACATCTGTGACATCTGTGGACATCTGTGACCATCTGTGGGCATCTGTGGGCATCTGTTACATTTTTGGGCATCTGTGGACATCTGTGGGCATCTTTGGGCATCTGTGACATCTGTTACATCTGTGGACATCTGTGGGCATCTGTGGACATCTGTGGGCATCTATGACATCTGTGGGCATCTGTGACATCTGTGGACATCTGTGGGCATCTGTGACATCTGTGGACATCTGTGGGCATCTGTGGGCATCTGTGACATCTGTGGGCATCTGTGGGCATCTGTGACATCTGTGAGCATCTGTGACATCTGTGGACATCTGTGGGCATCTGTGACATCTGTGGACATCTGTGGGCATCTGTGACATCTGTGGACATCTGTGGGCATCTGTGGACATTTGTGGGCATCTGTGGACATTTGTGGGCATCTGTTACATCTGTGGACATCTGTGGGCATCTGTGGACATCTGTGGGCATCTATGACATCTGTGGGCATCTGTGACCATCTGTGGGCATCTGTGGGCATCTGTGACATCTGTGGGCATCTGTGGACATTTGTGGGCATCTGTGGACATTTGTGGGCATCTGTTACATCTGTGGACATCTGTGGGCATCTGTGGACATCTGTGGGCATCTATGACATCTGTGGGCATCTGTGACCATCTGTGGGCATCTGTGGGCATCTGTGGACATCTGTGGGCATCTGTGACATCTGTGGACATCTGTGGGCATCTGTGACATCTGTGGACATCTGTGGGCATCTGTGGGCATCTGTGACATCTGTGGGCATCTGTGACATCTGTGGACATCTGTGACATCTGTGGGCATCTGTGACATCTGTGGACATCTGTGACATCTGTGGGCATCTGTGACATCTGTGGGCATCTGTGACATCTGTAGACATCTGTGGGCATCTGTGACATCTGTGGACATCTGTGGGCATCTGTGACATATGTGGACATCTGTGGGCATCTGTGGACATCTGTGGGCATCTGTGACATCTGTGGGCATCTGTGACATCTGTGGACATCTGTGACCATCTGTGACATCTGTGGACATCTGTGACCATCTGTGGGCATCTGTGGGCATCTGTTACATTTTTGGGCATCTGTGGACATCTGTGGGCATCTTTGGGCATCTGTGACATCTGTTACATCTGTGGACATCTGTGGGCATCTGTGGACATCTGTGGGCATCTATGACATCTGTGGGCATCTGTGACATCTGTGGACATCTGTGGGCATCTGTGACATCTGTGGACATCTGTGGGCATCTGTGGGCATCTGTGACATCTGTGGGCATCTGTGACATCTGTGGACATCTGTGGGCATCTGTGACATCTTTGGGCATCTGTGACATCTGTGGACATCTGTGACATCTGTGGGCATCTGTGACATCTGTGGGCATCTGTGACATCTGTAGACATCTGTGGGCATCTGTGACATCTGTGGACATCTGTGGGTATCTGTGACATATGTGGACATCTGTGGGCATCTGTGGACATCTGTGGGCATCTTTGACATCTGTGGGCATCTGTGACATCTGTGGACATCTGTGACCATCTGTGGGCATCTGTGGGCATCTGTGACATTTTTGGGCATCTGTGGACATCTGTGGGCATCTGTGGACTTCTGTGGGCATCTGTGACATCTGTGGACATCTGTGACATCTGTGGGCATCTGTGACATCTGTGGACATCTGTGGGCATCTGTGACATCTGTGGACATCTGTGACATCTGTGGGCATCTCTGACATCTGTGGGCATCTGTGACATCTGTGAAATATGTGGGCATCTGTGACATATGTGGGCATCTGTGACATCTGTGGGCATCTGTGGGCATCTGTGACATCTGTGGACATCTGTGGGCATCTGTGACATCTGTGGGCATCTGTGACATCTGTGGGCATCTGTGGGCATCTGTGACATCTGTGGACATCTGTGGGCATCTGTGACATTTGTGGACATCTGTGGGCATCTGTGACATCTGTGGACATCTGTGGGCATCTGTGACATCTGTGGACATCTGTGGGCATCTGTGACATCTGTGACATCTGTGGGCATCTGTGACATTTGTGGACATCTGTGAGCATCTGTGACATCTGTGGACATCTGTGGTTATCTGTGACATCTGTGGACATCTGTGGGCATCTGTGACATATGTGGACATCTGTGGGCATCTGTGACATATGTGGACATCTTTGGGCATCTGTGGACATTTGTGGGCATCTGTGGACATTTGTGGGCATCTGTTACATCTGTTGACATCTGTGAAATCTGTGGGCATCTGTGACATCTGTGGGCATCTGTGGGTATCTGTGGGCATTTATGACATCTGTGGGCATCTGTGACCATCTGTGGGCATCTGTGGGCATCTGTGACATCTGTGGACATCTGTGGGCATCTGTGGACATCTGTGGGCATCTGTGACATCTGTGGACATCTGTGGCCATCTGTGACATCTGTGGGCATCTGTGGGCATCTGTGACATCTGTGGGCATCTGTGACATCTGTGGACATCTGTGGGCATCTGTGACATCTGTGGGCATCTGTGACATCTGTGGAAATCTGTGACATCTGTGGGCATCTGTGACATCTGTGGGCATCTGTGACATCTGTAGACATCTGTGGGCATCTGTGACATCTGTGGACATCTGTGGGCATCTGTGACATATGTGGACATCTGTGGGCATCTGTGGACATCTGTGGGCATCTGTGACATCTGTGGGCATCTGTGACATCTGTGGACATCTGTGACCATCTGTGACATCTGTGGACATCTGTGACCATCTGTGGGCATCTGTGGGCATCTGTGACATTTTTGGGCATCTGTGGACATCTGTGGGCATCTGTGGACATCTGTGGGCATCTGTGACATCTGTGGACATCTGTGGGCATCTGTGACATCTGTGACATCTGTGACATCTGTAGACATCTGTGGGCATCTGTGACATCTGTGGACATCTGTGGACATCTGTGACATATGTGGACATCTGTGGGCATCTGTGGACATTTGTGGGCATCTGTGACATCTGTGGGCATCTGTGACATCTGTGGACATCTGTGACCATCTGTGACATCTGTGGACATCTGTGGGCATCTGTGACATCTGTGACATCTGTGGGCATCTGTGACATTTGTGGACATCTGTGAGCATCTGTGACATCTGTGGACATCTGTGGTTATCTGTGACATCTGTGGACATCTGTGGGCATCTGTGACATATGTGGACATCTGTGGGCATCTGTGACATCTGTGGACATCTGTGGGCATCTGTGACATCTGTGGGCATCTGTGGGCATCTGTGACATATGTGGACATCTGTGGACATCTGTGGGCATCTATGACATCTGTGGGCATCTGTGACCATCTGTGGGCATCTGTGGGCATCTGTGACATCTGTGGACATCTGTGGGCATCTGTTGACATCTGTGGGCATCTGTGACATCTGTGGACATCTGTGGGCATCTGTGACATCTGTGGACATCTGAAGGCATCTGTGGACATCTGTGACATCTGTGGGCATATGTGACATCTGTGGACATCTGTGGGCATCTGTGACATCTGTGGGCATCTGTGACATCTGTGGACATCTGTGACATCTGTGGGCATCTGTGACATCTGTAGACATCTGTGGGCATCTGTGACATCTGTGGGCATCTGTGACATCTGTGGACATCTGTGGGCATCTGTGACATCTGTGGGCATCTGTGACATCTGTGGACATCTGTGGGCATCTGTGACATCTGTGGACATCTGTGGGCATCTGTGACATCTGTGGGCATCTGTGACATCTGTGGACATCTGTGACATCTGTGGGCATCTGTGACATCTGTGGGCATCTGTGACATCTGTAGACATCTGTGGGCATCTGTGACATCTGTGGACATCTGTGGGCATCTGTGACATATGTGGACATCTGTGGGCATCTGTGGACATCTGTGGGCATCTGTGACATCTGTGGGCATCTGTGACATCTGTGGACATCTGTGACCATCTGTGACATCTGTGGACATCTGTGACCATCTGTGGGCATCTGTGGGCATCTGTGACATTTTTGGGCATCTGTGGACATCTGTGGGCATCTGTGGACATCTGTGGGCATCTGTGACATCTGTGGACATCTGTGGGCATCTGTGACATCTGTGACATCTGTGACATCTGTAGACATCTGTGGGCATCTGTGACATCTGTGGACATCTGTGGACATCTGTGACATATGTGGACATCTGTGGGCATCTGTGGACATTTGTGGGCATCTGTGACATCTGTGGGCATCTGTGACATCTGTGGACATCTGTGACCATCTGTGACATCTGTGGACATCTGTGGGCATCTGTGACATCTGTGACATCTGTGGGCATCTGTGACATTTGTGGACATCTGTGACCATCTGTGACATCTGTGGACATCTGTGACCATCTGTGGGCATCTGTGGGCATCTGTGACATTTTTGGGCATTTGTGGACATCTGTGGGCATCTGTGGACATCTGTGGGCATCTGTGACATCTGTGGACATCTGTGGGCATCTGTGACATCTGTGACATCTGTGACATCTGTAGACATCTGTGGGCATCTGTGACATCTGTGGACATCTGTGGACATCTGTGACATATGTGGACATCTGTGGGCATCTGTGGACATTTGTGGGCATCTGTGACATCTGTGGGCATCTGTGACATCTGTGGACATCTGTGACCATCTGTGACATCTGTGGACATCTGTGGGCATCTGTGACATCTGTGACATCTGTGGGCATCTGTGACATTTGTGGACATCTGTGAGCATCTGTGACATCTGTGGACATCTGTGGTTATCTGTGACATCTGTGGACATCTGTGGGCATCTGTGACATATGTGGACATCTGTGGGCATCTGTGACATCTGTGGACATCTGTGGGCATCTGTGACATCTGTGGGCATCTGTGGGCATCTGTGACATATGTGGACATCTTTGGGCATCTGTGGACATTTGTGGGCATCTGTGGACATTTGTGGGCATCTGTTACATCTGTGGACATCTGTGGGCATCTATGACATCTGTGGGCATCTGTGACCATCTGTGGGCATCTGTGGGCATCTGTGACATCTGTGGACATCTGTGGGCATCTGTTGACATCTGTTGGCATCTGTGACATCTGTGGACATCTGTGGGCATCTGTGACATCTGTGGACATCTGAAGGCATCTGTGGACATCTGTGACATCTGTGGGCATCTGTGACATCTGTGGACATCTGTGGGCATCTGTGACATCTGTGGGCATCTGTGACATCTGTGGACATCTGTGACATCTGTGGGCATCTGTGACATCTGTGGACATCTGTGACATCTGTGGGCATCTGTGACATCTGTAGACATCTGTGGGCATCTGTGACATCTGTGGACATCTGTGGGCATCTGTGACATATGTGGACATCTGTGGGCATCTGTGGACATCTGTGGGCATCTGTGACATCTGTGGGCATCTGTGACATCTGTGGACATCTGTGACCATCTGTGACATCTGTGGACATCTGTGACCATCTGCGGGCATCTGTGGGCATCTGTGACATTTTTGGGCATCTGTGGACATCTGTGGGCATCTTTGGACATCTGTGGGCATCTGTGACATCTGTGGACATCTGTGGGCATCTGTGACATCTGTGACATCTGTAGACATCTGTGGGCATCTGTGACATCTGTGGACATCTGTGGACATCTGTGACATATGTGGACATCTGTGGGCATCTGTGGACATCTGTGGGCATCTGTGACATCTGTGGGCATCTGTGACATCTGTGACCATCTGTGACATCTGTGGACATCTGTGACCATCTGTGGGCATCTGTGGGCATCTGTGACATATTTGGGCATCTGTGGACATCTGTGGGCATCTGTGGACATCTGTGGGCATATGTGACATCTGTGGACATCTGTGGACATCTGAAGGCATCTGTGGACATCTGTGACATCTGTGGGCATCTGTGACATCTGTGGACATCTGTGGGCATCTGTGACATCTGTGGGCATCTGTGACATCTGTGGACATCTGTGACATCTGTGGGCATCTGTGACATCTGTAGACATCTGTGGGCATCTGTGACATCTGTGGACATCTGTGGGCATCTGTGACATATGTGGACATCTGTGGGCATCTGTGGACATCTGTGGGCATCTGTGACATCTGTGGGCATCTGTGACATCTGTGGACATCTGTGACCATCTGTGACATCTGTGGACATCTGTGACCATCTGTGGGCATCTGTGGGCATCTGTGACATTTTTGGGCATCTGTGGACATCTCTGGGCATCTTTGGACATCTGTGGGCATCTCTGACATCTGTGGACATCTGTGGGCATCTGTGACATCTGTGACATCTGTGACATCTGTAGACATCTGTGGGCATCTGTGACATCTGTGGACATCTGTGGACATCTGTGACATATGTGGACATCTGTGGGCATCTGTGGACATCTGTGGGCATCTGTGACATCTGTGGGCATCTGTGACATCTGTGACCATCTGTGACATCTGTGGACATCTGTGACCATCTCTGGGCATCTGTGGGCATCTGTGACATATTTGGGCATCTGTGGACATCTGTGGGCATCTGTGACATCTGTGGACATCTGTGACATCTGTGGGCATCTGTGGACATCTGTGGGCATCTGTGACATCTGTGACATCTGTGGGCATCTGTGACATCTGTGGGCATCTGTGACATCTGTGACATCTGTGGGCATCTGTGACATCTGTGGGCATCTGTGACATCTGTGGGCATCTGTGGGCATCTGTGACATCTGTGGACATATGTGGGCATCTGTGACAATTGTGGACATCTGTGGGCATCTGTGACATCTGTGGACATCTGTGGGCATCTGTGACATCTGTGGACATCTGTGGGCATCTGTGACATCTGTGGACATCTGTGAGCATCTGTGACATCTGTGGACATCTGTGGTTATCTGTGACATCTGTGGACATCTGTGGGCATCTGTGACATATGTGGACATCTGTGGAAATCTGTGGACATCTGTGGGCATCTGTGACATCTGTGGGCATCTGTGACATCTGTGGACATCTGTGACCATCTGTGGGCATCTGTGGGCATCTGTGACATCTTTGGGCATCTGTGGGCATCTGTGACATATGTGGACATCTGTGGGCATCTGTGGACATTTGTGGGCATCTGTGGACATTTGTGGGCATCTGTTACATCTGTGGACATCTGTGGGCGTCTGTGGACATCTGTAGGCATCTGTGACATCTGTGGGCATCTGTGACATCTGTGCACATCTGTGGGCATCTGTGACATCTGTGACATCTGTGGGCATCTGTGGACATCTGTGGGCATCTTTGGGCATCTGTGGACATCTGTGACATCTGTGGACATCTGTGGGCATCTGGGACATCTGTGACATCTGTGGGCATCTGTGACATCTGTGGACATCTGTGGGCATCTGTGACATCTGTGGACATCTGTGGGCATCTGTGGACATCTGTGGGCATCTGTGACATCTGTGACATCTGTGGACATCTGTGGGAATCTGTGGGCATCTGTGACATCTGTGGACATCTGTGGACATCTGTGACATCTGTGACATCTGTGGACATCTGTGGGCATCTGTGACATCTGTGACATCTGTGGGCATCTGTGGACATCTGTGACATCTGTGGGCATCTGTGGGCATCTGTGGGCATCTGTGACATCTGTGGACATCTGTTGGCATCTGTGGACATCTGTGGGCATCTGTGACATCTGTGGGCATCTGTGGACATCTGTGGGCATCTGTGACATCTGTGGGCATCTGTGACATCTGTGGACATCTGTGGGCATCTGTGACATCTGTGGACATCTGTGGACATCTGTGACATCTGTGGGCATCTGTGACATCTGTGGGCATCTGTAGACATCTATGGGCATCTCTGGGCATCTGTGACATCTGTGGGCATCTGTGGGAATCTGTGACATCTGTGGACATCTGTGGGCATCTGTGACATCTGTGGACATCTGTGGGCATCTGTGGACATCTGTGGGCATCTGTGACATCTGTGGACATCTGTGGGCATCTGTGACATCTGTGGACATCTGTGGGCATCTGTGACATCTGTGGGCATCTGTGACATCTGTGGACATCTGTGACATCTGTGGGCATCTGTGACATCTGTGGGCATCTGTGACATCTGTGGACATCTGTGGGTATCTGTGACATCTGTGGACATCTATGGGCATCTGTGACATATGTGGACATCTGTGGAAATCTGTGGACATCTGTGGGCATCTGTGACATCTGTGGGCATCTGTGACATCTGTGGACATCTGTGACCATCTGTGGGCATCTGTGGGCATCTGTGACATCTTTGGGCATCTGTGGACATCTGTGACATATGTGGACATCTGTGGGCATCTGTGGACATTTGTGGGCATCTGTGGACATTTGTGGGCATCTGTTACATCTGTGGACATCTGTGGGCGTCTGTGGACATCTGTAGGCATCTGTGACATCTGTGGGCATCTGTGACATCTCTGCACATCTGTGGGCGTCTGTGACATCTGTGACATCTGTGGGCATCTGTGGACATCTGTGGGCATCTTTGGGCATCTGTGGACATCTGTGACATCTGTGGACATCTGTGGGCATCTGGGACATCTGTGACATCTGTGGGCATCTGTGACATCTGTGGACATCTGTGGGCATCTGTGACATCTGTGGGCATCTGTGACATCTGTGGACATCTGTGACATCTGTGGGCATCTGTGGGCATCTGTGACATCTGTGAGCATCTGTGACATCTGTGGACATCTGTGGGCATCTGTGACATCTGTGGACATCTGTGGGCATCTGTGACATATGTGGACATCTGTGGGCATCTGTGGACATTTGTGGGCATCTGTGGACATTTGTGGGCATCTGTTACATCTGTGGGCATCTGTGGGCATCTGTGGACATCTGTGGGCATCTGTGACATCTGTGGACATCTGTTGGCATCTGTGGGCATCTGTGACATCTGTGGACATCTGTTGGCATCTGTGGACATCTGTGGGCATCTGTGACATCTGTGGGCATCTGTGGGCATCTGTGACATCTGTGGACATCTGTGGGCATCTGTGGACATCTGTGGGCATCTGTGACATCTGTGGACATCTGTGGGCATCTGTGACATCTGTGGACATCTGTGGGCATCTGTGACATCTGTGGGCATCTGTGACATCTGTGACATCTGTGGACATCTGTGGACATCTGTGACATCTGTGGGCATCTGTGACATCTGTGGGCATCTGTGACATCTGTAGACATCTGTGGGCATCTTTAGACATCTGTGGGCATCTGTGACATCTGTGGACATCTGTGGACATCTGTGGGCATCTGTGGACATCTGTGGGGATCTGTGACATCTGTGGGCATCTGTGACATCTGTGGACATCTGTGACCATCTGTGGGCATCTGTGACATCTTTGGGCATCTGTGGACATCTGTGGGCATCTGTGGACATCTGTGGGCATCTGTGACATCTGTGGACATCTGTGACATCTGTGGGCATCTGTGACATCTGTGGACATCTGTGGGCATCTGTGACATCTGTGGGCATCTGTGACATCTGTGGACATCTGTGACATCTGTGGGCATCTGTGGACATCTGTGGGCATCTGTGAAATCTGTGGGCATCTCTGACATCTGTGGGCATCTGTGACATCTGTGAAATCTGTGGGCATCTGTGACATCTGTGGGCATTTGTGACATCTGTGGACATCTGTGGGCATCTGTGACATCTGTGGACATCTGTGAGCATCTGTGACATCTGTGGACATCTGTGGTTATCTGTGACATCTGTGGACATCTGTGGGCATCTGTGACATATGTGGACATTTGTGGGCATCTGTGGACATTTGTGGGCATCTGTGACATCTGTGGGCATCTGTGAAATCTTTGGACATCTGTGGGCATCTGTGACATCTGTGGACATCTGTGGGCATCTGTGACATATGTGGACATCTGTGGGCATCTGTGGGCATCTGTGGGCATCTGTGGACATTTGTTGGCATCTGTTACATCTGTGGACATCTGTGGGCGTCTGTGGACATCTGTAGGCATCTGTGACATCTGTGGGCATCTGTGACATCTGTGCACATCTGTGGGCATCTGTGACATCTGTGACATCTGTGGGCATCTGTGGACATCTGTGGGCATCTTTGGGCATCTGTGGACATCTGTGACATCTGTGGACATCTGTGGGCATCTGGGACATCTGTGACATCTGTGGGCATCTGTGACATCTGTGGACATCTGTGGGCATCTGTGGACATCTGTGGGCATCTGTGAAATCTGTGGGCATCTCTGACATCTGTGGGCATCTGTGACATCTGTGAAATCTGTGGGCATCTGTGACATCTGTGGGCATCTGTGACATCTGTGGGCATCTGTGACATCTGTGGACATCTGTGGGCATCTGTGACATCTGTGGACATCTGTGGACATCTGTGACATCTGTGGGCATCTGTGACATCTGTGGGCATCTGTAGACATCTATGGGCATCTGTGGGCATCTGTGACATCTGTGGGCATCTGTGGGAATCTGTGACATCTGTGGACATCTGTGGGCATCTGTGACATCTGTGGACATCTGTGGGCATCTGTGACATCTGTGGACATCTGTGGGCATCTGTGACATTTGTGGACAGCTGTGGGCATCTGTGACATCTGTGACATCTGTGGGCATCTGTGACATCTGTGGGCATCTGTGACATCTGTGACATCTGTGGGTATCTGTGACATCTGTGGACATCTGTGGTTATCTGTGACATCTGTGGACATCTGTGGTTATCTGTGACATCTGTGGACATCTGTGGGCATCTGTGGACATCTGTGGGCATATGTGACATCTTTGGGCATCTGTGGACATCTGTGGGCATCTGTGACATCTGTGGACATCTGTGACATCTGTGGGCATCTGTGACATCTGTGGACATCTGTGGACATCTGTGGGCATCTGTGACATCTGTGACATCTGTTGGCATCTGTGACATCTGTGGGCATCTGTGACTTCTGTGACATCTGTGGGCATCTGTGACATCTGTGGGCATCTGTGACATCTGTGGACATCTGTGGGCATCTGTGACATTTGTGGACATCTGTGGGCATCTGTGACATCCGTGGACATCTGTGGGCATCTGTGACATCTGTGGACATCTGTGGGCATCTGTGACATCTGTGGACATCTGTGACATCTGTGGACATCTGTGGACATCTGTGGTTATCTGTCACATCTGTGCGCATCTGTGACATATGTGGACATCTGTGGGCATCTGTGGACATTGTGGGCATCTGTGGACTTTTGTGGGCATCTGTGACATCTGTGGGCATCTGTGGACATCTGTGGGCATCTGTGACATCTGTGGACATCTGTGGGCATCTGTGACATATGTGGACATCTGTGGGCATCTGTGGACATTTGTGGGCATCTGTGGACATTTGTGGGCATCTGTTACATCTGTGGACATCTGTGGGCATCTGTGGACATCTGTGGGCATCTGTGACATCTGTGGGCATCTGTGACATCTGTGGACATCTGTGGGCATCTGTGTCATCTGTGCAATCTGTGGGCATCTGTGGACATCTGTGGGCATCTGTGGGCATCTGTGGACATCTGTGGGCATCTGTGAAATCTGTGGGCATCTCTGACATCTGTGGGCATCTGTGACATCTGTGAAATCTGTGGGCATCTGTGACATCTGTGGGCATTTGTGACATCTGTGGACATCTGTGGGCATCTGTGACATCTGTGGACATCTGTGAGCATCTGTGACATCTGTGGACATCTGTGGTTATCTGTGACATCTGTGGACATCTGTGGGCATCTGTGACATATGTGGACATTTGTGGGCATCTGTGGACATTTGTGGGCATCTGTGACATCTGTGGGCATCTGTGAAATCTTTGGACATCTGTGGGCATCTGTGACATCTGTGGACATCTGTGGGCATCTGTGACATATGTGGACATCTGTGGGCATCTGTGGGCATCTGTGGGCATCTGTGGACATTTGTTGGCATCTGTTACATCTGTGGACATCTGTGGGCGTCTGTGGACATCTGTAGGCATCTGTGACATCTGTGGGCATCTGTGACATCTGTGCACATCTGTGGGCATCTGTGACATCTGTGACATCTGTGGGCATCTGTGGACATCTGTGGGCATCTTTGGGCATCTGTGGACATCTGTGACATCTGTGGACATCTGTGGGCATCTGGGACATCTGTGACATCTGTGGGCATCTGTGACATCTGTGGACATCTGTGGGCATCTGTGGACATCTGTGGGCATCTGTGAAATCTGTGGGCATCTCTGACATCTGTGGGCATCTGTGACATCTGTGAAATCTGTGGGCATCTGTGACATCTGTGGGCATCTGTGACATCTGTGGGCATCTGTGACATCTGTGGACATCTGTGGGCATCTGTGACATCTGTGGACATCTGTGGACATCTGTGACATCTGTGGGCATCTGTGACATCTGTGGGCATCTGTAGACATCTATGGGCATCTGTGGGCATCTGTGACATATGTGGGCATCTGTGGGAATCTGTGACATCTGTGGACATCTGTGGGCATCTGTGACATCTGTGGACATCTGTGGGCATCTGTGACATCTGTGGACATCTGTGGGCATCTGTGACATTTGTGGACAGCTGTGGGCATCTGTGACATCTGTGACATCTGTGGGCATCTGTGACATCTGTGGGCATCTGTGACATCTGTGACATCTGTGGGTATCTGTGACATCTGTGGACATCTGTGGTTATCTGTGACATCTGTGGACATCTGTGGTTATCTGTGACATCTGTGGACATCTGTGGGCATCTGTGGACATCTGTGGGCATATGTGACATCTTTGGGCATCTGTGGACATCTGTGGGCATCTGTGACATCTGTGGACATCTGTGACATCTGTGGGCATCTGTGACATCTGTGGACATCTGTGGACATCTGTGGGCATCTGTGACATCTGTGACATCTGTTGGCATCTGTGACATCTGTGGGCATCTGTGACTTCTGTGACATCTGTGGGCATCTGTGACATCTGTGGGCATCTGTGACATCTGTGGACATCTGTGGGCATCTGTGACATTTGTGGACATCTGTGGGCATCTGTGACATCCGTGGACATCTGTGGGCATCTGTGACATCTGTGGACATCTGTGGGCATCTGTGACATCTGTGGACATCTGTGACATCTGTGGACATCTGTGGACATCTGTGGTTATCTGTCACATCTGTGCGCATCTGTGACATATGTGGACATCTGTGGGCATCTGTGGACATTGTGGGCATCTGTGGACTTTTGTGGGCATCTGTGACATCTGTGGGCATCTGTGGACATCTGTGGGCATCTGTGACATCTGTGGACATCTGTGGGCATCTGTGACATATGTGGACATCTGTGGGCATCTGTGGACATTTGTGGGCATCTGTGGACATTTGTGGGCATCTGTTACATCTGTGGACATCTGTGGGCATCTGTGGACATCTGTGGGCATCTGTGACATCTGTGGGCATCTGTGACATCTGTGGACATCTGTGGGCATCTGTGACATCTGTGCAATCTGTGGGCATCTGTGGACATCTGTGGGCATCTGTGGGCATCTGTGACATCTGTGGACATCTGTGGGCATCTGTGACAGCTGTGACAGCTGTGGGCATCTGTGACATCTGTGGACATCTGTGGGAATCTGTGACATCTGTGGGCATCTGTGACATCTGTGGACATCTGTGACATCTGTGGGCATCTGTGGGCATCTGTGACATCTGTGAGCATCTGTGACATCTGTGGACATCTGTGGGCATCTGTGACATCTGTGGACATCTGTGGGCATCTGTGACATCTGTGGACATCTGTGGGCATCTGTGGACATCTGTGGGCATCTGTGAAATCTGTGGGCATCTCTGACATCTGTGGGCATCTGTGACATCTGTGAAATCTGTGGGCATCTGTGACATCTGTGGGCATCTGTGACATCTGTGGGCATCTGTGACATCTGTGGACATCTGTGGGCATCTGTGACATCTGTGGACATCTGTGGACATCTGTGACATCTGTGGGCATCTGTGACATCTGTGGGCATCTGTAGACATCTATGGGCATCTGTGGGCATCTGTGACATCTGTGGGCATCTGTGGGAATCTGTGACATCTGTGGACATCTGTGGGCATCTGTGACATCTGTGGACATCTGTGGGCATCTGTGACATCTGTGGACATCTGTGGGCATCTGTGACATTTGTGGACAGCTGTGGGCATCTGTGACATCTGTGACATCTGTGGGCATCTGTGACATCTGTGGGCATCTGTGACATCTGTGACATCTGTGGGTATCTGTGACATCTGTGGACATCTGTGGTTATCTGTGACATCTGTGGACATCTGTGGTTATCTGTGACATCTGTGGACATCTGTGGGCATCTGTGGACATCTGTGGGCATATGTGACATCTTTGGGCATCTGTGGACATCTGTGGGCATCTGTGACATCTGTGGACATCTGTGACATCTGTGGGCATCTGTGACATCTGTGGACATCTGTGGACATCTGTGGGCATCTGTGACATCTGTGACATCTGTTGGCATCTGTGACATCTGTGGGCATCTGTGACTTCTGTGACATCTGTGGGCATCTGTGACATCTGTGGGCATCTGTGACATCTGTGGACATCTGTGGGCATCTGTGACATTTGTGGACATCTGTGGGCATCTGTGACATCCGTGGACATCTGTGGGCATCTGTGACATCTGTGGACATCTGTGGGCATCTGTGACATCTGTGGACATCTGTGACATCTGTGGACATCTGTGGACATCTGTGGTTATCTGTCACATCTGTGCGCATCTGTGACATATGTGGACATCTGTGGGCATCTGTGGACATTGTGGGCATCTGTGGACTTTTGTGGGCATCTGTGACATCTGTGGGCATCTGTGGACATCTTTGGGCATCTGTGACATCTGTGGACATCTGTGGGCATCTGTGACATATGTGGACATCTGTGGGCATCTGTGGACATTTGTGGGCATCTGTGGACATTTGTGGGCATCTGTTACATCTGTGGACATCTGTGGGCATCTGTGGACATCTGTGGGCATCTGTGACATCTGTGGGCATCTGTGACATCTGTGGACATCTGTGGGCATCTGTGACATCTGTGCAATCTGTGGGCATCTGTGGACATCTGTGGGCATCTGTGGGCATCTGTGACATCTGTGGACATCTGTGGGCATCTGTGACAGCTGTGACAGCTGTGGGCATCTGTGACATCTGTGGACATCTGTGGGAATCTGTGACATCTGTGGGCATCTGTGACATCTGTGGACATCTGTGACATCTGTGGGCATCTGTGGGCATCTGTGACATCTGTGAGCATCTGTGACATCTGTGGACATCTGTGGGCATCTGTGACATCTGTGGACATCTGTGGGCATCTGTGACATCTGTGGACATCTGTGGGCATCTGTGGACATTTGTGGGCATCTGTTACATCTGTGGACATCTGTGGGCATCTGTGGACATCTGTGGGCATCTATGACATCTGTGGGCATCTGTGACCATCTGTGGGCATCTGTGGGCATCTGTGACATCTGTGGACATCTGTGGGCATCTGTGGACATCTGTGGGCATCTGTGACATCTGTGGACATCTGTGGGCATCTGTGACATCTGTGGACATCTGTGGGCATCTGTGGGCATCTGTGACATCTGTGGGAATCTGTGACATCTGTGGACATCTGTGGGCATCTGTGACATCTGTGGGCATCTGTGACATCTGTGGACATCTGTGACATCTGTGGGCATCTGTGACATCTGTGGGCATCTGTGACATCTGTAGACATCTGTGGGCATCTGTGACATCTGTGGACATCTGTGGGCATCTGTGACATATGTGGACATCTGTGGGCATCTGTGGACATCTGTGGGCATATGTGACATCTGTGGGCATCTGTGACATCTGTGGACATCTGTGACCATCTGTGACATCTGTGGACATCTGTGACCATCTGTGGGCATCTGTTACATTTTTGGGCATCTGTGGACATCTGTGGGCATCTTTGGGCATCTGTGACATCTGTTACATCTGTGGACATCTGTGGGCATCTGTGGACATCTGTGGGCATCTATGACATCTGTGGGCATCTGTGACATCTGTGGACATCTGTGAGCATCTGTGACATCTGTGGACATCTGTGGGCATCTGTGGGCATCTGTGACATCTGTGGGCATCTGTGGGCATCTGTGACATCTGTGAGCATCTGTGACATCTGTGGACATCTGTGGGCATCTGTGACATCTGTGGACATCTGTGGGCATCTGTGACATCTGTGGACATCTGTGGGCATCTGTGGACATTTGTGGGCATCTGTGGACATTTGTGGGCATCTGTTACATCTGTGGACATCTGTGGGCATCTGTGGACATCTGTGGGCATCTATGACATCTGTGGGCATCTGTGACCATCTGTGGGCATCTGTGGGCATCTGTGACATCTGTGGGCATCTGTGGACATTTGTGGGCATCTGTGGACATTTGTGGGCATCTGTTACATCTGTGGACATCTGTGACATCTGTGGACATCTGTGACCATCTGTGGGCATCTGTGGGCATCTGTTACATTTTTGGGCATCTGTGGACATCTGTGGGCATCTTTGGGCATCTGTGACATCTGTTACATCTGTGGACATCTGTGGGCATCTGTGGACATCTGTGGGCATCTATGACATCTGTGGGCATCTGTGACATCTGTGGACATCTGTGGGCATCTGTGACATCTGTGGACATCTGTGGGCATCTGTGGGCATCTGTGACATCTGTGGGCATCTGTGGGCATCTGTGACATCTGTGAGCATCTGTGACATCTGTGGACATCTGTGGGCATCTGTGACATCTGTGGACATCTGTGGGCATCTGTGACATCTGTGGACATCTGTGGGCATCTGTGGACATTTGTGGGCATCTGTGGACATTTGTGGGCATCTGTTACATCTGTGGACATCTGTGGGCATCTGTGGACATCTGTGGGCATCTATGACATCTGTGGGCATCTGTGACCATCTGTGGGCATCTGTGGGCATCTGTGACATCTGTGGGCATCTGTGGACATTTGTGGGCATCTGTGGACATTTGTGGGCATCTGTTACATCTGTGGACATCTGTGGGCATCTGTGGACATCTGTGGGCATCTATGACATCTGTGGGCATCTGTGACCATCTGTGGGCATCTGTGGGCATCTGTGGACATCTGTGGGCATCTGTGACATCTGTGGACATCTGTGGGCATCTGTGACATCTGTGGACATCTGTGGGCATCTGTGGGCATCTGTGACATCTGTGGGCATCTGTGACATCTGTGGACATCTGTGACATCTGTGGGCATCTGTGACATCTGTGGACATCTGTGACATCTGTGGGCATCTGTGACATCTGTGGGCATCTGTGACATCTGTAGACATCTGTGGGCATCTGTGACATCTGTGGACATCTGTGGGCATCTGTGACATATGTGGACATCTGTGGGCATCTGTGGACATCTGTGGGCATCTGTGACATCTGTGGGCATCTGTGACATCTGTGGACATCTGTGACCATCTGTGACATCTGTGGACATCTGTGACCATCTGTGGGCATCTGTGGGCATCTGTTACATTTTTGGGCATCTGTGGACATCTGTGGGCATCTTTGGGCATCTGTGACATCTGTTACATCTGTGGACATCTGTGGGCATCTGTGGACATCTGTGGGCATCTATGACATCTGTGGGCATCTGTGACATCTGTGGACATCTGTGGGCATCTGTGACATCTGTGGACATCTGTGGGCATCTGTGGGCATCTGTGACATCTGTGGGCATCTGTGACATCTGTGGACATCTGTGGGCATCTGTGACATCTTTGGGCATCTGTGACATCTGTGGACATCTGTGACATCTGTGGGCATCTGTGACATCTGTGGGCATCTGTGACATCTGTAGACATCTGTGGGCATCTGTGACATCTGTGGACATCTGTGGGTATCTGTGACATATGTGGACATCTGTGGGCATCTGTGGACATCTGTGGGCATCTTTGACATCTGTGGGCATCTGTGACATCTGTGGACATCTGTGACCATCTGTGGGCATCTGTGGGCATCTGTGACATTTTTGGGCATCTGTGGACATCTGTGGGCATCTGTGGACTTCTGTGGGCATCTGTGACATCTGTGGACATCTGTGACATCTGTGGGCATCTGTGACATCTGTGGACATCTGTGGGCATCTGTGACATCTGTGGACATCTGTGACATCTGTGGGCATCTCTGACATCTGTGGGCATCTGTGACATCTGTGAAATATGTGGGCATCTGTGACATATGTGGGCATCTGTGACATCTGTGGGCATCTGTGGGCATCTGTGACATTTGTGGACATCTGTGGGCATCTGTGACATCTGTGGGCATCTGTGACATCTGTGGGCATCTGTGGGCATCTGTGACATCTGTGGACATCTGTGGGCATCTGTGACATTTGTGGACATCTGTGGGCATCTGTGACATCTGTGGACATCTGTGGGCATCTGTGACATCTGTGGACATCTGTGGGCATCTGTGACATCTGTGACATCTGTGGGCATCTGTGACATTTGTGGACATCTGTGAGCATCTGTGACATCTGTGGACATCTGTGGTTATCTGTGACATCTGTGGACATCTGTGGGCATCTGTGACATATGTGGACATCTGTGGGCATCTGTGACATATGTGGACATCTTTGGGCATCTGTGGACATTTGTGGGCATCTGTGGACATTTGTGGGCATCTGTTACATCTGTTGACATCTGTGAAATCTGTGGGCATCTGTGACATCTGTGGGCATCTGTGGGTATCTGTGGGCATTTATGACATCTGTGGGCATCTGTGACCATCTGTGGGCATCTGTGGGCATCTGTGACATCTGTGGACATCTGTGGGCATCTGTGGACATCTGTGGGCATCTGTGACATCTGTGGACATCTGTGGCCATCTGTGACATCTGTGGGCATCTGTGGGCATCTGTGACATCTGTGGGCATCTGTGACATCTGTGGACATCTGTGGGCATCTGTGACATCTGTGGGCATCTGTGACATCTGTGGAAATCTGTGACATCTGTGGGCATCTGTGACATCTGTGGGCATCTGTGACATCTGTAGACATCTGTGGGCATCTGTGACATCTGTGGACATCTGTGGGCATCTGTGACATATGTGGACATCTGTGGGCATCTGTGGACATCTGTGGGCATCTGTGACATCTGTGGGCATCTGTGACATCTGTGGACATCTGTGACCATCTGTGACATCTGTGGACATCTGTGACCATCTGTGGGCATCTGTGGGCATCTGTGACATTTTTGGGCATCTGTGGACATCTGTGGGCATCTGTGGACATCTGTGGGCATCTGTGACATCTGTGGACATCTGTGGGCATCTGTGACATCTGTGACATCTGTGACATCTGTAGACATCTGTGGGCATCTGTGACATCTGTGGACATCTGTGGACATCTGTGACATATGTGGACATCTGTGGGCATCTGTGGACATTTGTGGGCATCTGTGACATCTGTGGGCATCTGTGACATCTGTGGACATCTGTGACCATCTGTGACATCTGTGGACATCTGTGGGCATCTGTGACATCTGTGACATCTGTGGGCATCTGTGACATTTGTGGACATCTGTGAGCATCTGTGACATCTGTGGACATCTGTGGTTATCTGTGACATCTGTGGACATCTGTGGGCATCTGTGACATATGTGGACATCTGTGGGCATCTGTGACATCTGTGGACATCTGTGGGCATCTGTGACATCTGTGGGCATCTGTGGGCATCTGTGACATATGTGGACATCTGTGGACATCTGTGGGCATCTATGACATCTGTGGGCATCTGTGACCATCTGTGGGCATCTGTGGGCATCTGTGACATCTGTGGACATCTGTGGGCATCTGTTGACATCTGTGGGCATCTGTGACATCTGTGGACATCTGTGGGCATCTGTGACATCTGTGGACATCTGAAGGCATCTGTGGACATCTGTGACATCTGTGGGCATATGTGACATCTGTGGACATCTGTGGGCATCTGTGACATCTGTGGGCATCTGTGACATCTGTGGACATCTGTGACATCTGTGGGCATCTGTGACATCTGTAGACATCTGTGGGCATCTGTGACATCTGTGGGCATCTGTGACATCTGTGGACATCTGTGGGCATCTGTGACATCTGTGGGCATCTGTGACATCTGTGGACATCTGTGGGCATCTGTGACATCTGTGGACATCTGTGGGCATCTGTGACATCTGTGGGCATCTGTGACATCTGTGGACATCTGTGACATCTGTGGGCATCTGTGACATCTGTGGGCATCTGTGACATCTGTAGACATCTGTGGGCATCTGTGACATCTGTGGACATCTGTGGGCATCTGTGACATATGTGGACATCTGTGGGCATCTGTGGACATCTGTGGGCATCTGTGACATCTGTGGGCATCTGTGACATCTGTGGACATCTGTGACCATCTGTGACATCTGTGGACATCTGTGACCATCTGTGGGCATCTGTGGGCATCTGTGACATTTTTGGGCATCTGTGGAGATCTGTGGGCATCTGTGGACATCTGTGGGCATCTGTGACATCTGTGGACATCTGTGGGCATCTGTGACATCTGTGACATCTGTGACATCTGTAGACATCTGTGGGCATCTGTGACATCTGTGGACATCTGTGGACATCTGTGACATATGTGGACATCTGTGGGCATCTGTGGACATTTGTGGGCATCTGTGACATCTGTGGGCATCTGTGACATCTGTGGACATCTGTGACCATCTGTGACATCTGTGGACATCTGTGGGCATCTGTGACATCTGTGACATCTGTGGGCATCTGTGACATTTGTGGACATCTGTGACCATCTGTGACATCTGTGGACATCTGTGACCATCTGTGGGCATCTGTGGGCATCTGTGACATTTTTGGGCATTTGTGGACATCTGTGGGCATCTGTGGACATCTGTGGGCATCTGTGACATCTGTGGACATCTGTGGGCATCTGTGACATCTGTGACATCTGTGACATCTGTAGACATCTGTGGGCATCTGTGACATCTGTGGACATCTGTGGACATCTGTGACATATGTGGACATCTGTGGGCATCTGTGGACATTTGTGGGCATCTGTGACATCTGTGGGCATCTGTGACATCTGTGGACATCTGTGACCATCTGTGACATCTGTGGACATCTGTGGGCATCTGTGACATCTGTGACATCTGTGGGCATCTGTGACATTTGTGGACATCTGTGAGCATCTGTGACATCTGTGGACATCTGTGGTTATCTGTGACATCTGTGGACATCTGTGGGCATCTGTGACATATGTGGACATCTGTGGGCATCTGTGACATCTGTGGACATCTGTGGGCATCTGTGACATCTGTGGGCATCTGTGGGCATCTGTGACATATGTGGACATCTTTGGGCATCTGTGGACATTTGTGGGCATCTGTGGACATTTGTGGGCATCTGTTACATCTGTGGACATCTGTGGGCATCTATGACATCTGTGGGCATCTGTGACCATCTGTGGGCATCTGTGGGCATCTGTGACATCTGTGGACATCTGTGGGCATCTGTTGACATCTGTTGGCATCTGTGACATCTGTGGACATCTGTGGGCATCTGTGACATCTGTGGACATCTGAAGGCATCTGTGGACATCTGTGACATCTGTGGGCATCTGTGACATCTGTGGACATCTGTGGGCATCTGTGACATCTGTGGGCATCTGTGACATCTGTGGACATCTGTGACATCTGTGGGCATCTGTGACATCTGTGGACATCTGTGACATCTGTGGGCATCTGTGACATCTGTAGACATCTGTGGGCATCTGTGACATCTGTGGACATCTGTGGGCATCTGTGACATATGTGGACATCTGTGGGCATCTGTGGACATCTGTGGGCATCTGTGACATCTGTGGGCATCTGTGACATCTGTGGACATCTGTGACCATCTGTGACATCTGTGGACATCTGTGACCATCTGCGGGCATCTGTGGGCATCTGTGACATTTTTGGGCATCTGTGGACATCTGTGGGCATCTTTGGACATCTGTGGGCATCTGTGACATCTGTGGACATCTGTGGGCATCTGTGACATCTGTGACATCTGTGACATCTGTAGACATCTGTGGGCATCTGTGACATCTGTGGACATCTGTGGACATCTGTGACATATGTGGACATCTGTGGGCATCTGTGGACATCTGTGGGCATCTGTGACATCTGTGGGCATCTGTGACATCTGTGACCATCTGTGACATCTGTGGACATCTGTGACCATCTGTGGGCATCTGTGGGCATCTGTGACATATTTGGGCATCTGTGGACATCTGTGGGCATCTGTGGACATCTGTGGGCATATGTGACATCTGTGGACATCTGTGGACATCTGAAGGCATCTGTGGACATCTGTGACATCTGTGGGCATCTGTGACATCTGTGGACATCTGTGGGCATCTGTGACATCTGTGGGCATCTGTGACATCTGTGGACATCTGTGACATCTGTGGGCATCTGTGACATCTGTAGACATCTGTGGGCATCTGTGACATCTGTGGACATCTGTGGGCATCTGTGACATATGTGGACATCTGTGGGCATCTGTGGACATCTGTGGGCATCTGTGACATCTGTGGGCATCTGTGACATCTGTGGACATCTGTGACCATCTGTGACATCTGTGGACATCTGTGACCATCTGTGGGCATCTGTGGGCATCTGTGACATTTTTGGGCATCTGTGGACATCTCTGGGCATCTTTGGACATCTGTGGGCATCTCTGACATCTGTGGACATCTGTGGGCATCTGTGACATCTGTGACATCTGTGACATCTGTAGACATCTGTGGGCATCTGTGACATCTGTGGACATCTGTGGACATCTGTGACATATGTGGACATCTGTGGGCATCTGTGGACATCTGTGGGCATCTGTGACATCTGTGGGCATCTGTGACATCTGTGACCATCTGTGACATCTGTGGACATCTGTGACCATCTCTGGGCATCTGTGGGCATCTGTGACATATTTGGGCATCTGTGGACATCTGTGGGCATCTGTGGACATCTGTGGGCATCTGTGACATCTGTGGACATCTGTGGGCATCTGTGACATCTGTGACATCTGTGGGCATCTGAGGACATTTGTGGACATCTGTGGGCATCTGTGACATCTGTGGGCATCTGTGACATCTGTGGACATCTGTGACATCTGTGGGCATCTGTGACATCTGTGAGCATCTGTGACATCTGTGGACATCTGTGGGCATCTGTGACATCTGTGGACATCTGTGGGCATCTGTGACATCTGTGGACATCTGTGGGCATCTGTGGACATTTGTGGGCATCTGTGGACATCTGTGGACATCTGTGGGCATCTGTGGACATCTGTGGGCATCTATGACATCTGTGGGCATCTGTGACATCTGTGGACATCTGTGGGCATCTGTGGGCATCTGTGACATCTGTGGACATCTGTGGGCATCTGTGACATCTGTGGACATCTGTGGGCATCTGTGACATCTGTGGACATCTGTGGGCATCTGTGGGCATCTGTGACATCTGTGGGCATCTGTGACATCTGTGGACATCTGTGGGCATCTGTGACATCTGTGGGCATCTGTGACATCTGTGGACATCTGTGACATCTGTGGGCATCTGTGACATCTGTGGGCATCTGTGACATCTGTAGACATCTGTGGGCATCTGTGACATCTGTGGACATCTGTGGGCATCTGTGGCATCTGTGACATATGTGGACATCTGTGGGCATCTGTGGACATCTGTGGGCATCTGTGACATCTGTGGGCATCTGTGACATCTGTGGACATCTGTGACCATCTGTGACATCTGTGGACATCTGTGACCATCTGTGGGCATCTGTGGGCATCTGTGACATTTTTGGGCATCTGTGGACATCTGTGGGCATCTGTGGACATCTGTGGGCATCTGTGACATCTGTGGACATCTGTGGGCATCTGTGACATCTGTGACATCTGTAGACATCTGTGGGCATCTGTGACATCTGTGGACATCTGTGGACATCTGTGACATATGTGGACATCTGTGGGCATCTGTGGACATCTGTGGGCATCTGTGACATCTGTGGGCATCTGTGACATCTGTGGACATCTGTGACCATCTGTGACATCTGTGGACATCTGTGACCATCTGTGGGCATCTGTGACATATTTGGGCATCTGTGGACATCTGTGGGCATCTGTGGACATCTGTGGGCACCTGTGACATCTGTGACATCTGTGGGCATCTGTGGACATTTGTGGACATCTGTGGGCATCTGTGACATCTGTGGGCATCTGTGACATCTGTGGACATCTGTGACATCTGTGGGCATCTGTGACATCTGTGAGCATCTGTGACATCTGTGGACATCTGTGGGCATCTGTGACATCTGTGGACATCTGTGGGCATCTGTGACATCTGTGGACATCTGTGGGCATCTGTGGACATTTGTGGGCATCTGTTACATCTGTGGACATCTGTGGGCATCTGTGGACATCTGTGGGCATCTATGACATCTGTGGGCATCTGTGACATCTGTGGACATCTGTGGGCATCTGTGGGCATCTGTGACATCTGTGGACATCTGTGGGCATCTGTGGACATCTGTGGGCATCTGTGACATCTGTGGACATCTGTGGGCATCTGTGACATCTGTGGACATCTGTGGGCATCTGTGGGCATCTGTGACATCTGTGGGCATCTGTGACATCTGTGGACATCTGTGGGCATCTGTGACATCTGTGGGCATCTGTGACATCTGTGGACATCTGTGACATCTGTGGGCATCTGTGACATCTGTGGGCATCTGTGACATCTGTAGACATCTGTGGGCATCTGTGACATCTTTGGACATCTGTGGGCATCTGTGACATATGTGGACATCTGTGGGCATCTGTGGACATCTGTGGGCATCTGTGACATCTGTGGGCATCTGTGACATCTGTGGACATCTGTGACCATCTGTGGGCATCTGTGGGCATCTGTGACATTTTTGGATATCTGTGGACATCTGTGGGCATCTGTGGACTTCTGTGGGCATCTGTGACATCTGTGGACATCTGTGACATCTGTGGGCATCTGTGACATCTGTGGACATCTGTGGGCATCTGTGACATCTGTGGACATCTGTGACATCTGTGGGCATCTGTGACATCTGTGGGCATCTGTGACATCTGTAGACATCTGTGGGCATCTGTGACATCTGTGGACATCTGTGGGCATCTGTGACATATGTGGACATCTGTGGGCATCTGTGGACATCTGTGGGCATCTGTGACATCTGTGGGCATCTGTGACATCTGTGGACATCTGTGACCATCTGTGGGCATCTGTGGGCATCTGTGACATTTTTGGGCATCTGTGGACATCTGTGGGCATCTGTGGACATCTGTGGGCATCTGTGACATCTGTGGACATCTGTGGGCATCTGTGACATCTGTGACATCTGTGACATCTGTAGACATCTGTGGGCATCTGTGACATCTGTGGACATCTGTGGACATCTGTGACATATGTGGACATCTGTGGGCATCTGTGGACATCTGTGGGCATCTGTGACATCTGTGGGCATCTGTGACATCTGTGGACATCTGTGACCATCTGTGACATCTGTGGACATCTGTGACCATCTGTGGGCATCTGTGGGCATCTGTGGGCATCTGTGACATATTTGGGCATCTGTGGACATCTGTGGGCATCTGTGGACATCTGTGGGCATCTGTGACATCTGTGGACATCTGTGGGCATCTGTGACATCTGTGACATCTGTGGGCATCTGTGACATCTGTGGACATCTCTGGGCATCTGTGACATCTGTGGGCATCTGTGACATCTGTGGGCATCTGTGGACATCTGTGGGCATCTGTGACATCTGTGGACATCTGTGGGCATCTGTGACATCTGCGACATCTTTGGGCATCTGTGGACATTTGTGGACATCTGTGGGCATCTGTGACATCTGTGGGCATCTGTGACATCTGTGGACATCTGTGACATCTGTGGGCATCTGTGACATCTGTGAGCATCTGTGACATCTGTGGACATCTGTGGGCATCTGTGACATCTGTGGACATCTGTGGGCATCTATGACATCTGTGGACATCTCTGGGCATCTGTGGACATTTGTGGGCATCTGTTACATCTGTGGACATCTGTGGGCATCTGTGGACATTTGTGGGCATCTATGACATCTGTGGGCATCTGTGACATCTGTGGACATCTGTGGGCATCTGTGGGCATCTGTGACATCTGTGGACATCTGTGGGCATCTGTGGACATCTGTGGGCATCTGTGACATCTGTGGACATCTGTGGGCATCTGTGACATCTGTGGACATCTGTGGGCATCTGTGGGCATCTGTGACATCTGTGGGCATCTGTGACATCTGTGGACATCTGTGGGCATCTGTGACATCTGTGGGCATCTGTGACATCTGTGGACATCTGTGACATCTGTGGGCATCTGTGACATCTGTGGGCATCTGTGACATCTGTAGACATCTGTGGGCATCTGTGACATCTGTGGACATCTGTGGGCATCTGTGACATATGTGGACATCTGTGGGCATCTGTGGACATCTGTGGGCATCTGTGACATCTGTGGGCATCTGTGACATCTGTGGACATCTGTGACCATCTGTGGGCATCTGTGGGCATCTGTGACATTTTTGGGCATCTGTGGACATCTGTGGGCATCTGTGGACTTCTGTGGGCATCTGTGACATCTGTGGACATCTGTGACATCTGTGGGCATCTGTGACATCTGTGGACATCTGTGGGCATCTGTGACATCTGTGGACATCTGTGACATCTGTGGGCATCTGTGACATCTGTAGACATCTGTGGGCATCTGTGACATCTGTGGACATCTGTGGGCATCTGTGACATATGTGGACATCTGTGGGCATCTGTGGACATCTGTGGGCATCTGTGACATCTGTGGGCATCTGTGACATCTGTGGACATCTGTGACCATCTGTGACATCTGTGGACATCTGTGACCATCTGTGGGCATCTGTGGGCCTCTGTGACATTTTTGGGCATCTGTGGACATCTGTGGGCATCTGTGGACATCTGTGGGCATCTGTGACATCTGTGGACATCTGTGGGCATCTGTGACATCTGTGACATCTGTGACATCTGTGACATCTGTAGACATCTGTGGGCATCTGTGACATCTGTGGACATCTGTGGACATCTGTGACATATGTGGACATCTGTGGGCATCTGTGGACATCTGTGGGCATCTGTGACATCTGTGGGCATCTGTGACATCTGTGGACATCTGTGACCATCTGTGACATCTGTGGACATCTGTGACCATCTGTGGGCATCTGTGGGCATCTGTGACATATTTGGGCATCTGTGGACATCTGTGGGCATCTGTGGACATCTGTGGGCATCTGTGACATCTGTGGACATCTTTGGGCATCTGTGACATCTGTGGACATCTCTGGGCATCTGTGACATCTGTGGGCATCTGTGACATCTGTGGACATCTGTGACATCTGTGGGCATCTGTGACATCTGTGAGCATCTGTGACATCTGTGGACATCTGTGGGCATCTGTGACATCTGTGGACATCTGTGGTTATCTGTGACATCTGTGGACATCTGTGGGCATCTGTGGACATTTGTGGGCATCTGTTACATCTGTGGACATCTGTGGGCATCTGTGGACATCTGTGGGCATCTGTGACATCTGTGGACATCTGTGACATCTGTGGACATCTGTGGGCATCTGTGGGCATCTGTGACATCTGTGGACATCTGTGGGCATCTGTGGACATCTGTGGGCATCTGTGACATCTGTGGACTTCTGTGGGCATCTGTGACATCTGTGGACATCTGTGGGCATCTGTGGGCATCTGTGACATCTGTGGGCATCTGTGACATCTGTGGACATCTGTGGGCATCTGTGACATCTGTGGGCATCTGTGACATCTGTGGACATCTGTGACATCTGTGGGCATCTGTGACATCTGTGGGCATCTGTGACATCTGTAGACATCTGTGGGCATCTGTGACATCTGTGGACATCTGTGGGCATCTGTGACATATGTGGACATCTGTGGGCATCTGTGGACATCTGTGGGCATCTGTGACATCTATGGGCATCTGTGACATCTGTGGACATCTGTGGGCATCTGAGGACATCTGTGGGCATCTATGACATCTGTGGGCATCTGTGACATCTGTGGACATCTGTGGGCATCTGTGGACATCTGTGGGCATCTGTGTCATCTGTGGGCATCTGTGACATCTGTGGACATCTGTGACATCTGTGGTAATCTGTGACATCTGTGGGCATCTGTGACATCTGTGGACATCTGTGGGCATCTGTGACATATGTGGACATCTGTGGGCATCTGTGGACATCTGTGGGCATCTGCGACATCTGTGGGCATCTGTGACATCTGTGGACATCTGTGACCATCTGTGGGCATCTGTGGGCATCTGTGGGCATCTGTGACATTTTTGGGCATCTGTGGACATCTGTGGGCATCTGTGGACTTCTGTGGGCATCTGTGACATCTGTGGACATCTGTGGGCATCTGTGACATATGTGGACATCTGTGGGCATCTGTGGACATCTGTGGGCATCTGTGACATCTGTGGGCATCTGTGACATCTGTGGACATCTGTGGGCATCTGTGGACATCTGTGGGCATCTATGACATCTGTGGGCATCTGTGACATCTGTGGACATCTGTGGGCATCTGTGGACATCTGTGGGCATCTGTGACATCTGTGGGCATCTGTGACATCTGTGGACATCTGTGACATCTGTGGTAATCTGTGACATCTGTGGGCATCTGTGACATCTGTGGACATCTGTGGGCATCTGTGACATATGTGGACATCTGTGGGCATCTGTGGACATCTGTGGGCATCTGCGACATCTGTGGGCATCTGTGACATCTGTGGACATCTGTGACCATCTGTGGGCATCTGTGGGCATCTGTGACATTTTTGGGCATCTGTGGACATCTGTGGGCATCTGTGGACTTCTGTGGGCATCTGTGACATCTGTGGACATCTGTGACATCTGTGGGCATCTGTGACATCTGTGGACATCTGTGGGCATCTGTGACATCTGTGGACATCTGTGACATCTGTGGGCATCTGTGACATCTGTGGGCATCTGTGACATCTGTAGAAATCTGTGGGCATCTGTGACATCTGTGGACATCTGTGGGCATCTGTGACATATGTGGACATCTGTGGGCATGTGTGGACATCTGTGGGCATCTGTGACATCTGTGGGCATCTGTGACATCTGTGGACATCTGTGACCATCTGTGACATCTGTGGACATCTGTGACCATCTGTGGGCATCTGTGGGCATCTGTGACATTTTTGGGCATCTGTGGACATCTGTGGGCATCTGTGGACATCTGTGGGCATCTGTGACATCTGTGGACATCTGTGGGCATCTGTGACATCTGTGACATCTGTGACATCTGTAGACATCTGTGGGCATCTGTGACATCTGTGGACATCTGTGGACATCTGTGACATATGTGGACATCTGTGGGCATCTGTGGACATCTGTGACCATCTGTGGGCATCTGTGGGCATCTGTGACATATTTGGGCATCTGTGACCATCTGTGGGCATCTGTGGACATCTGTGGGCATTTGTGACATCTGTGGACATCTGTGGGCATCTGTGACATCTGTGACATCTGTGGGCATCTGTGGGCATCTGTGGACATCTGTGGGCATCTGTGACATCTGTGAAATCTGTGGGCATCTGTGACATCTGTGGGCATCTGTGACATCTGTGGGCATCTGTGACATCTGTGGGCATCTGTGACATCTGTGGGCATCTGTGGGCATCTGTGGACTTCTGTGGGCATCTGTGGGCATCTGTGACATTTGTGGACATCTGTGGGCATCTGTGACATCTGTGGACATCTGTGGGCATCTGTGACATCTGTGGGCATCTGTGACATCTGTGGACATCTGTGACATCTGTGGGCATCTGTGGACATCTGTGGGCATCTGTGACATCTGTGGGCATCTCTGACATCTGTGGGCATCTGTGACATCTGTGAAATCTGTGGGCATCTGTGACATCTGTGGGCATCTGTGACATCTGTGGGCATCTGTGGGCATCTGTGACATCTGTGGACATCTGTGGGCATCTGTGACATCTGTGGGCATCTGTGACATCTGTGGACATCTGTGGTTATCTGTGACATCTGTGGACATCTGTGGGCATCCGTGACATATGTGGACATCTGTGGGCATCTGTGGACATTTGTGGGCATCTGTGGACATTTGTGGGCATCTGTGACATCTGTGGGCATCTGTGACATCTGTGGACATCTGTGGGCATCTGTGACATCTGTGGACATCTGTGGGCATCTGTGACATATGTTGACATCTTTGGGCATCTGTGGACATTTGTGGGCATCTGTGGACATTTGTGGGCATCTGTTACATCTGTGGACATCTGTGGGCATCTGTGGACATCTGTGGGCATCTGTGACATCTGTGGGCATCTGTGACATCTGTGGGCATCTGTGACATCTGTGACATCTGTGACATCTGTGGGCATCTGTGACATCTGTGGACATCTGTGACATCTGTGGGCATCTGTGACATCTGTGGACATCTGTGGGCATCTGTGACATCTGTGGGCATCTGTGACATCTGTGGACATCTGTGACATCTGTGGGCATCTGTGACATCTGTGGACATCTGTGGGCATCTGTGACATCTGTGGGCATCTGTGACATCTGTGGACATCTGTGACATCTGTGGGCATCTGTGGACATCTGTGGGCATCTGTGACATCTGTGGGCATCTGTGACATCTGTGGGCATCTGTGACATCTGTGAAATCTGTGGGCATCTGTGACATCTGTGGGCATCTGTGACATCTGTGGGCATCTGTGGGCATCTGTGACATCTGTGGACATCTGTGGGCATCTGTGACATCTGTGGGCATCTGTGACATCTGTGGGCATCTGTGACATCTGTGGACATCTGTGGGCATCTGTGACATTTGTGGACATCTGTGGGCATCTGTGACATCTGTGGACATCTGTGGGCATCTGTGACATCTGTGGACATCTGTGGGCTTCTGTGACATCTGTGACATCTGTGGGCATCTGTGACATCTGTGGACATCTGTGAGCATCTGTGACATCTGTGGACATCTGTGGTTATCTGTGACATCTGTGGACATCTGTGGGCATCTGTGACATATGTGGACATCTGTGGGCATCTGTGGACATTTGTGGGCATCTGTGGACATTTGTGGGCATCTGTGACATCTGTGGGCATCTGTGACATCTGTGGACATCTGTGGGCATCTGTGACATCTGTGGACATCTGTGGGCATCTGTGACATATGTGGACATCTTTGGGCATCTGTGGACATTTGTGGGCATCTGTGGACATTTGTGGGCATCTGTTACATCTGTGGACATCTGTGGGCATCTGTGGACATCTGTGGGCATCTGTGACATCTGTGGGCATCTGTGACATCTGTGGACATCTGCGACATCTGTGGGCATCTGTGGACATCTGTGGGCATCTGTGACATCTGTGAAATCTGTGGGCATCTGTGACATCTGTGGGCATCTGTGACATCTGTGGGCATCTGTGGGTATCTGTGAAAAATGTGGACATCTGTGGGCATCTGTGACATTTGTGGACATCTGTGGGCATCTGTGACATCTGTGGACACCTGTGGGCATCTGTGACATCTGTGGACATCTGTGGGCATCTGTGACATCTGTGACATCTGTGGGCATCTGTGACATCTGTGGACATCTGTGAGCATCTGTGACATCTGTGGACATCTGTGGTTATCTGTGACATCTGTGGACATCTGTGGGCATCTGTGACATCTGTGGACATCTGTGGACATCTGTGACATCTGTGGGCATCTGTGACATCTGTGGACATCTGTGACATCTGTGGGCATCTGTGGACATCTGTGGGCATCTCTGAAAACTGTGGGCATCTGTGACATTTGTGAAATCTGTGGGCATCTTTTGACATCTGTGGACAACCGTGGCCATCTGTGACATCTGTGGACATCTGTGGGCATCTGTGACATCTGTGGACATCTGTGGGCATCTGTGACATCTGTGGGCATCTGTGACATCTGTGGACATCTGTGACATCTGTGGGCATCTGTGACATCTGTGACATCTGTAGACATCTGTGGACATCTGTGAGCATCTGTGACATCTGTGGACATCTGTGACATCTGTGGGCATCTGTGGACATCTGTGGGCATCTGTGACATCTGTGGGCATCTCTGACATCTGTGGGCATCTGTGACATCTGTGAAATCTGTGGGCATCTGTGACATCTGTGGGCATCTGTGACATCTGTGGGCATCTGTGGGCATCTGTGACATCTGTGGACATCTGTGGGCATCTGTGACATCTGTGGGCATCTGTGACATCTGTGGGCATCTGTGACATCTGTGGACATCTGTGGGCATCTGTGACATTTGTGGACATCTGTGGGCATCTGTGACATCTGTGGACATCTGTGGGCATCTGTGACATCTGTGGGCATCTGTGACATCTGTGACATCTGTGGGCATCTGTGACATCTGTGGACATCTGTGAGCATCTGTGACATCTGTGGACATCTGTGGTTATCTGTGACATCTGTGGGCATCTGTGACATATGTGGACATCTGTGGGCATCTGTGGACATTTGTGGGCATCTGTGGACATTTGTGGGCATCTGTGACATCTGTGGGCATCTGTGACATCTGTGGACATCTGTGGGCATCTGTGACATCTGTGGACATCTGTGGGCATCTGTGACATATGTGGACATCTTTGGGCATCTGTGGACATTTGTGGGCATCTGTGGACATTTGTGGGCATCTGTTACATCTGTGGACATCTGTGGGCATCTGTGGACATCTGTGGGCATCTGTGACATCTGTGGGCATCTGTGACATCTGTGGACATCTGTGACATATGTGGACATATTTGGGCATCTGTGGGCATCTGTGGACATTTGTGGGCATCCGTTACATCTGTGGACATCTGTGGGCATCTGTGGACATCTGTGGGCATCTGTGACATCTGTGGGCATCTGTGACATCTGTGGACATCTGTGGGCATCTGTGGACATCTGTGGGCATCTGTGACATCTGTGAAATCTGTGGGCATCTGTGACATCTGTGGGCATCTGTGACATCTGTGGGCATCTGTGGGTATCTGTGACATCTGTGGACATCTGTGGGCATCTGTGACATCTGTGGGCATCTGTGGGCATCTGTGACATCTGTGGGCATCTGTGACATCTGTGGACATCTGTGGGCATCTGTGACATCTGTGGACATCTGTGGGCATCTGTGACATCTGTGGGCATCTGTGACATCTGTGGGCATCTGTGACATCTGTAGACATCTGTGGGCATCTGTGACATCTGTGGGCATCTGTGACATATGTGGACATCTGTGGGCATCTGTGGACATCTGTGGGCATCTGTGACATCTGTGACATCTTTGGGCATCTGTGGACATTTGTGGACATCTGTGGGCATCTGTGACATCTGTGGGCATCTGTGACATCTGTGGACATCTGTGACATCTGTGGGCATCTGTGACATCTGTGAGCATCTGTGACATCTGTGGACATCTGTGGGCATCTGTGACATCTGTGGACATCTGTGGGCATCTATGACATCTGTGGACATCTCTGGGCATCTGTGGACATTTGTGGGCATCTGTTACATCTGTGGACATCTGTGGGCATCTGTGGACATTTGTGGGCATCTATGACATCTGTGGGCATCTGTGACATCTGTGGACATCTGTGGGCATCTGTGGGCATCTGTGACATCTGTGGACATCTGTGGGCATCTGTGGACATCTGTGGGCATCTGTGACATCTGTGGACATCTGTGGGCATCTGTGACATCTGTGGACATCTGTGGGCATCTGTGGGTATCTGTGACATCTGTGGGCATCTGTGACATCTGTGGACATCTGTGGGCATCTGTGACATCTGTGGACATCTGTGACATCTGTGGACATCTTTGACATCTGTGGGCATCTGTGACATCTGTGGGCATCTGTGACATCTGTAGACATCTGTGGGCATCTGTGACATCTGTGGACATCTGTGGGCATCTGTGACATATGTGGACATCTGTGGGCATCTGTGGACATCTGTGGGCATCTGTGACATCTGTGGGCATCTGTGACATCTGTGGACATCTGTGACCATCTGTGGGCATCTGTGGGCATCTGTGACATTTTTGGGCATCTGTGGACATCTGTGGGCATCTGTGGACTTCTGTGGGCATCTGTGACATCTGTGGACATCTGTGACATCTGTGGGCATCTGTGACATCTGTGGACATCTGTGGGCATCTGTGACATCTGTGGACATCTGTGACATCTGTGGGCATCTGTGACATCTGTAGACATCTGTGGGCATCTGTGACATCTGTGGACATCTGTGGGCATCTGTGACATATGTGGACATCTGTGGGCATCTGTGGACATCTGTGGGCATCTGTGACATCTGTGGGCATCTGTGACATCTGTGGACATCTGTGACCATCTGTGACATCTGTGGACATCTGTGACCATCTGTGGGCATCTGTGGGCCTCTGTGACATTTTTGGGCATCTGTGGACATCTGTGGGCATCTGTGGACATCTGTGGGCATCTGTGACATCTGTGGACATCTGTGGGCATCTGTGACATCTGTGACATCTGTGACATCTGTAGACATCTGTGGGCATCTGTGACATCTGTGGACATCTGTGGACATCTGTGACATATGTGGACATCTGTGGGCATCTGTGGACATCTGTGGGCATCTGTGACATCTGTGGGCATCTGTGACATCTGTGGACATCTGTGACCATCTGTGACATCTGTGGACATCTGTGACCATCTGTGGGCATCTGTGGGCATCTGTGACATATTTGGGCATCTGTGGACATCTGTGGGCATCTGTGGACATCTGTGGGCATCTGTGACATCTGTGGACATCTTTGGGCATCTGTGACATCTGTGGACATCTCTGGGCATCTGTGACATCTGTGGGCATCTGTGACATCTGTGGACATCTGTGACATCTGTGGGCATCTGTGACATCTGTGAGCATCTGTGACATCTGTGGACATCTGTGGGCATCTGTGACATCTGTGGACATCTGTGGTTATCTGTGACATCTGTGGACATCTGTGGGCATCTGTGGACATTTGTGGGCATCTGTTACATCTGTGGACATCTGTGGGCATCTGTGGACATCTGTGGGCATCTGTGACATCTGTGGACATCTGTGACATCTGTGGACATCTGTGGGCATCTGTGGGCATCTGTGACATCTGTGGACATCTGTGGGCATCTGTGGACATCTGTGGGCATCTGTGACATCTGTGGACTTCTGTGGGCATCTGTGACATCTGTGGACATCTGTGGGCATCTGTGGGCATCTGTGACATCTGTGGGCATCTGTGACATCTGTGGACATCTGTGGGCATCTGTGACATCTGTGGGCATCTGTGACATCTGTGGACATCTGTGACATCTGTGGGCATCTGTGACATCTGTGGGCATCTGTGACATCTGTAGACATCTGTGGGCATCTGTGACATATGTGGACATCTGTGGGCATCTGTGGACATCTGTGGGCATCTGTGACATCTGTGGGCATCTGTGACATCTGTGGACATCTGTGGGCATCTGAGGACATCTGTGGGCATCTATGACATCTGTGGGCATCTGTGACATCTGTGGACATCTGTGGGCATCTGTGGACATCTGTGGGCATCTGTGACATCTGTGGGCATCTGTGACATCTGTGGACATCTGTGACATCTGTGGTAATCTGTGACATCTGTGGGCATCTGTGACATCTGTGGACATCTGTGGGCATCTGTGACATATGTGGACATCTGTGGGCATCTGTGGACATCTGTGGGCATCTGCGACATCTGTGGGCATCTGTGACATCTGTGGACATCTGTGACCATCTGTGGGCATCTGTGGGCATCTGTGACATTTTTGGGCATCTGTGGACATCTGTGGGCATCTGTGGACTTCTGTGGGCATCTGTGACATCTGTGGACATCTGTGGGCATCTGTGACATATGTGGACATCTGTGGGCATCTGTGGACATCTGTGGGCATCTGTGACATCTGTGGGCATCTGTGACATCTGTGGACATCTGTGGGCATCTGTGGACATCTGTGGGCATCTATGACATCTGTGGGCATCTGTGACATCTGTGGACATCTGTGGGCATCTGTGGACATCTGTGGGCATCTGTGACATCTGTGGGCATCTGTGACATCTGTGGACATCTGTGACATCTGTGGTAATCTGTGACATCTGTGGGCATCTGTGACATCTGTGGACATCTGTGGGCATCTGTGACATATGTGGACATCTGTGGGCATCTGTGGACATCTGTGGGCATCTGCGACATCTGTGGGCATCTGTGACATCTGTGGACATCTGTGACCATCTGTGGGCATCTGTGGGCATCTGTGACATTTTTGGGCATCTGTGGACATCTGTGGGCATCTGTGGACTTCTGTGGGCATCTGTGACATCTGTGGACATCTGTGACATCTGTGGGCATCTGTGACATCTGTGGACATCTGTGGGCATCTGTGACATCTGTGGACATCTGTGACATCTGTGGGCATCTGTGACATCTGTGGGCATCTGTGACATCTGTAGAAATCTGTGGGCATCTGTGACATCTGTGGACATCTGTGGGCATCTGTGACATATGTGGACATCTGTGGGCATGTGTGGACATCTGTGGGCATCTGTGACATCTGTGGGCATCTGTGACATCTGTGGACATCTGTGACCATCTGTGACATCTGTGGACATCTGTGACCATCTGTGGGCATCTGTGGGCATCTGTGACTTTTTTGGGCATCTGTGGACATCTGTGGGCATCTGTGGACATCTGTGGGCATCTGTGACATCTGTGGACATCTGTGGGTATCTGTGACATCTGTGACATCTGTGACATCTGTAGACATCTGTGGGCATCTGTGACATCTGTGGACATCTGTGGACATCTGTGACATATGTGGACATCTGTGGGCATCTGTGGACATCTGTGACCATCTGTGGGCATCTGTGGGCATCTGTGACATATTTGGGCATCTGTGACCATCTGTGGGCATCTGTGGACATCTGTGGGCATTTGTGACATCTGTGGACATCTGTGGGCATCTGTGACATCTGTGACATCTGTGGGCATCTGTGGGCATCTGTGGACATCTGTGGGCATCTGTGACATCTGTGAAATCTGTGGGCATCTGTGACATCTGTGGGCATCTGTGACATCTGTGGGCATCTGTGACATCTGTGGGCATCTGTGACTTCTGTGGGCATCTGTGGGCATCTGTGGACTTCTGTGGGCATCTGTGGGAATCTGTGACATTTGTGGACATCTGTGGGCATCTGTGACCATCTGTGACATCTGTGGACATCTGTGACCATCTGTGGGCATCTGTGGGCCTCTGTGACATTTTTGGGCATCTGTGGACATCTGTGGGCATCTGTGGACATCTGTGGGCATCTGTGACATCTGTGGACATCTGTGGGCATCTGTGACATCTGTGACATCTGTGACATCTGTAGACATCTGTGGGCATCTGTGACATCTGTGGACATCTGTGGACATCTGTGACATATGTGGACATCTGTGGGCATCTGTGGACATCTGTGGGCATCTGTGACATCTGTGGGCATCTGTGACATCTGTGGACATCTGTGACCATCTGTGACATCTGTGGACATCTGTGACCATCTGTGGGCATCTGTGGGCATCTGTGACATATTTGGGCATCTGTGGACATCTGTGGGCATCTGTGGACATCTGTGGGCATCTGTGACATCTGTGGACATCTTTGGGCATCTGTGACATCTGTGGACATCTCTGGGCATCTGTGACATCTGTGGGCATCTGTGACATCTGTGGACATCTGTGACATCTGTGGGCTTCTGTGACATCTCTGAGCATCTGTGACATCTGTGGACATCTGTGGGCATCTGTGACATCTGTGGACATCTGTGGTTATCTGTGACATCTGTGGACATCTGTGGGCATCTGTGGACATTTGTGGGCATCTGTTACATCTGTGGACATCTGTGGGCATCTGTGGACATCTGTGGGCATCTGTGACATCTGTGGACATCTGTGACATCTGTGGACATCTGTGGGCATCTGTGGGCATCTGTGACATCTGTGGACATCTGTGGGCATCTGTGGACATCTGTGGGCATCTGTGACATCTGTGGACTTCTGTGGGCATCTGTGACATCTGTGGACATCTGTGGGCATCTGTGGGCATCTGTGACATCTGTGGGCATCTGTGACATCTGTGGACATCTGTGGGCATATGTGACATCTGTGGGCATCTGTGACATCTGTGGACATCTGTGACATCTGTGGGCATCTGTGACATCTGTGGGCATCTGTGACATCTGTAGACATCTGTGGGCATCTGTGACATCTGTGGACATCTGTGGGCATCTGTGACATATGTGGACATCTGTGGGCATCTGTGGACATCTGTGGGCATCTGTGACATCTGTGGGCATCTGTGACATCTGTGGACATCTGTGGGCATCTGAGGACATCTGTGGGCATCTATGACATCTGTGGGCATCTGTGACATCTGTGGACATCTGTGGGCATCTGTGGACATCTGTGGGCATCTGTGACATCTGTGGGCATCTGTGACATCTGTGGACATCTGTGACATCTGTGGTAATCTGTGACATCTGTGGGCATCTGTGACATCTGTGGACATCTGTGGGCATCTGTGACATATGTGGACATCTGTGGGCATCTGTGGACATCTGTGGGCATCTGCGACATCTGTGGGCATCTGTGACATCTGTGGACATCTGTGACCATCTGTGGGCATCTGTGGGCATCTGTGACATTTTTGGGCATCTGTGGACATCTGTGGGCATCTGTGGACTTCTGTGGGCATCTGTGACATCTGTGGACATCTGTGGGCATCTGTGACATATGTGGACATCTGTGGGCATCTGTGGACATCTGTGGGCATCTGTGACATCTGTGGGCATCTGTGACATCTGTGGACATCTGTGGGCATCTGTGGACATCTGTGGGCATCTATGACATCTGTGGGCATCTGTGACATCTGTGGACATCTGTGGGCATCTGTGGACATCTGTGGGCATCTGTGACATCTGTGGGCATCTGTGACATCTGTGGACATCTGTGACATCTGTGGTAATCTGTGACATCTGTGGGCATCTGTGACATCTGTGGACATCTGTGGGCATCTGTGACATATGTGGACATCTGTGGGCATCTGTGGACATCTGTGGGCATCTGCGACATCTGTGGGCATCTGTGACATCTGTGGACATCTGTGACCATCTCTGGGCATCTGTGGGCATCTGTGACATTTTTGGGCATCTGTGTACATCTGTGGGCATCTGTGGACTTCTGTGGGCATCTGTGACATCTGTGGACATCTGTGACATCTGTGGGCATCTGTGACATCTGTGGACATCTGTGGGCATCTGTGACATCTGTGGACATCTGTGACATCTGTGGGCATCTGTGACATCTGTGGGCATCTGTGACATCTGTAGAAATCTGTGGGCATCTGTGACATCTGTGGACATCTGTGGGCATCTGTGACATATGTGGACATCTGTGGGCATGTGTGGACATCTGTGGGCATCTGTGACATCTGTGGGCATCTGTGACATCTGTGGACATCTGTGACCATCTGTGACATCTGTGGACATCTGTGACCATCTGTGGGCATCTGTGGGCATCTGTGACATTTTTGGGCATCTGTGGACATCTGTGGGCATCTGTGGACATCTGTGGGCATCTGTGACATCTGTGGACATCTGTGGGCATCTGTGACATCTGTGACATCTGTGACATCTGTAGACATCTGTGGGCATCTGTGACATCTGTGGACATCTGTGGACATCTGTGACATATGTGGACATCTGTGGGCATCTGTGGACATCTGTGACCATCTGTGGGCATCTGTGGGCATCTGTGACATATTTGGGCATCTGTGACCATCTGTGGGCATCTGTGGACATCTGTGGGCATTTGTGACATCTGTGGACATCTGTGACATCTGTGGGCATCTGTGACATCTGTGGGCATCTGTGGGCATCTGTGGACTTCTTTGGGCATCTGTGGGCATCTGTGACATTTGTGGACATCTGTGGGCATCTGTGACATCTGTGAAATCTGTGGGCATCTGTGACATCTGTGGGCATCTGTGACATCTGTGGGCATCTGTGACATCTGTGGGCATCTGTGGGCATCTGTGGACTTCTGTGGGCATCTGTGGGCATCTGTGACATTTGTGGACATCTGTGGGCATCTGTGACATCTGTGGACATCTGTGGGCATCTGTGACATCTGTGGGCATCTGTGACATCTGTGGACATCTGTGACATCTGTGGGCATCTGTGGACATCTGTGGGCATCTGTGACATCTGTGGGCATCTCTGACATCTGTGGGCATCTGTGACATCTGTGAAATCTGTGGGCATCTGTGACATCTGTGGGCATCTGTGACATCTGTGGGCATCTGTGGGCATCTGTGACATCTGTGGACATCTGTGGGCATCTGTGACATCTGTGGGCATCTGTGACATCTGTGGACATCTGTGGTTATCTGTGACATCTGTGGACATCTGTGGGCATCCGTGACATATGTGGACATCTGTGGGCATCTGTGGACATTTGTGGGCATCTGTGGACATTTGTGGGCATCTGTGACATCTGTGGGCATCTGTGACATCTGTGGACATCTGTGGGCATCTGTGACATCTGTGGACATCTGTGGGCATCTGTGACATATGTTGACATCTTTGGGCATCTGTGGACATTTGTGGGCATCTGTGGACATTTGTGGGCATCTGTTACATCTGTGGACATCTGTGGGCATCTGTGGACATCTGTGGGCATCTGTGACATCTGTGGGCATCTGTGACATCTGTGACATCTGTGACATCTGTGGGCATCTGTGACATCTGTGGACATCTGTGGGCATCTGTGACATCTGTGGGCATCTGTGACATCTGTGGACATCTGTGACATCTGTGGGCATCTGTGACATCTGTGGACATCTGTGGGCATCTGTGACATCTGTGGGCATCTGTGACATCTGTGGACATCTGTGACATCTGTGGGCATCTGTGGACATCTGTGGGCATCTGTGACATCTGTGGGCATCTCTGACATCTGTGGGCATCTGTGACATCTGTGAAATCTGTGGGCATCTGTGACATCTGTGGGCATCTGTGACATCTGTGGGCATCTGTGGGCATCTGTGACATCTGTGGACATCTGTGGGCATCTGTGACATCTGTGGGCATCTGTGACATCTGTGGGCATCTGTGACATCTGTGGGCATCTGTGACATCTGTGGACATCTGTGGGCATCTGTGACATTTGTGGACATCTGTGGGCATCTGTGACATCTGTGGACATCTGTGGGCATCTGTGACATCTGTGGACATCTGTGGGCTTCTGTGACATCTGTGACATCTGTGGGCATCTGTGACATCTGTGGACATCTGTGAGCATCTGTGACATCTGTGGACATCTGTGGTTATCTGTGACATCTGTGGACATCTGTGGGCATCTGTGACATATGTGGACATCTGTGGGCATCTGTGGACATTTGTGGGCATCTGTGGACATTTGTGGGCATCTGTGACATCTGTGGGCATCTGTGACATCTGTGGACATCTGTGGGCATCTGTGACATCTGTGGACATCTGTGGGCATCTGTGACATATGTGGACATCTGTGGGCATCTGTGGACATTTGTGGGCATCTGTGGACATTTGTGGGCATCAGTGACATCTGTGGGCATCTGTGACATCTGTGGACATCTGTGGGCATCTGTGACATCTGTGGACATCTGTGGGCATCTGTGACATATGTGGACATCTTTGGGCATCTGTGGACATTTGTGGGCATCTGTGGACATTTGTGGGCATCTGTTACATCTGTGGACATCTGTGGGCATCTGTGGACATCTGTGGGCATCTGTGACATCTGTGGGCATCTGTGACATCTGTGGACATCTGTGGGCATCTGTGACATATGTGGACATCTTTGGGCATCTGTGGACATTTGTGGGCATCTGTGGACATTTGTGGGCATCTGTTACATCTGTGGACATCTGTGGGCATCTGTGGACATCTGTGGGCATCTGTGACATCTGTGGGCATCTGTGACATCTGTGGACATCTGCGACATCTGTGGGCATCTGTGGACATCTGTGGGCATCTGTGACATCTGTGAAATCTGTGGGCATCTGTGACATCTGTGGGCATCTGTGACATCTGTGGGCATCTGTGGGTATCTGTGAAAAATGTGGACATCTGTGGGCATCTGTGACATTTGTGGACATCTGTGGGCATCTGTGACATCTGTGGACACCTGTGGGCATCTGTGACATCTGTGGACATCTGTGGGCATCTGTGACATCTGTGACATCTGTGGGCATCTGTGACATCTGTGGACATCTGTGAGCATCTGTGACATCTGTGGACATCTGTGGTTATCTGTGACATCTGTGGACATCTGTGGGCATCTGTGACATCTGTGGACATCATTGGACATCTGTGACATCTGTGGGCATCTGTGACATCTGTGGACATCTGTGACATCTGTGGGCATCTGTGGACATCTGTGGGCATCTCTGACATCTGTGGGCATCTGTGACATCTGTGAAATCTGTGGGCATCTTTTGACATCTGTGGACAACCGTGGCCATCTGTGACATCTGTGGACATCTGTGGGCATCTGTGACATCTGTGGACATCTGTGGGCATCTGTGACATCTGTGGGCATCTGTGACATCTGTGGACATCTGTGAGCATCTGTGACATCTGTGGACATCTGTGACATCTGTGGGCATCTGTGGACATCTGTGGGCATCTGTGACATCTGTGGGCATCTCTGACATCTGTGGGCATCTGTGACATCTGTGAAATCTGTGGGCATCTGTGACATCTGTGGGCATCTGTGACATCTGTGGGCATCTGTGGGCATCTGTGACATCTGTGGACATCTGTGGGCATCTGTGACATCTGTGGGCATCTGTGACATCTGTGGGCATCTGTGACATCTGTGGACATCTGTGGGCATCTGTGACATTTGTGGACATCTGTGGGCATCTGTGACATCTGTGGACATCTGTGGGCATCTGTGACATCTGTGGGCATCTGTGACATCTGTGACATCTGTGGGCATCTGTGACATCTGTGGACATCTGTGAGCATCTGTGACATCTGTGGACATCTGTGGTTATCTGTGACATCTGTGGGCATCTGTGACATATGTGGACATCTGTGGGCATCTGTGGACATTTGTGGGCATCTGTGGACATTTGTGGGCATCTGTGACATCTGTGGGCATCTGTGACATCTGTGGACATCTGTGGGCATCTGTGACATCTGTGGACATCTGTGGGCATCTGTGACATATGTGGACATCTTTGGGCATCTGTGGACATTTGTGGGCATCTGTGGACATTTGTGGGCATCTGTTACATCTGTGGACATCTGTGGGCATCTGTGGACATCTGTGGGCATCTGTGACATCTGTGGGCATCTGTGACATCTGTGGACATCTGTGACATATGTGGACATATTTGGGCATCTGTGGGCATCTGTGGACATTTGTGGGCATCTGTTACATCTGTGGACATCTGTGGGCATCTGTGGACATCTGTGGGCATCTGTGACATCTGTGGGCATCTGTGACATCTGTGGGCATCTGTGGACATCTGTGGGCATCTGTGACATCTGTGAAATCTGTGGGCATCTGTGACATCTGTGGGCATCTGTGACATCTGTGGGCATCTGTGGGTATCTGTGACATCTGTGGACATCTGTGGGCATCTGTGACATCTGTGGGCATCTGTGACATCTGTGGGCATCTGTGACATCTGTGGACATCTGTGGGCATCTGTGACATCTGTGGACATCTGTGGGCATCTGTGACATCTGTGGGCATCTGTGACATCTGTGGGCATCTGTGACATCTGTAGACATCTGTGGGCATCTGTGACATCTGTGGACATCTGTGGGCATCTGTGACATATGTGGACATCTGTGGGCATCTGTGGACATCTGTGGGCATCTGTGACATCTGTGGGCATCTGTGACATCTGTGGACATCTGTGACCATCTGTGGGCATCTGTGGGCATCTGTGGTTATCTGTGACATCTGTGGACATCTGTGGGCATCTGTGACATTTGTGGACATCTGTGGGCATCTGTGACATTTGTGGACATCTGTGGGCATCTGTGACATCTGTGGACATCTGTGGGCATCTGTGACATCTGTGGACATCTGTGGCCATCTGTGACATCTGTGACATCTGTGGGCATCTGTGACATCTGTGGACATCTGTGAGCATCTGTGACATCTGTGGACATCTGTGGTTATCTGTGACATCTGTGGGCATCTGTGACATATGTGGACATCTGTGGGCATCTGTGGACATTTGTGGGCATCTGTGGACATTTGTGGGCATCTGTGACATCTGTGGGCATCTGTGACATCTGTGGACATCTGTGGGCATCTGTGACATCTGTGGACATCTGTGGGCATCTGTGACATATGTGGACATCTTTGGGCATCTGTGGACATTTGTGGGCATCTGTGGACATTTGTGGGCATCTGTTACATCTGTGGACATCTGTGGGCATCTGTGGACATCTGTGGGCATCTGTGACATCTGTGGGCATCTGTGACATCTGTGGACATCTGTGACATATGTGGACATATTTGGGCATCTGTGGGCATCTGTGGACATTTGTGGGCATCTGTTACATCTGTGGACATCTGTGGGCATCTGTGGACATCTGTGGGCATCTGTGACATCTGTGGGCATCTGTGACATCTGTGGACATCTGTGGGCATCTGTGGACATCTGTGGGCATCTGTGACATCTGTGAAATCTGTGGGCATCTGTGACATCTGTGGGCATCTGTGACATCTGTGGGCATCTGTGGGTATCTGTGACATCTGTGGACATCTGTGGGCATCTGTGACATCTGTGGGCATCTGTGGGCATCTGTGACATCTGTGGGCATCTGTGACATCTGTGGACATCTGTGGGCATCTGTGACATCTGTGGGCATCTGTGACATCTGTGGGCATCTGTGACATCTGTGGGCATCTGTGACATCTGTAGACATCTGTGGGCATCTGTGACATCTGTGGACATCTGTGGGCATCTGTGACATATGTGGACATCTGTGGGCATCTGTGGACATCTGTGGTTATCTGTGACATCTGTGGGCATCTGTGACATATGTGGACATCTGTGGGCATCTGTGGACATTTGTGGGCATCTGTGGACATTTGTGGGCATCTGTGACATCTGTGGGCATCTGTGACATCTGTGGACATCTGTGGGCATCTGTGACATCTGTGGACATCTGTGGGCATCTGTGACATATGTGGACATCTTTGGGCATCTGTGGACATTTGTGGGCATCTGTGGACATTTGTGGGCATCTGTTACATCTGTGGACATCTGTGGGCATCTGTGGACATCTGTGGGCATCTGTGACATCTGTGGGCATCTGTGACATCTGTGGACATCTGTGACATATGTGGACATATTTGGGCATCTGTGGGCATCTGTGGACATTTGTGGGCATCTGTTACATCTGTGGACATCTGTGGGCATCTGTGGACATCTGTGGGCATCTGTGACATCTGTGGGCATCTGTGACATCTGTGGACATCTGTGGGCATCTGTGGACATCTGTGGGCATCTGTGACATCTGTGAAATCTGTGGGCATCTGTGACATCTGTGGGCATCTGTGACATCTGTGGGCATCTGTGGGTATCTGTGACATCTGTGGACATCTGTGGGCATCTGTGACATCTGTGGGCATCTGTGGGCATCTGTGACATCTGTGGGCATCTGTGACATCTGTGGACATCTGTGGGCATCTGTGACATCTGTGGGCATCTGTGACATCTGTGGGCATCTGTGACATCTGTGGGCATCTGTGACATCTGTAGACATCTGTGGGCATCTGTGACATCTGTGGACATCTGTGGGCATCTGTGACATATGTGGACATCTGTGGGCATCTGTGGACATCTGTGGGCATCTGTGACATCTGTGGGCATCTGTGACATCTGTGGACATCTGTGACCATCTGTGGGCATCTGTTACATCTGTGGACATCTGTGGGCATCTGTGGACATCTGTGGGCATCTGTGACATCTGTGGGCATCTGTGACATCTTTGGACATCTGTGACATATGTGGACATATTTGGGCATCTGTGGGCATCTGTGGACATTTGTGGGCATCTGTTACATCTGTGGACATCTGTGGGCATCTGTGGACATCTGTGGGCATCTGTGACATCTGTGGGCATCTGTGACATCTGTGGACATCTGTGGGCATCTGTGGACATCTGTGGGCATCTGTGACATCTGTGAAATCTGTGGGCATCTGTGACATCTGTGGGCATCTGTGACATCTGTGGGCATCTGTGGGTATCTGTGACATCTGTGGACATCTGTGGGCATCTGTGACATCTGTGGGCATCTGTGGGCATCTGTGACATCTGTGGGCATCTGTGACATCTGTGGACATCTGTGGGCATCTGTGACATCTGTGGGCATCTGTGACATCTGTGGGCATCTGTGACATCTGTGGTTATCTGTGACATCTGTAGACATCTGTGGGCATCTGTGACATATGTGGACATCTGTGGGCATCTGTGGACATCTGTGGGCATCTGTGACATCTGTGGGCATCTGTGACATCTGTGGACATCTGTGACCATCTGTGGGCATCTGTGGGCATCTGTGGTTATCTGTGACATCTGTGGACATCTGTGGGCATCTGTGACATTTGTGGACATCTGTGAGCATCTGTGACATCTGTGGACATCTGTGGGCATCTGTGACATCTGTGGACATCTGTGGGCATCTGTGACATCTGTGGGCATCTGTGACATCTGTGGACATCTGTGAGCATCTGTGACATCTGTGGACATCTGTGGTTATCTGTGACATCTGTGGACATCTTTGGGCATCTGTGGGCATCTGTGGACATTTGTGGGCATCTGTTACATCTGTGGACATCTGTGGGCATCTGTGGACATTTGTGGGCATCTGTGACATCTGTGGGCATCTGTGACATCTGTGGACATCTGTGGGCATCTGTGGACATCTGTGGGCATCTGTGACATCTGTGACATCTGTGGACATCTGTGGTTATCTGTGACATCTGTGGACATCTTTGGGCATCTGTGGGCATCTGTGGACATTTGTGGGCATCTGTTACATCTGTGGACATCTGTGGGCATCTGTGGACATCTGTGGGCATCTGTGACATCTGTGGGCATCTGTGACATCTGTGGACATCTGTGGGCATCTGTGGACATTTGTGGGCATCTGTGGACATTTGTGGGCATCTGTTACATCTGTGGACATCTGTGGGCATCTGTGGACATCTGTGGGCATCTGTGACATCTGTGGGCATCTGTGACATCTGTGGACATCTGTGACATATGTGGACATATTTGGGCATCTGTGGGCATCTGTGGACATTTGTGGGCATCTGTTACATCTGTGGACATCTGTGGGCATCTGTGGACATCTGTGGGCATCTGTGACATCTGTGGGCATCTGTGACATCTGTGGGCATCTGTGGACATCTGTGGGCATCTGTGACATCTGTGAAATCTGTGGGCATCTGTGACATCTGTGGGCATCTGTGACATCTGTGGGCATCTGTGGGTATCTGTGACATCTGTGGACATCTGTGGGCATCTGTGACATCTGTGGGCATCTGTGACATCTGTGGACATCTGTGGGCATCTGTGACATCTGTGGACATCTGTGGGCATCTGTGACATCTGTGGGCATCTGTGACATCTGTGGGCATCTGTGACATCTGTAGACATCTGTGGGCATCTGTGACATCTGTGGACATCTGTGGGCATCTGTGACATATGTGGACATCTGTGGGCATCTGTGGACATCTGTGGGCATCTGTGACATCTGTGGGCATCTGTGACATCTGTGGACATCTGTGACCATCTGTGGGCATCTGTGGGCATCTGTGGTTATCTGTGACATCTGTGGACATCTGTGGGCATCTGTGACATTTGTGGACATCTGTGGGCATCTGTGACATTTGTGGACATCTGTGGGCATCTGTGACATCTGTGGACATCTGTGGGCATCTGTGACATCTGTGACATCTGTGGGCATCTGTGACATCTGTGGACATCTGTGGGCATCTGTGACATCTGTGGGCATCTGTGACATCTGTGGACATCTGTGGGCATCTGTGACATCTGTGGACATCTGTGGGCATCTGTGACATCTGTGGGCATCTGTGACATCTGTGGGCATCTGTGACATCTGTAGACATCTGTGGGCATCTGTGACATCTGTGGACATCTGTGGGCATCTGTGACATATGTGGACATCTGTGGGCATCTGTGGACATCTGTGGGCATCTGTGACATCTGTGGGCATCTGTGACATCTGTGGACATCTGTGACCATCTGTGGGCATCTGTGGGCATCTGTGGTTATCTGTGACATCTGTGGACATCTGTGGGCATCTGTGACATTTGTGGACATCTGTGGGCATCTGTGACATTTGTGGACATCTGTGGGCATCTGTGACATCTGTGGACATCTGTGGGCATCTGTGACATCTGTGGACATCTGTGGCCATCTGTGACATCTGTGACATCTGTGGGCATCTGTGACATCTGTGGACATCTGTGAGCATCTGTGACATCTGTGGACATCTGTGGTTATCTGTGACATCTGTGGGCATCTGTGACATATGTGGACATCTGTGGGCATCTGTGGACATTTGTGGGCATCTGTGGACATTTGTGGGCATCTGTGACATCTGTGGGCATCTGTGACATCTGTGGACATCTGTGGGCATCTGTGACATCTGTGGACATCTGTGGGCATCTGTGACATATGTGGACATCTTTGGGCATCTGTGGACATTTGTGGGCATCTGTGGACATTTGTGGGCATCTGTTACATCTGTGGACATCTGTGGGCATCTGTGGACATCTGTGAGCATCTGTGACATCTGTGGGCATCTGTGACATCTGTGGACATCTGTGACATATGTGGACATATTTGGGCATCTGTGGGCATCTGTGGACATTTGTGGGCATCTGTTACATCTGTGGACATCTGTGGGCATCTGTGGACATCTGTGGGCATCTGTGACATCTGTGGGCATCTGTGACATCTGTGGACATCTGTGGGCATCTGTGGACATCTGTGGGCATCTGTGACATCTGTGAAATCTGTGGGCATCTGTGACATCTGTGGGCATCTGTGACATCTGTGGGCATCTGTGGGTATCTGTGACATCTGTGGACATCTGTGGGCATCTGTGACATCTGTGGGCATCTGTGGGCATCTGTGACATCTGTGGGCATCTGTGACATCTGTGGACATCTGTGGGCATCTGTGACATCTGTGGGCATCTGTGACATCTGTGGGCATCTGTGACATCTGTGGGCATCTGTGACATCTGTAGACATCTGTGGGAATCTGTGACATCTGTGGACATCTGTGGGCATCTGTGACATATGTGGACATCTGTGGGCATCTGTGGACATCTGTGGTTATCTGTGACATCTGTGGGCATCTGTGACATATGTGGACATCTGTGGGCATCTGTGGACATTTGTGGGCATCTGTGGACATTTGTGGGCATCTGTGACATCTGTGGGCATCTGTGACATCTGTGGACATCTGTGGGCATCTGTGACATCTGTGGACATCTGTGGGCATCTGTGACATATGTGGACATCTTTGGGCATCTGTGGACATTTGTGGGCATCTGTGGACATTTGTGGGCATCTGTTACATCTGTGGACATCTGTGGGCATCTGTGGACATCTGTGGGCATCTGTGACATCTGTGGGCATCTGTGACATCTGTGGACATCTGTGACATATGTGGACATATTTGGGCATCTGTGGGCATCTGTGGACATTTGTGGAAATCTGTTACATCTGTGGACATCTGTGGGCATCTGTGGACATCTGTGGGCATCTGTGACATCTGTGGGCATCTGTGACATCTGTGGACATCTGTGGGCATCTGTGGACATCTGTGGGCATCTGTGACATCTGTGAAATCTGTGGGCATCTGTGACATCTGTGGGCATCTGTGACATCTGTGGGCATCTGTGGGTATCTGTGACATCTGTGGACATCTGTGGGCATCTGTGACATCTGTGGGCATCTGTGGGCATCTGTGACATCTGTGGGCATCTGTGACATCTGTGGACATCTGTGGGCATCTGTGACATCTGTGGGCATCTGTGACATCTGTGGGCATCTGTGACATCTGTGGGCATCTGTGACATCTGTAGACATCTGTGGGCATCTGTGACATCTGTGGACATCTGTGGGCATCTGTGACATATGTGGACATCTGTGGGCATCTGTGGACATCTGTGGGCATCTGTGACATCTGTGGGCATCTGTGACATCTGTGGACATCTGTGACCATCTGTGGGCATCTGTTACATCTGTGGACATCTGTGGGCATCTGTGGACATCTGTGGGCATCTGTGACATCTGTGGGCATCTGTGACATCTTTGGACATCTGTGACATATGTGGACATATTTGGGCATCTGTGGGCATCTGTGGACATTTGTGGGCATCTGTTACATCTGTGGACATCTGTGGGCATCTGTGGACATCTGTGGGCATCTGTGACATCTGTGGGCATCTGTGACATCTGTGGACATCTGTGGGCATCTGTGGACATCTGTGGGCATCTGTGACATCTGTGAAATCTGTGGGCATCTGTGACATCTGTGGGCATCTGTGACATCTGTGGGCATCTGTGGGTATCTGTGACATCTGTGGACATCTGTGGGCATCTGTGACATCTGTGGGCATCTGTGGGCATCTGTGACATCTGTGGGCATCTGTGACATCTGTGGACATCTGTGGGCATCTGTGACATCTGTGGGCATCTGTGACATCTGTGGGCATCTGTGACATCTGTGGTTATCTGTGACATCTGTAGACATCTGTGGGCATCTGTGACATATGTGGACATCTGTGGGCATCTGTGGACATCTGTGGGCATCTGTGACATCTGTGGGCATCTGTGACATCTGTGGACATCTGTGACCATCTGTGGGCATCTGTGGGCATCTGTGGTTATCTGTGACATCTGTGGACATCTGTGGGCATCTGTGACATTTGTGGACATCTGTGAGCATCTGTGACATCTGTGGACATCTGTGGGCATCTGTGACATCTGTGGACATCTGTGGGCATCTGTGACATCTGTGGGCATCTGTGACATCTGTGGACATCTGTGAGCATCTGTGACATCTGTGGACATCTGTGGTTATCTGTGACATCTGTGGACATCTTTGGGCATCTGTGGGCATCTGTGGACATTTGTGGGCATCTGTTACATCTGTGGACATCTGTGGGCATCTGTGGACATTTGTGGGCATCTGTGACATCTGTGGGCATCTGTGACATCTGTGGACATCTGTGGGCATCTGTGGACATCTGTGGGCATCTGTGACATCTGTGACATCTGTGGACATCTGTGGTTATCTGTGACATCTGTGGACATCTTTGGGCATCTGTGGGCATCTGTGGACATTTGTGGGCATCTGTTACATCTGTGGACATCTGTGGGCATCTGTGGACATCTGTGGGCATCTGTGACATCTGTGGGCATCTGTGACATCTGTGGACATCTGTGGGCATCTGTGGACATCTGTGGGCATCTGTGACATCTGTGAAATCTGTGGGCATCTGTGACATCTGTGGGCATCTTTGACATCTGTGGGCATCTGTGGGCATCTGTGGACTTCTGTGGGCATCTGTGGGCATCTGTGACATTTGTGGACATCTGTGGGCATCTGTGACATCTGTGGACATCTGTGGGCATCTGTGACATCTGTGGGCATCTGTGACATCTGTGGACATCTGTGACATCTGTGGGCATCTGTGGACATCTGTGGGCATCTGTGACATCTGTGGGCATCTCTGACATCTGTGGGCATCTGTGACATCTGTGAAATCTGTGGGCATCTGTGACATCTGTGGGCATCTGTGACATCTGTGGGCATCTGTGGGCATCTGTGGGCATCTGTGGTTATCTGTGACATCTGTGGACATCTGTGGGCATCTGTGACATTTGTGGACATCTGTGAGCATCTGTGACATCTGTGGACATCTGTGGGCATCTGTGACATCTGTGGACATCTGTGGGCATCTGTGACATCTGTGGGCATCTGTGACATCTGTGGACATCTGTGAGCATCTGTGACATCTGTGGACATCTGTGGTTATCTGTGACATCTGTGGACATCTTTGGGCATCTGTGGGCATCTGTGGACATTTGTGGGCATCTGTTACATCTGTGGACATCTGTGGGCATCTGTGGACATTTGTGGGCATCTGTGACATCTGTGGGCATCTGTGACATCTGTGGACATCTGTGGGCATCTGTGGACATCTGTGGGCATCTGTGACATCTGTGACATCTGTGGACATCTGTGGTTATCTGTGACATCTGTGGACATCTTTGGGCATCTGTGGGCATCTGTGGACATTTGTGGGCATCTGTTACATCTGTGGACATCTGTGGGCATCTGTGGACATCTGTGGGCATCTGTGACATCTGTGGGCATCTGTGACATCTGTGGACATCTGTGGGCATCTGTGGACATCTGTGGGCATCTGTGACATCTGTGAAATCTGTGGGCATCTGTGACATCTGTGGGCATCTTTGACATCTGTGGGCATCTGTGGGCATCTGTGGACTTCTGTGGGCATCTGTGGGCATCTGTGACATTTGTGGACATCTGTGGGCATCTGTGACATCTGTGGACATCTGTGGGCATCTGTGACATCTGTGGGCATCTGTGACATCTGTGGACATCTGTGACATCTGTGGGCATCTGTGGACATCTGTGGGCATCTGTGACATCTGTGGGCATCTCTGACATCTGTGGGCATCTGTGACATCTGTGAAATCTGTGGGCATCTGTGACATCTGTGGGCATCTGTGACATCTGTGGGCATCTGTGGGCATCTGTGACATCTGTGGACATCTGTGGGCATCTGTGACATCTGTGGGCATCTGTGACATCTGTGGACATCTGTGGTTATCTGTGACATCTGTGGACATCTGTGGGCATCCGTGACATATGTGGACATCTGTGGGCATCTGTGGACATTTGTGGGCATCTGTGGACATTTGTGGGCATCTGTGACATCTGTGGGCATCTGTGACATCTGTGGGCATCTGTGGGCATCTGTGACATCTGTGGACATCTGTGGGCATCTGTGACATATGTTGACATCTTTGGGCATCTGTGGACATTTGTGGGCATCTGTGGACATTTGTGGGCATCTGTTACATCTGTGGACATCTGTGGGCATCTGTGGACATCTGTGGGCATCTGTGACATCTGTGGGCATCTGTGACATCTGTGGGCATCTGTGACATCTGTGACATCTGTGACATCTGTGGGCATCTGTGACATCTGTGGACATCTGTGACATCTGTGGGCATCTGTGACATCTGTGGACATCTGTGGGCATCTGTGACATCTGTGGGCATCTGTGACATCTGTGGACATCTGTGACATCTGTGGGCATCTGTTACATCTGTGGACATCTGTGGGCATCTGTGACATCTGTGGGCATCTGTGACATCTGTGGACATCTGTGACATCTGTGGGCATCTGTGGACATCTGTGGGCATCTGTGACATCTGTGGGCATCTCTGACATCTGTGGGCATCTGTGACATCTGTGAAATCTGTGGGCATCTGTGACATCTGTGGGCATCTGTGACATCTGTGGGCATCTGTGGGCATCTGTGACATCTGTGGACATCTGTGGGCATCTGTGACATCTGTGGGCATCTGTGACATCTGTGGGCATCTGTGGGCATCTGTGACATCTGTGGACATCTGTGGGCATCTGTGACATTTGTGGACATCTGTGGGCATCTGTGACATCTGTGGACATCTGTGGGCATCTGTGACATCTGTGGACATCTGTGGGCTTCTGTGACATCTGTGACATCTGTGGGCATCTGTGACATCTGTGGACATCTGTGAGCATCTGTGACATCTGTGGACATCTGTGGTTATCTGTGACATCTGTGGACATCTGTGGGCATCTGTGACATATGTGGACATCTGTGGGCATCTGTGGACATTTGTGGGCATCTGTGGACATTTGTGGGCATCTGTGACATCTGTGGGCATCTGTGACATCTGTGGACATCTGTGGGCATCTGTGACATCTGTGGACATCTGTGGGCATCTGTGACATATGTGGACATCTTTGGGCATCTGTGGACATTTGTGGGCATCTGTGGACATTTGTGGGCATCTGTTACATCTGTGGACATCTGTGGGCATCTGTGGACATCTGTGGGCATCTGTGACATCTGTGGGCATCTGTGACATCTGTGGACATCTGCGACATCTGTGGGCATCTGTGGACATCTGTGGGCATCTGTGACATCTGTGAAATCTGTGGGCATCTGTGACATCTGTGGGCATCTGTGACATCTGTGGGCATCTGTGGGTATCTGTGAAAAATGTGGACATCTGTGGGCATCTGTGACATTTGTGGACATCTGTGGGCATCTGTGACATCTGTGGACACCTGTGGGCATCTGTGACATCTGTGGACATCTGTGGGCATCTGTGACATCTGTGACATCTGTGGGCATCTGTGGACATCTGTGGGCATCTCTGACATCTGTGGGCATCTGTGACATCTGTGAAATCTGTGGACATCTGTGGGCATCTGTGACATCTGTGGACATCTGTGACATATGTTGACATCTTTGGGCATCTGTGGACATTTGTGGGCATCTGTGGACATTTGTGGGCATCTGTTACATCTGTGGACATCTGTGGGCATCTGTGGACATCTGTGGGCATCTGTGACATCTGTGGGCATCTGTGACATCTGCGGGCATCTGTGACATCTGTGACATCTGTGACATCTGTGGGCATCTGTGACATCTGTGGACATCTGTGACATCTGTGGGCATCTGTGACATCTGTGGACATCTGTGGGCATCTGTGACATCTGTAGGCATCTGTGACATCTGTGACATCTGTGGGCATCTGTGACATCTGTGGACATCTGTGGGCATCTGTGACATCTGTGGGCATCTGTGACATCTGTGGACATCTGTGACATCTGTGGGCATCTGTGGACATCTGTGGGCATCTGTGACATCTGTGGGCATCTCTGACATCTGTGGGCATCTGTGACATCTGTGAAATCTGTGGGCATCTGTGACATCTGTGGGCATCTGTGACATCTGTGGGCATCTGTGGGCATCTGTGACATCTGTGGACATCTGTGGGCATCTGTGACATCTGTGGGCATCTGTGACATCTGTGGGCATCTGTGACATCTGTGGCATCTGTGACTTCTGTGACATCTGTGACATCTGTGGGCATCTGTGACATCTGTGGACATCTGTGGTTATCTGTGACATCTGTGGACATCTGTGGGCATCTGTGACATATGTGGACATCTGTGGGCATCTGTGGACATTTGTGGGCATCTGTGGACATTTGTGGGCATCTGTGACATCTGTGGGCATCTGTGACATCTGTGGACATCTGTGGGCATCTGTGACATCTGTGGACATCTGTGGGCATCTGTGACATATGTGGACATCTTTGGGCATCTGTGGACATTTGTGGGCATCTGTGGACATTTGTGGGCATCTGTTACATCTGTGGACATCTGTGGGCATCTGTGGACATCTGTGGGCATCTGTGACATCTGTGGGCATCTGTGACATCTGTGGACATCTGCGACATCTGTGGGCATCTGTGGACATCTGTGGGCATCTGTGACATCTGTGAAATCTGTGGGCATCTGTGACATCTGTGGGCATCTGTGACATCTGTGGGCATCTGTGGGTATCTGTGAAAAATGTGGACATCTGTGGGCATCTGTGACATTTGTGGACATCTGTGGGCATCTGTGACATCTGTGGACACCTGTGGGCATCTGTGACATCTGTGGACATCTGTGGGCATCTGTGACATCTGTGACATCTGTGGGCATCTGTGACATCTGTGGACATCTGTGAGCATCTGTGACATCTGTGGACATCTGTGGTTATCTGTGACATCTGTGGACATCTGTGGGCATCTGTGGGCATCTGTGACATCTGTGAGCATCTGTGACATCTGTGGGCATCTGTGACATCTGTGGACAACCGTGGCCATCTGTGACATCTGTGGACATCTGTGGGCATCTGTGACATCTGTGGACATCTGTGGGCATCTGTGACATCTGTGGGCATCTGTGACATCTGTGGACATCTGTGACATCTGTGGGCATCTGTGACATCTGTGACATCTGTGACATCTGTGACATCTGTAGACATCTGTGGGCATCTGTGACATCTGTGGACATCTGTGGGCATCTGTGACATCTGTGGGCATCTGTGGACATCTGTGGGCATCTGTGACATCTGTGGGCATCTCTGACATCTGTGGGCATCTGTGACATCTGTGAAATCTGTGGGCATCTGTGACATCTGTGGGCATCTGTGACATCTGTGGGCATCTGTGGGCATCTGTGACATCTGTGGACATCTGTGGGCATCTGTGACATCTGTGGGCATCTGTGACATCTGTGGGCATCTGTGGGCATCTGTGACATCTGTGGACATCTGTGGGCATCTGTGACATTTGTGGACATCTGTGGGCATCTGTGACATCTGTGGACATCTGTGGGCATCTGTGACATCTGTGGACATCTGTGGGCATCTGTGACATCTGTGACATCTGTGGGCATCTGTGACATCTGTGGACATCTGTGAGCATCTGTGACATCTGTGGACATCTGTGGTTATCTGTGACATCTGTGGGCATCTGTGACATATGTGGACATCTGTGGGCATCTGTGGACATTTGTGGGCATCTGTGGACATTTGTGGGCATCTGTGGCATCTGTGGGCATCTGTGACATCTGTGGACATCTGTGGGCATCTGTGACATCTGTGGACACATGTGGGCATCTGTGACATATGTGGACATCTTTGGGCATCTGTGGACATTTGTGGGCATCTGTGGACATTTGTGGGCATCTGTTACATCTGTGGACATCTGTGGGCATCTGTGGACATCTGTGGGCATCTGTGACATCTGTGGGCATCTGTGACATCTGTGGACATCTGTGACATATGTGGACATATTTGGGCATCTGTGGGCATCTGTGGACATTTGTGGGCATCTGTTACATCTGTGGACATCTGTGGGCATCTGTGGACATCTGTGGGCATCTGTGACATCTGTGGGCATCTGTGACATCTGTGGACATCTGTGGGCATCTGTGGACATCTGTGGGCATCTGTGACATCTGTGAAATCTGTGGGCATCTGTGACATCTGTGGGCATCTGTGACATCTGTGGGCATCTGTGGGTATCTGTGACATCTGTGGACATCTGTGGGCATCTGTGACATCTGTGGGCATCTGTGGGCATCTGTGACATCTGTGGGCATCTGTGACATCTGTGGACATCTGTGGGCATCTGTGACATCTGTGGGCATCTGTGACATCTGTGGGCATCTGTGACATCTGTGGGCATCTGTGACATCTGTAGACATCTGTGGGCATCTGTGACATCTGTGGACATCTGTGGGCATCTGTGACATATGTGGACATCTGTGGGCATCTGTGGACATCTGTGGGCATCTGTGACATCTGTGGGCATCTGTGACATCTGTGGACATCTGTGACCATCTGTGGGCATCTGTGGGCATCTGTGGTTATCTGTGACATCTGTGGACATCTGTGGGCATCTGTGACATTTGTGGGCATCTGTGGGCATCTGTGACATCTGTGGACATCTGTGGGCATCTGTGACATTTGTGGACATCTGTGGGCATCTGTGACATCTGTGGACATCTGTGGGCATCTGTGACATCTGTGGACATCTGTGGGCATCTGTGACATCTGTGACATCTGTGGGCATCTGTGACATCTGTGGACATCTGTGAGCATCTGTGACATCTGTGGACATCTGTGGTTATCTGTGACATCTGTGGGCATCTGTGACATATGTGGACATCTGTGGGCATCTGTGGACATTTGTGGGCATCTGTGGACATTTGTGGGCATCTGTGACATCTGTGGGCATCTGTGACATCTGTGGACATCTGTGGGCATCTGTGACATCTGTGGACATCTGTGGGCATCTGTGGACATTTGTGGGCATCTGTGGACATTTGTGGGCATCTGTTACATCTGTGGACATCTGTGGGCATCTGTGGACATCTGTGGGCATCTGTGACATCTGTGGGCATCTGTGACATCTGTGGACATCTGTGACATATGTGGACATATTTGGGCATCTGTGGGCATCTGTGGACATTTGTGGGCATCTGTTAAATCTGTGGACATCTGTGGGCATCTGTGGACATCTGTGGGCATCTGTGACATCTGTGGGCATCTGTGACATCTGTGGACATCTGTGGGCATCTGTGGACATCTGTGGGCATCTGTGACATCTGTGAAATCTGTGGGCATCTGTGACATCTGTGGGCATCTGTGGGCATCTGTGGGTATCTGTGACATCTGTGGACATCTGTGGGCATCTGTGACATCTGTGGGCATCTGTGGGCATCTGTGACATCTGTGGGCATCTGTGACATCTGTGGACATCTGTGGGCATCTGTGACATCTGTGGGCATCTGTGACATCTGTGGGCATCTGTGACATCTGTGGGCATCTGTGACATCTGTAGACATCTGTGGGCATCTGTGACATCTGTGGACATCTGTGGGCATCTGTGACATATGTGGACATCTGTGGGCATCTGTGGACATCTGTGGGCATCTGTGACATCTGTGGGCATCTGTGACATCTGTGGACATCTGTGACCATCTGTGGGCATCTGTGGGCATCTGTGGTTATCTGTGACATCTGTGGACATCTGTGGGCATCTGTGACATTTGTGGACATCTGTGAGCATCTGTGACATCTGTGGACATCTGTGGGCATCTGTGACATCTGTGGACATCTGTGGGCATCTGTGACATCTGTGGGCATCTGTGACATCTGTGGACATCTGTGAGCATCTGTGACATCTGTGGACATCTGTGGTTATCTGTGACATCTGTGGACATCTTTGGGCATCTGTGGGCATCTGTGGACATTTGTGGGCATCTGTTACATCTGTGGACATCTGTGGGCATCTCTGACATCTGTGGGCATCTGTGACATCTGTGAAATCTGTGGGCATCTTTTGACATCTGTGGACAACCGTGGCCATCTGTGACATCTGTGGACATCTGTGGGCATCTGTGACATCTGTGGACATCTGTGGGCATCTGTGACATCTGTGGGCATCTGTGACATCTGTGGACATCTGTGACATCTGTGGGCATCTGTGACATCTGTGACATCTGTGACATCTGTAGACATCTGTGGACATCTGTGAGCATCTGTGGGCATCTCTGACATCTGTGGGCATCTGTGACATCTGTGAAATCTGTGGGCATCTGTGACATCTGTGGGCATCTGTGACATCTGTGGGCATCTGTGGGCATCTGTGACATCTGTGGACATCTGTGGGCATCTGTGACATCTGTGGGCATCTGTGACATCTGTGGGCATCTGTGACATCTGTGGACATCTGTGGGCATCTGTGACATTTGTGGACATCTGTGGGCATCTGTGACATCTGTGGACATCTGTGGGCATCTGTGACATCTGTGGGCATCTGTGACATCTGTGACATCTGTGGGCATCTGTGACATCTGTGGACATCTGTGAGCATCTGTGACATCTGTGGACATCTGTGGTTATCTGTGACATCTGTGGGCATCTGTGACATATGTGGACATCTGTGGGCATCTGTGGACATTTGTGGGCATCTGTGGACATTTGTGGGCATCTGTGACATCTGTGGGCATCTGTGACATCTGTGGACATCTGTGGGCATCTGTGACATCTGTGGACATCTGTGGGCATCTGTGACATATGTGGACATCTTTGGGCATCTGTGGACATTTGTGGGCATCTGTGGACATTTGTGGGCATCTGTTACATCTGTGGACATCTGTGGGCATCTGTGACATCTGTGGGCATCTGTGACATCTGTGGACATCTGTGGGCATATGTGGACATATTTGGGCATCTGTGGGCATCTGTGGACATTTGTGGGCATCTGTTACATCTGTGGACATCTGTGGGCATCTGTGGACATCTGTGGGCATCTGTGACATCTGTGGGCATCTGTGACATCTGTGGACATCTGTGGGCATCTGTGGACATCTGTGGGCATCTGTGACATCTGTGAAATCTGTGGGCATCTGTGACATCTGTGGGCATCTGTGACATCTGTGGGCATCTGTGGGTATCTGTGACATCTGTGGACATCTGTGGGCATCTGTGACATCTGTGGGCATCTGTGGGCATCTGTGACATCTGTGGGCATCTGTGACATCTGTGGACATCTGTGGGCATCTGTGACATCTGTGGACATCTGTGGGCATCTGTGACATCTGTGGGCATCTGTGACATCTGTGGGCATCTGTGACATCTGTAGACATCTGTGGGCATCTGTGACATCTGTGGACATCTGTGGGCATCTGTGACATATGTGGACATCTGTGGGCATCTGTGGACATCTGTGGGCATCTGTGACATCTGTGGGCATCTGTGACATCTGTGGACATCTGTGACCATCTGTGGGCATCTGTGGGCATCTGTGGTTATCTGTGACATCTGTGGACATCTGTGGGCATCTGTGACATTTGTGGACATCTGTGGGCATCTGTGACATTTGTGGACATCTGTGGGCATCTGTGACATCTGTGGACATCTGTGGGCATCTGTGACATCTGTGGACATCTGTGGCCATCTGTGACATCTGTGACATCTGTGGGCATCTGTGACATCTGTGGACATCTGTGAGCATCTGTGACATCTGTGGACATCTGTGGTTATCTGTGACATCTGTGGGCATCTGTGACATATGTGGACATCTGTGGGCATCTGTGGACATTTGTGGGCATCTGTGGACATTTGTGGGCATCTGTGACATCTGTGGGCATCTGTGACATCTGTGGACATCTGTGGGCATCTGTGACATCTGTGGACATCTGTGGGCATCTGTGACATATGTGGACATCTTTGGGCATCTGTGGACATTTGTGGGCATCTGTGGACATTTGTGGGCATCTGTTACATCTGTGGACATCTGTGGGCATCTGTGGACATCTGTGGGCATCTGTGACATCTGTGGGCATCTGTGACATCTGTGGACATCTGTGACATATGTGGACATATTTGGGCATCTGTGGGCATCTGTGGACATTTGTGGGCATCTGTTACATCTGTGGACATCTGTGGGCATCTGTGGACATCTGTGGGCATCTGTGACATCTGTGGGCATCTGTGACATCTGTGGACATCTGTGGGCATCTGTGGACATCTGTGGGCATCTGTGACATCTGTGAAATCTGTGGGCATCTGTGACATCTGTGGGCATCTGTGACATCTGTGGGCATCTGTGGGTATCTGTGACATCTGTGGACATCTGTGGGCATCTGTGACATCTGTGGGCATCTGTGGGCATCTGTGACATCTGTGGGCATCTGTGACATCTGTGGACATCTGTGGGCATCTGTGACATCTGTGGGAATCTGTGACATCTGTGGGCATCTGTGGACATCTGTGGGCATCTATGACATCTGTGGGCATCTGTGACATCTGTGGACATCTGTGGGCATCTGTGGGCATCTGTGACATCTGTGGGCATCTGTGGGCATCTGTGACATCTGTGACATCTGTGGGCATCTGTGACATCTGTAGACATCTGTGGGCATCTGTGACATCTGTGGACATCTGTGGGCATCTGTGACATATGTGGACATCTGTGGGCATCTGTGGACATCTGTGGTTATCTGTGACATCTGTGGGCATCTGTGACATATGTGGACATCTGTGGGCATCTGTGGACATTTGTGGGCATCTGTGGACATTTGTGGGCATCTGTGACATCTGTGGGCATCTGTGACATCTGTGGACATCTGTGGGCATCTGTGACATCTGTGGACATCTGTGGGCATCTGTGACATATGTGGACATCTTTGGGCATCTGTGGACATTTGTGGGCATCTGTTACATCTGTGGACATCTGTGGGCATCTGTGGACATCTGTGGGCATCTGTGACATCTGTGGGCATCTGTGACATCTGTGGACATCTGTGACATATGTGGACATATTTGGGCATCTGTGGGCATCTGTGGACATTTGTGGGCATCTGTTACATCTGTGGACATCTGTGGGCATCTGTGGACATCTGTGGGCATCTGTGACATCTGTGGGCATCTGTGACATCTGTGGACATCTGTGGGCATCTGTGGACATCTGTGGGCATCTGTGACATCTGTGAAATCTGTGGGCATCTGTGACATCTGTGGGCATCTGTGACATCTGTGGGCATCTGTGGGTATCTGTGACATCTGTGGACATCTGTGGGCATCTGTGACATCTGTGGGCATCTGTGGGCATCTGTGACATCTGTGGGCATCTGTGACATCTGTGGACATCTGTGGGCATCTGTGACATCTGTGGGCATCTGTGACATCTGTGGGCATCTGTGACATCTGTGGGCATCTGTGACATCTGTAGACATCTGTGGGCATCTGTGACATCTGTGGACATCTGTGGGCATCTGTGACATATGTGGACATCTGTGGGCATCTGTGGACATCTGTGGGCATCTGTGACATCTGTGGGCATCTGTGACATCTGTGGACATCTGTGACCATCTGTGGGCATCTGTTACATCTGTGGACATCTGTGGGCATCTGTGGACATCTGTGGGCATCTGTGACATCTGTGGGCATCTGTGACATCTTTGGACATCTGTGACATATGTGGACATATTTGGGCATCTGTGGGCATCTGTGGACATTTGTGGGCATCTGTTACATCTGTGGACATCTGTGGGCATCTGTGGACATCTGTGGGCATCTGTGACATCTGTGGGCATCTGTGACATCTGTGGACATCTGTGGGCATCTGTGGACATCTGTGGGCATCTGTGACATCTGTGAAATCTGTGGGCATCTGTGACATCTGTGGGCATCTGTGACATCTGTGGGCATCTGTGGGTATCTGTGACATCTGTGGACATCTGTGGGCATCTGTGACATCTGTGGGCATCTGTGGGCATCTGTGACATCTGTGGGCATCTGTGACATCTGTGGACATCTGTGGGCATCTGTGACATCTGTGGGCATCTGTGACATCTGTGGGCATCTGTGACATCTGTGGTTATCTGTGACATCTGTAGACATCTGTGGGCATCTGTGGACATCTGTGGGCATCTGTGACATCTGTGGGCATCTGTGACATCTGTGGACATCTGTGACCATCTGTGGGCATCTGTGGGCATCTGTGGTTATCTGTGACATCTGTGGACATCTGTGGGCATCTGTGACATTTGTGGACATCTGTGAGCATCTGTGACATCTGTGGACATCTGTGGGCATCTGTGACATCTGTGGACATCTGTGGGCATCTGTGACATCTGTGGGCATCTGTGACATCTGTGGACATCTGTGAGCATCTGTGACATCTGTGGACATCTGTGGTTATCTGTGACATCTGTGGACATCTTTGGGCATCTTTGGGCATCTGTGGACATTTGTGGGCATCTGTTACATCTGTGGACATCTGTGGGCATCTGTGGACATCTGTGGGCATCTGTGACATCTGTGGGCATCTGTGACATCTGTGGACATCTGTGGGCATCTGTGGACATCTGTGGGCATCTGTGACATCTGTGACATCTGTGGACATCTGTGGTTATCTGTGACATCTGTGGACATCTTTGGGCATCTGTGGGCATCTGTGGACATTTGTGGGCATCTGTTACATCTGTGGACATCTGTGGGCATCTGTGGACATCTGTGGGCATCTGTGACATCTGTGGGCATCTGTGACATCTGTGGACATCTGTGGGCATCTGTGGACATCTGTGGGCATCTGTGACATCTGTGGGCATCTGTGACATCTGTAGACATCTGTGGGCATCTGTGACATCTGTGGGCATCTGTGGGCATCTGTGGACTTCTGTGGGCATCTGTGGGCATCTGTGACATTTGTGGACATCTGTGGGCATCTGTGACATCTGTGGACATCTGTGGGCATCTGTGACATCTGTGGGCATCTCTGACATCTGTGGGCATCTGTGACATCTGTGAAATCTGTGGGCATCTGTGACATCTGTGGGCATCTGTGACATCTGTGGGCATCTGTGGGCATCTGTGACATCTGTGGACATCTGTGGGCATCTGTGACATCTGTGGGCATCTGTGACATCTGTGGACATCTGTGGTTATCTGTGACATCTGTGGACATCTGTGGGCATCCGTGACATATGTGGACATCTGTGGGCATCTGTGGACATTTGTGGGCATCTGTGACATCTGTGGGCATCTGTGACATCTGTGGGCATCTGTGGGCATCTGTGACATCTGTGGACATCTGTGGGCATCTGTGACATATGTTGACATCTTTGGGCATCTGTGGACATTTGTGGGCATCTGTGGACATTTGTGGGCATCTGTTACATCTGTGGACATCTGTGGGCATCTGTGGACATCTGTGGGCATCTGTGACATCTGTGGGCATCTGTGACATCTGTGGGCATCTGTGACATCTGTGACATCTGTGACATCTGTGGGCATCTGTGACATCTGTGGACATCTGTGACATCTGTGGGCATCTGTGACATCTGTGGACATCTGTGGGCATCTGTGACATCTGTGGGCATCTGTGACATCTGTGGACATCTGTGACATCTGTGGGCATCTGTTACATCTGTGGACATCTGTGGGCATCTGTGACATCTGTGGGCATCTGTGACATCTCTGGACATCTGTGACATCTGTGGGCATCTGTGGACATCTGTGGGCATCTGTGACATCTGTGGGCATCTCTGACATCTGTGGGCATCTGTGACATCTGTGAAATCTGTGGGCATCTGTGACATCTGTGGGCATCTGTGACATCTGTGGGCATCTGTGGGCATCTGTGACATCTGTGGACATCTGTGGGCATCTGTGACATCTGTGGGCATCTGTGACATCTGTGGGCATCTGTGGGCATCTGTGACATCTGTGGACATCTGTGGGCATCTGTGACATTTGTGGACATCTGTGGGCATCTGTGACATCTGTGGACATCTGTGGGCATCTGTGACATCTGTGGACATCTGTGGGCTTCTGTGACATCTGTGACATCTGTGGGCATCTGTGACATCTGTGGACATCTGTGAGCATCTGTGACATCTGTGGACATCTGTGGTTATCTGTGACATCTGTGGACATCTGTGGGCATCTGTGACATATGTGGACATCTGTGGGCATCTGTGGACATTTGTGGGCATCTGTGGACATTTGTGGGCATCTGTGACATCTGTGACATCTGTGGACATCTGTGGGCATCTGTGACATCTGTGGACATCTGTGGGCTTCTGTGACATCTGTGGGCATCTGTGACATCTGTGGACATCTGTGAGCATCTGTGACATCTGTGGACATCTGTGGTTATCTGTGACATCTGTGGACATCTGTGGGCATCTGTGACATATGTGGACATCTGTGACATCTGTGGACATCTGTGGTTATCTGTGACATCTGTGGACATCTGTGGGCATCTGTGACATCTGTGGGCATCTGTGACATCTGTGGGCATCTGTGACATCTGTGGTTATCTGTGACATCTGTAGACATCTGTGGGCATCTGTGGACATCTGTGGGCATCTGTGACATCTGTGGGCATCTGTGACATCTGTGGACATCTGTGACCATCTGTGGGCATCTGTGGGCATCTGTGGTTATCTGTGACATCTGTGGACATCTGTGGGCATCTGTGACATTTGTGGACATCTGTGAGCATCTGTGACATCTGTGGACATCTGTGGGCATCTGTGACATCTGTGGACATCTGTGGGCATCTGTGACATCTGTGGGCATCTGTGACATCTGTGGACATCTGTGAGCATCTGTGACATCTGTGGACATCTGTGGTTATCTGTGACATCTGTGGACATCTTTGGGCATCTTTGGGCATCTGTGGACATTTGTGGGCATCTGTTACATCTGTGGACATCTGTGGGCATCTGTGGACATCTGTGGGCATCTGTGACATCTGTGGGCATCTGTGACATCTGTGGACATCTGTGGGCATCTGTGGACATCTGTGGGCATCTGTGACATCTGTGACATCTGTGGACATCTGTGGTTATCTGTGACATCTGTGGACATCTTTGGGCATCTGTGGGCATCTGTGGACATTTGTGGGCATCTGTTACATCTGTGGACATCTGTGGGCATCTGTGGACATCTGTGGGCATCTGTGACATCTGTGGGCATCTGTGACATCTGTGGACATCTGTGGGCATCTGTGGACATCTGTGGGCATCTGTGACATCTGTGGGCATCTGTGACATCTGTAGACATCTGTGGGCATCTGTGACATCTGTGGGCATCTGTGGGCATCTGTGGACTTCTGTGGGCATCTGTGGGCATCTGTGACATTTGTGGACATCTGTGGGCATCTGTGACATCTGTGGACATCTGTGGGCATCTGTGACATCTGTGGGCATCTCTGACATCTGTGGGCATCTGTGACATCTGTGAAATCTGTGGGCATCTGTGACATCTGTGGGCATCTGTGACATCTGTGGGCATCTGTGGGCATCTGTGACATCTGTGGACATCTGTGGGCATCTGTGACATCTGTGGGCATCTGTGACATCTGTGGACATCTGTGGTTATCTGTGACATCTGTGGACATCTGTGGGCATCCGTGACATATGTGGACATCTGTGGGCATCTGTGGACATTTGTGGGCATCTGTGGACATTTGTGGGCATCTGTGACATCTGTGGGCATCTGTGACATCTGTGGGCATCTGTGGGCATCTGTGACATCTGTGGACATCTGTGGGCATCTGTGACATATGTTGACATCTTTGGGCATCTGTGGACATTTGTGGGCATCTGTGGACATTTGTGGGCATCTGTTACATCTGTGGACATCTGTGGGCATCTGTGGACATCTGAGGGCATCTGTGACATCTGTGGGCATCTGTGACATCTGTGGGCATCTGTGACATCTGTGACATCTGTGACATCTGTGGGCATCTGTGACATCTGTGGACATCTGTGACATCTGTGGGCATCTGTGACATCTGTGGACATCTGTGGGCATCTGTGACATCTGTGGGCATCTGTGACATCTGTGGACATCTGTGACATCTGTGGGCATCTGTTACATCTGTGGACATCTGTGGGCATCTGTGACATCTGTGGGCATCTGTGACATCTGTGGACATCTGTGACATCTGTGGGCATCTGTGGACATCTGTGGGCATCTGTGACATCTGTGGGCATCTCTGACATCTGTGGGCATCTGTGACATCTGTGAAATCTGTGGGCATCTGTGACATCTGTGGGCATCTGTGACATCTGTGGGCATCTGTGGGCATCTGTGACATCTGTGGACATCTGTGGGCATCTGTGACATCTGTGGGCATCTGTGACATCTGTGGGCATCTGTGGGCATCTGTGACATCTGTGGACATCTGTGGGCATCTGTGACATTTGTGGACATCTGTGGGCATCTGTGACATCTGTGGACATCTGTGGGCATCTGTGACATCTGTGGACATCTGTGGGCTTCTGTGACATCTGTGACATCTGTGGGCATCTGTGACATCTGTGGACATCTGTGAGCATCTGTGACATCTGTGGACATCTGTGGTTATCTGTGACATCTGTGGACATCTGTGGGCATCTGTGACATATGTGGACATCTGTGGGCATCTGTGGACATTTGTGGGCATCTGTGGACATTTGTGGGCATCTGTGACATCTGTGGGCATCTGTGACATCTGTGGACATCTGTGGGCATCTGTGACATCTGTGGACATCTGTGGGCATCTGTGACATATGTGGACATCTTTGGGCATCTGTGGACATGTGTGGGCATCTGTGGACATTTGTGGGCATCTGTTACATCTGTGGACATCTGTGGGCATCTGTGGACATCTGTGGGCATCTGTGACATCTGTGGGCATCTGTGACATCTGTGGACATCTGCGACATCTGTGGGCATCTGTGGACATCTGTGGGCATCTGTGACATCTGTGAAATCTGTGGGCATCTGTGACATCTGTGGGCATCTGTGACATCTGTGGGCATCTGTGGGTATCTGTGAAAAATGTGGACATCTGTGGGCATCTGTGACATTTGTGGACATCTGTGGGCATCTGTGACATCTGTGGACACCTGTGGGCATCTGTGACATCTGTGGACATCTGTGGGCATCTGTGACATCTGTGACATCTGTGGGCATCTGTGACATCTGTGGACATCTGTGAGCATCTGTGACATCTGTGGACATCTGTGGTTATCTGTGACATCTGTGGACATCTGTGGGCATCTGTGACATCTGTGGACATCTGTGGACATCTGTGACATCTGTGGGCATCTGTGACATCTGTGGACATCTGTGACATCTGTGGGCATCTGTGGACATCTGTGGGCATCTCTGACATCTGTGGGCATCTGTGACATCTGTGAAATCTGTGGACATCTGTGGGCATCTGTGACATCTGTGGACATCTGTGGGCATCTGTGACATATGTTGACATCTTTGGGCATCTGTGGACATTTGTGGGCATCTGTGGACATTTGTGGGCATCTGTTACATCTGTGGACATCTGTGGGCATCTGTGGACATCTGTGGGCATCTGTGACATCTGTGGGCATCTGTGACATCTGCGGGCATCTGTGACATCTGTGACATCTGTGACATCTGTGGGCATCTGTGACATCTGTGGACATCTGTGACATCTGTGGGCATCTGTGACATCTGTGGACATCTGTGGGCATCTGTGACATCTGTAGGCATCTGTGACATCTGTGACATCTGTGGGCATCTGTGACATCTGTGGACATCTGTGGGCATCTGTGACATCTGTGGGCATCTGTGACATCTGTGGACATCTGTGACATCTGTGGGCATCTGTGGACATCTGTGGGCATCTGTGACATCTGTGGGCATCTCTGACATCTGTGGGCATCTGTGACATCTGTGAAATCTGTGGGCATCTGTGACATCTGTGGGCATCTGTGACATCTGTGGGCATCTGTGGGCATCTGTGACATCTGTGGACATCTGTGGGCATCTGTGACATCTGTGGGCATCTGTGACATCTGTGGGCATCTGTGACATCTGTGGCATCTGTGACTTCTGTGACATCTGTGACATCTGTGGGCATCTGTGACATCTGTGGACATCTGTGAGCATCTGTGACATCTGTGGACATCTGTGGTTATCTGTGACATCTGTGGACATCTGTGGGCATCTGTGACATATGTGGACATCTGTGGGCATCTGTGGACATTTGTGGGCATCTGTGGACATTTGTGGGCATCTGTGACATCTGTGGGCATCTGTGACATCTGTGGACATCTGTGGGCATCTGTGACATCTGTGGACATCTGTGGGCATCTGTGACATATGTGGACATCTTTGGGCATCTGTGGACATTTGTGGGCATCTGTGGACATTTGTGGGCATCTGTTACATCTTTGGACATCTGTGGGCATCTGTGGACATCTGTGGGCATCTGTGACATCTGTGGGCATCTGTGACATCTGTGGACATCTGCGACATCTGTGGGCATCTGTGGACATCTGTGGGCATCTGTGACATCTGTGAAATCTGTGGGCATCTGTGACATCTGTGGGCATCTGTGACATCTGTGGGCATCTGTGGGTATCTGTGAAAAATGTGGACATCTGTGGGCATCTGTGACATTTGTGGACATCTGTGGGCATCTGTGACATCTGTGGACACCTGTGGGCATCTGTGACATCTGTGGACATCTGTGGGCATCTGTGACATCTGTGACATCTGTGGGCATCTGTGACATCTGTGGACATCTGTGAGCATCTGTGACATCTGTGGACATCTGTGGTTATCTGTGACATCTGTGGACATCTGTGGGCATCTGTGGGCATCTGTGACATCTGTGAGCATCTGTGACATCTGTGGGCATCTGTGACATCTGTGGACAACCGTGGCCATCTGTGACATCTGTGGACATCTGTGGGCATCTGTGACATCTGTGGACATCTGTGGGCATCTGTGACATCTGTGGGCATCTGTGACATCTGTGGACATCTGTGACATCTGTGGGCATCTGTGACATCTGTGACATCTGTGACATCTGTGACATCTGTAGACATCTGTGGGCATCTGTGACATCTGTGGACATCTGTGGGCATCTGTGACATCTGTGGGCATCTGTGGACATCTGTGGGCATCTGTGACATCTGTGGGCATCTCTGACATCTGTGGGCATCTGTGACATCTGTGAAATCTGTGGGCATCTGTGACATCTGTGGGCATCTGTGACATCTGTGGGCATCTGTGGGCATCTGTGACATCTGTGGACATCTGTGGGCATCTGTGACATCTGTGGGCATCTGTGACATCTGTGGGCATCTGTGGGCATCTGTGACATCTGTGGACATCTGTGGGCATCTGTGACATTTGTGGACATCTGTGGGCATCTGTGACATCTGTGGACATCTGTGGGCATCTGTGACATCTGTGGACATCTGTGGGCATCTGTGACATCTGTGACATCTGTGGGCATCTGTGACATCTGTGGACATCTGTGAGCATCTGTGACATCTGTGGACATCTGTGGTTATCTGTGACATCTGTGGGCATCTGTGACATATGTGGACATCTGTGGGCATCTGTGGACATTTGTGGGCATCTGTGGACATTTGTGGGCATCTGTGACATCTGTGGGCATCTGTGACATCTGTGGACATCTGTGGGCATCTGTGACATCTGTGGACACATGTGGGCATCTGTGACATATGTGGACATCTTTGGGCATCTGTGGACATTTGTGGGCATCTGTGGACATTTGTGGGCATCTGTTACATCTGTGGACATCTGTGGGCATCTGTGGACATTTGTGGGCATCTGTGGACATTTGTGGGCATCTGTGGACATTTGTGGGCATCTGTGACATCTGTGGGCATCTGTGACATCTGTGGACATCTTTGGGCATCTGTGGACATTTGTGGGCATCTGTGGACATTTGTGGGCATCTGTTACATCTGTGGACATCTGTGGGCATCTGTGGACATCTGTGGGCATCTGTGACATCTGTGGGCATCTGTGACATCTGTGGACATCTGCGACATCTGTGGGCATCTGTGGACATCTGTGGGCATCTGTGACATCTGTGAAATCTGTGGGCATCTGTGACATCTGTGGGCATCTGTGACATCTGTGGGCATCTGTGGGTATCTGTGAAAAATGTGGACATCTGTGGGCATCTGTGACATTTGTGGACATCTGTGGGCATCTGTGACATCTGTGGACACCTGTGGGCATCTGTGACATCTGTGGACATCTGTGGGCATCTGTGACATCTGTGACATCTGTGGGCATCTGTGACATCTGTGGACATCTGTGAGCATCTGTGACATCTGTGGACATCTGTGGTTATCTGTGACATCTGTGGACATCTGTGGGCATCTGTGGGCATCTGTGACATCTGTGAGCATCTGTGACATCTGTGGGCATCTGTGACATCTGTGGACAACCGTGGCCATCTGTGACATCTGTGGACATCTGTGGGCATCTGTGACATCTGTGGACATCTGTGGGCATCTGTGACATCTGTGGGCATCTGTGACATCTGTGGACATCTGTGACATCTGTGGGCATCTGTGACATCTGTGACATCTGTGACATCTGTGACATCTGTAGACATCTGTGGGCATCTGTGACATCTGTGGACATCTGTGGGCATCTGTGACATCTGTGGGCATCTGTGGACATCTGTGGGCATCTGTGACATCTGTGGGCATCTCTGACATCTGTGGGCATCTGTGACATCTGTGAAATCTGTGGGCATCTGTGACATCTGTGGGCATCTGTGACATCTGTGGGCATCTGTGGGCATCTGTGACATCTGTGGACATCTGTGGGCATCTGTGACATCTGTGGGCATCTGTGACATCTGTGGGCATCTGTGGGCATCTGTGACATCTGTGGACATCTGTGGGCATCTGTGACATTTGTGGACATCTGTGGGCATCTGTGACATCTGTGGACATCTGTGGGCATCTGTGACATCTGTGGACATCTCTGGGCATCTGTGACATCTGTGACATCTGTGGGCATCTGTGACATCTGTGGACATCTGTGAGCATCTGTGACATCTGTGGACATCTGTGGTTATCTGTGACATCTGTGGGCATCTGTGACATATGTGGACATCTGTGGGCATCTGTGGACATTTGTGGGCATCTGTGGACATTTGTGGGCATCTGTGACATCTGTGGGCATCTGTGACATCTGTGGACATCTGTGGGCATCTGTGACATCTGTGGACACATGTGGGCCTCTGTGACATATGTGGACATCTTTGGGCATCTGTGGACATTTGTGGGCATCTGTGGACATTTGTGGGCATCTGTTACATCTGTGGACATCTGTGGGCATCTGTGGACATTTGTGGGCATCTGTGGACATTTGTGGGCATCTGTGACATCTGTGGGCATCTGTGACATCTGTGGACATCTGTGGGCATCTGTGACATCTGTGGACATCTGTGGGCATCTGTGACATATGTGGACATCTTTGGCATCTGTGGACATTTGTGGGCATCTGTGGACATTTGTGGGCATCTGTTACATCTGTGGACATCTGTGGGCATCTGTGGACATCTGTGGGCATCTGTGACATCTGTGGGCATCTGTGACATCTGTGGACATCTGCGACATCTGTGGGCATCTGTGGACATCTGTGGGCATCTGTGACATCTGTGAAATCTGTGGGCATCTGTGACATCTGTGGGCATCTGTGACATCTGTGGGCATCTGTGGGTATCTGTGAAAAATGTGGACATCTGTGGGCATCTGTGACATTTGTGGACATCTGTGGGCATCTGTGACATCTGTGGACACCTGTGGGCATCTGTGACATCTGTGGACATCTGTGGGCATCTGTGACATCTGTGACATCTGTGGGCATCTGTGACATCTGTGGACATCTGTGAGCATCTGTGACATCTGTGGACATCTGTGGTTATCTGTGACATCTGTGGACATCTGTGGGCATCTGTGACATCTGTGGACATCTGTGGACATCTGTGACATCTGTGGGCATCTGTGACATCTGTGGACATCTGTGGGCATCTGTGGACATCTGTGGGCATCTCTGACATCTGTGGGCATCTGTGACATCTGTGAAATCTGTGGACATCTGTGGGCATCTGTGACATCTGTGGACATCTGTGGGCATCTGTGACATATGTTGACATCTTTGGGCATCTGTGGACATTTGTGGGCATCTGTGGACATTTGTGGGCATCTGTTACATCTGTGGACATCTGTGGGCATCTGTGGACATCTGTGGGCATCTGTGACATCTGTGGGCATCTGTGACATCTGCGGGCATCTGTGACATCTGTGACATCTGTGACATCTGTGGGCATCTGTGACATCTGTGGACATCTGTGACATCTGTGGGCATCTGTGACATCTGTGGACATCTGTGGGCATCTGTGACATCTGTAGGCATCTGTGACATCTGTGACATCTGTGGGCATCTGTGACATCTGTGGACATCTGTGGGCATCTGTGACATCTGTGGGCATCTGTGACATCTGTGGACATCTGTGACATCTGTGGGCATCTGTGGACATCTGTGGGCATCTGTGACATCTGTGGGCATCTCTGACATCTGTGGGCATCTGTGACATCTGTGAAATCTGTGGGCATCTGTGACATCTGTGGGCATCTGTGACATCTGTGGGCATCTGTGGGCATCTGTGACATCTGTGGACATCTGTGGGCATCTGTGACATCTGTGGGCATCTGTGACATCTGTGGGCATCTGTGACATCTGTGGCATCTGTGACTTCTGTGACATCTGTGACATCTGTGGGCATCTGTGACATCTGTGGACATCTGTGAGCATCTGTGACATCTGTGGACATCTGTGGTTATCTGTGACATCTGTGGACATCTGTGGGCATCTGTGACATATGTGGACATCTGTGGGCATCTGTGGACATTTGTGGGCATCTGTGGACATTTGTGGGCATCTGTGACATCTGTGGGCATCTGTGACATCTGTGGACATCTGTGGGCATCTGTGACATCTGTGGACATCTGTGGGCATCTGTGACATATGTGGACATCTTTGGGCATCTGTGGACATTTGTGGGCATCTGTGGACATTTGTGGGCATCTGTTACATCTGTGGACATCTGTGGGCATCTGTGGACATCTGTGGGCATCTGTGACATCTGTGGGCATCTGTGACATCTGTGGACATCTGCGACATCTGTGGGCATCTGTGGACATCTGTGGGCATCTGTGACATCTGTGAAATCTGTGGGCATCTGTGACATCTGTGGGCATCTGTGACATCTGTGGGCATCTGTGGGTATCTGTGAAAAATGTGGACATCTGTGGGCATCTGTGACATTTGTGGACATCTGTGGGCATCTGTGACATCTGTGGACACCTGTGGGCATCTGTGACATCTGTGGACATCTGTGGGCATCTGTGACATCTGTGACATCTGTGGGCATCTGTGACATCTGTGGACATCTGTGAGCATCTGTGACATCTGTGGACATCTGTGGTTATCTGTGACATCTGTGGACATCTGTGGGCATCTGTGGGCATCTGTGACATCTGTGAGCATCTGTGACATCTGTGGGCATCTGTGACATCTGTGGACAACCGTGGCCATCTGTGACATCTGTGGACATCTGTGGGCATCTGTGACATCTGTGGACATCTGTGGGCATCTGTGACATCTGTGGGCATCTGTGACATCTGTGGACATCTGTGACATCTGTGGGCATCTGTGACATCTGTGACATCTGTGACATCTGTGACATCTGTAGACATCTGTGGGCATCTGTGACATCTGTGGACATCTGTGGGCATCTGTGACATCTGTGGGCATCTGTGGACATCTGTGGGCATCTGTGACATCTGTGGGCATCTCTGACATCTGTGGGCATCTGTGACATCTGTGAAATCTGTGGGCATCTGTGACATCTGTGGGCATCTGTGACATCTGTGGGCATCTGTGGGCATCTGTGACATCTGTGGACATCTGTGGGCATCTGTGACATCTGTGGGCATCTGTGACATCTGTGGGCATCTGTGGGCATCTGTGACATCTGTGGACATCTGTGGGCATCTGTGACATATGTGGACATCTGTGGGCATCTGTGACATCTGTGGACATCTGTGGGCATCTGTGACATCTGTGGACATCTGTGGGCATCTGTGACATCTGTGACATCTGTGGGCATCTGTGACATCTGTGGACATCTGTGAGCATCTGTGACATCTGTGGACATCTGTGGTTATCTGTGACATCTGTGGGCATCTGTGACATATGTGGACATCTGTGGGCATCTGTGGACATTTGTGGGCATCTGTGGACATTTGTGGGCATCTGTGACATCTGTGGGCATCTGTGACATCTGTGGACATCTGTGGGCATCTGTGACATCTGTGGACACATGTGGGCATCTGTGACATATGTGGACATCTTTGGGCATCTGTGGACATATGTGGGCATCTGTGGACATTTGTGGGCATCTGTTACATCTGTGGACATCTGTGGGCATCTGTGGACATCTGTGGGCATCTGTGACATCTGTGGGCATCTGTGACATCTGTGGACATCTGTGACATATGTGGACATATTTGGGCATCTGTGGGCATCTGTGGACATTTGTGGGCATCTGTTACATCTGTGGACATCTCTGGGCATCTGTGGACATCTGTGGGCATCTGTGACATCTGTGGGCATCTGTGACATCTGTGGACATCTGTGGGCATCTGTGGACATCTGTGGGCATCTGTGACATCTGTGAAATCTGTGGGCATCTGTGACATCTGTGGGCATCTGTGACATCTGTGGGCATCTGTGGGTATCTGTGACATCTGTGGACATCTGTGGGCATCTGTGACATCTGTGGGCATCTGTGGGCATCTGTGACATCTGTGGGCATCTGTGACATCTGTGGACATCTGTGGGCATCTGTGACATCTGTGGGCATCTGTGACATCTGTGGGCATCTGTGACATCTGTGGGCATCTGTGACATCTGTAGACATCTGTGGGCATCTGTGACATCTGTGGACATCTGTGGGCATCTGTGACATATGTGGACATCTGTGGGCATCTGTGGACATCTGTGGGCATCTGTGACATCTGTGGGCATCTGTGACATCTGTGGACATCTGTGACCATCTGTGGGCATCTGTGGGCATCTGTGGTTATCTGTGACATCTGTGGACATCTGTGGGCATCTGTGACATTTGTGGGCATCTGTGGGCATCTGTGACATCTGTGGACATCTGTGGGCATCTGTGACATTTGTGGACATCTGTGGGCATCTGTGACATCTGTGGACATCTGTGGGCATCTGTGACATCTGTGGACATCTGTGGGCATCTGTGACATCTGTGACATCTGTGGGCATCTGTGACATCTGTGGACATCTGTGAGCATCTGTGACATCTGTGGACATCTGTGGTTATCTGTGACATCTGTGGGCATCTGTGACATATGTGGACATCTGTGGGCATCTGTGGACATTTGTGGGCATCTGTGGACATTTGTGGGCATCTGTGACATCTGTGGGCATCTGTGACATCTGTGGACATCTGTGGGCATCTGTGACATCTGTGGACATCTGTGGGCATCTGTGACATATGTGGACATCTTTGGGCATCTTTGGGCATCTGTGGACATTTGTGGGCATCTGTGGACATTTGTGGGCATCTGTTACATCTGTGGACATCTGTGGGCATCTGTGGACATCTGTGGGCATCTGTGACATCTGTGGGCATCTGTGACATCTGTGGACATCTGTGACATATGTGGACATATTTGGGCATCTGTGGGCATCTGTGGACATTTGTGGGCATCTGTTAAATCTGTGGACATCTGTGGGCATCTGTGGACATCTGTGGGCATCTGTGACATCTGTGGGCATCTGTGACATATGTGGACATCTGTGGGCATCTGTGGACATTTGTGGGCATCTGTGGACATTTGTGGGCATCTGTGACATCTGTGGGCATCTGTGACATCTGTGGACATCTGTGGGCATCTGTGACATCTGTGGACACATGTGGGCATCTGTGACATATGTGGACATCTTTGGGCATCTGTGGACATTTGTGGGCATCTGTGGACATTTGTGGGCATCTGTTACATCTGTGGACATCTGTGGGCATCTGTGGACATCTGTGGGCATCTGTGACATCTGTGGGCATCTGTGACATCTGTGGACATCTGTGACATATGTGGACATATTTGGGCATCTGTGGGCATCTGTGGACATTTGTGGGCATCTGTTACATCTGTGGACATCTGTGGGCATCTGTGGACATCTGTGGGCATCTGTGACATCTGTGGGCATCTGTGGACATCTGTGGGCATCTGTGACATCTGTGAAATCTGTGGGCATCTGTGACATCTGTGGGCATCTGTGACATCTGTGGGCATCTGTGGGTATCTGTGACATCTGTGGACATCTGTGGGCATCTGTGACATCTGTGGGCATCTGTGGGCATCTGTGACATCTGTGGGCATCTGTGACATCTGTGGACATCTGTGGGCATCTGTGACATCTGTGGGCATCTGTGACATCTGTGGGCATCTGTGACATCTGTGGGCATCTGTGACATCTGTAGACATCTGTGGGCATCTGTGACATCTGTGGACATCTGTGGGCATCTGTGACATGTGTGGACATCTGTGGGCATCTGTGGACATCTGTGGGCATCTGTGACATCTGTGGGCATCTGTGACATCTGTGGACATCTGTGACCATCTGTGGGCATCTGTGGGCATCTGTGGTTATCTGTGACATCTGTGGACATCTGTGGGCATCTGTGACATTTGTGGGCATCTGTGGGCATCTGTGACATCTGTGGACATCTGTGGGCATCTGTGACATTTGTGGACATCTGTGGGCATCTGTGACATCTGTGGACATCTGTGGGCATCTGTGACATCTGTGGACATCTGTGGGCATCTGTGACATCTGTGACATCTGTGGGCATCTGTGACATCTGTGGACATCTGTGAGCATCTGTGACATCTGTGGACATCTGTGGTTATCTGTGACATCTGTGGGCATCTGTGACATATGTGGACATCTGTGGGCATCTGTGGACATTTGTGGGCATCTGTGGACATTTGTGGGCATCTGTGACATCTGTGGGCATCTGTGACATCTGTGGACATCTGTGGGCATCTGTGACATCTGTGGACATCTGTGGGCATCTGTGACATATGTGGACATCTTTGGGCATCTGTGGACATTAGTGGGCATCTGTGGACATTTGTGGGCATCTGTTACATCTGTGGACATCTGTGGGCATCTGTGGACATCTGTGGGCATCTGTGACATCTGTGGGCATCTGTGACATCTGTGGACATCTGTGACATATGTGGACATATTTGGGCATCTGTGGGCATCTGTGGACATTTGTGGGCATCTGTTAAATCTGTGGACATCTGTGGGCATCTGTGGACATCTGTGGGCATCTGTGACATCTGTGGGCATCTGTGACATCTGTGGACATCTGTGGGCATCTGTGGACATCTGTGGGCATCTGTGACATCTGTGAAATCTGTGGGCATCTGTGACATCTGTGGGCATCTGTGGGCATCTGTGGGTATCTGTGACATCTGTGGACATCTGTGGGCATCTGTGACATCTGTGGGCATCTGTGGGCATCTGTGACATCTGTGGGCATCTGTGACATCTGTGGACATCTGTGGGCATCTGTGACATCTGTGGGCATCTGTGACATCTGTGGGCATCTGTGACATCTGTGGGCATCTGTGACATCTGTAGACATCTGTGGGCATCTGTGACATCTGTGGACATCTGTGGGCATCTGTGACATATGTGGACATCTGTGGGCATCTGTGGACATCTGTGAGCATCTGTGACATCTGTGGACATCTGTGGGCATCTGTGACATCTGTGGACATCTGTGGGCATCTGTGACATCTGTGGGCATCTGTGACATCTGTGGACATCTGTGAGCATCTGTGACATCTGTGGACATCTGTGGTTATCTGTGACATCTGTGGACATCTTTGGGCATCTGTGGGCATCTGTGGACATTTGTGGGCATCTGTTACATCTGTGGACATCTGTGGGCATCTGTGGACATCTGTGGGCATCTGTGACATCTGTGGGCATCTGTGACATCTGTGGACATCTGTGGGTATCTGTGAAAAATGTGGACATCTGTGGGCATCTGTGACATTTGTGGACATCTGTGGGCATCTGTGACATCTGTGGACACCTGTGGGCATCTGTGACATCTGTGGACATCTGTGGGCATCTGTGACATCTGTGACATCTGTGGGCATCTGTGACATCTGTGGACATCTGTGAGCATCTGTGACATCTGTGGACATCTGTGGTTATCTGTGACATCTGTGGACATCTGTGGGCATCTGTGACATCTGTGGACATCTGTGGACATCTGTGACATCTGTGGGCATCTGTGACATCTGTGGACATCTGTGACATCTGTGGGCATCTGTGGACATCTGTGGGCATCTCTGACATCTGTGGGCATCTGTGACATCTGTGAAATCTGTGGGCATCTTTTGACATCTGTGGACAACCGTGGCCATCTGTGACATCTGTGGACATCTGTGGGCATCTGTGACATCTGTGGACATCTGTGGGCATCTGTGACATCTGTGGGCATCTGTGACATCTGTGGACATCTGTGACATCTGTGGGCATCTGTGACATCTGTGACATCTGTGACATCTGTAGACATCTGTGGGCATCTGTGACATCTGTGGAAATCTGTGGGCATCTGTGACATCTGTGGGCATCTGTGGACATCTGTGGGCATCTGTGACATCTGTGGGCATCTCTGACATCTGTGGGCATCTGTGACATCTGTGAAATCTGTGGGCATCTGTGACATCTGTGGGCATCTGTGACATCTGTGGGCATCTGTGGGCATCTGTGACATCTGTGGACATCTGTGGGCATCTGTGACATCTGTGGGCATCTGTGACATCTGTGGGCATCTGTGGGCATCTGTGACATCTGTGGACATCTGTGGGCATCTGTGACATTTGTGGACATCTGTGGGCATCTGTGACATCTGTGGACATCTGTGGGCATCTGTGACATCTGTGGACATCTGTGGGCATCTGTGACATCTGTGACATCTGTGGGCATCTGTGACATCTGTGGACATCTGTGAGCATCTGTGACATCTGTGGACATCTGTGGTTATCTGTGACATCTGTGGGCATCTGTGACATATGTGGACATCTGTGGGCATCTGTGGACATTTGTGGGCATCTGTGGACATTTGTGGGCATCTGTGACATCTGTGGGCATCTGTGACATCTGTGGACATCTGTGGGCATCTGTGACATCTGTGGACATCTGTGGGCATCTGTGACATATGTGGACATCTTTGGGCATCTGTGGACATTTGTGGGCATCTGTGGACATTTGTGGGCATCTGTTACATCTGTGGACATCTGTGGGCATCTGTGGACATCTGTGGGCATCTGTGACATCTGTGGGCATCTGTGACATCTGTGGACATCTGTGACATATGTGGACATATTTGGGCATCTGTGGGCATCTGTGGACATCTGTGGGCATCTGTGGACATCTGTGGGCATCTGTGACATCTGTGGGCATCTGTGACATCTGTGGACATCTGTGGGCATCTGTGGACATCTGTGGGCATCTGTGACATCTGTGAAATCTGTGGGCATCTGTGACATCTGTGGGCATCTGTGACATCTGTGGGCATCTGTGGGTATCTGTGACATCTCTGGACATCTGTGGGCATCTGTGACATCTGTGGGCATCTGTGGGCATCTGTGACATCTGTGGGCATCTGTGACATCTGTGGACATCTGTGGGCATCTGTGACATCTGTGGGCATCTGTGACATCTGTGGGCATCTGTGACATCTGTGGGCATCTGTGACATCTGTAGACATCTGTGGGCATCTGTGACATCTGTGGACATCTGTGGGCATCTGTGACATATGTGGACATCTGTGGGCATCTGTGGACATCTGTGGGCATCTGTGACATCTGTGGGCATCTGTGACATCTGTGGACATCTGTGACCATCTGTGGGCATCTGTGGGCATCTGTGGTTATCTGTGACATCTGTGGACATCTGTGGGCATCTGTGACATTTGTGGGCATCTGTGGGCATCTGTGACATCTGTGGACATCTGTGGGCATCTGTGACATTTGTGGACATCTGTGGGCATCTGTGACATCTGTGGACATCTGTGGGCATCTGTGACATCTGTGGACATCTGTGGGCATCTGTGACATCTGTGACATCTGTGGGCATCTGTGACATCTGTGGACATCTGTGAGCATCTGTGACATCTGTGGACATCTGTGGTTATCTGTGACATCTGTGGGCATCTGTGACATATGTGGACATCTGTGGGCATCTGTGGACATTTGTGGGCATCTGTGGACATTTGTGGGCATCTGTGACATCTGTGGGCATCTGTGACATCTGTTGACATCTGTGGGCATCTGTGACATCTGTGGACATCTGTGGGCATCTGTGACATATGTGGACATCTTTGGGCATCTGTGGACATTTGTGGGCATCTGTGGACATTTGTGGGCATCTGTTACATCTGTGGACATCTGTGGGCATCTGTGGACATCTGTGGGCATCTGTGACATCTGTGGGCATCTGTGACATCTGTGGACATCTATGACATATGTGGACATATTTGGGCATCTGTGGGCATCTGTGGACATTTGTGGGCATCTGTTACATCTGTGGCATCTGTGGGCATCTGTGGACATCTGTGGGCATCTGTGACATCTGTGGGCATCTGTGACATTTGTGGACATCTGTGGGCATCTGTGGACATCTGTGGGCATCTGTGACATCTGTGAAATCTGTGGGCATCTGTGACATCTGTGGGCATCTGTGGGCATCTGTGGGTATCTGTGACATCTGTGGACATCTGTGGGCATCTGTGACATCTGTGGGCATCTGTGGGCATCTGTGACATCTGTGGGCATCTGTGACATCTGTGGACATCTGTGGGCATCTGTGACATCTGTGGGCATCTGTGACATCTGTGGGCATCTGTGACATCTGTGGGCATCTGTGACATCTGTAGACATCTGTGGGCATCTGTGACATCTGTGGACATCTGTGGGCATCTGTGACATATGTGGACATCTGTGGGCATCTGTGGACATCTGTGGGCATCTGTGACATCTGTGGGCATCTGTGACATCTGTGGACATCTGTGACCATCTGTGGGCATCTGTGGGCATCTGTGGTTATCTGTGACATCTGTGGACATCTGTGGGCATCTGTGACATTTGTGGGCATCTGTGAGCATCTGTGACATCTGTGGACATCTGTGGGCATCTGTGACATCTGTGGACATCTGTGGGCATCTGTGACATCTGTGGGCATCTGTGACATCTGTGGACATCTGTGAGCATCTGTGACATCTGTGGACATCTGTGGTTATCTGTGACATCTGTGGACATCTTTGGGCATCTGTGGGCATCTGTGGACATTTGTGGGCATTTGTTACATCTGTGGACATCTGTGGGCATCTGTGGACATCTGTGGGCATCTGTGACATCTGTGGGCATCTGTGACATCTGTGGACATCTGTGGGCATCTGTGGACATCTGTGGGCATCTGTGACATCTGTGAAATCTGTGGGCATCTGTGACATCTGTGGGCATCTGTGACATCTGTGGGCATCTGTGGGCATCTGTGGACTTCTGTGGGCATCTGTGGGCATCTGTGACATTTGTGGACATCTGTGGGCATCTGTGACATCTGTGGACATCTGTGGGCATCTGTGACATCTGTGGGCATCTGTGACATCTATGGACATCTGTGACATCTGTGGGCATCTGTGGACATCTGTGGGCATCTGTGACATCTGTGGGCATCTCTGACATCTGTGGGCATCTGTGACATCTGTGGGCATCTGTGACATCTGTGGGCATCTGTGGGCATCTGTGACATCTGTGGACATCTGTGGGCATCTGTGACATTTGTGGACATCTGTGGGCATCTGTGACATCTGTGGACATCTGTGGGCATCTGTGACATCTGTGGACATCTGTGGGCTTCTGTGACATCTGTGACATCTGTGGGCATCTGTGACATCTGTGGACATCTGTGAGCATCTGTGACATCTGTGGACATCTGTGGTTATCTGTGACATCTGTGGACATCTGTGGGCATCTGTGACATATGTGGACATCTGTGGGCATCTGTGGACATTTGTGGGCATCTGTGGACATTTGTGGGCATCTGTGACATCTGTGGGCATCTGTGACATCTGTGGACATCTGTGGGCATCTGTGACATCTGTGGACATCTGTGGGCATCTGTGACATATGTGGACATCTTTGGGCATCTGTGGACATTTGTGGGCATCTGTGGACATTTGTGGGCATCTGTTACATCTGTGGACATCTGTGGGCATCTGTGGACATCTGTGGGCATCTGTGACATCTGTGGGCATCTGTGACATCTGTGGACATCTGCGACATCTGTGGGCATCTGTGGACATCTGTGGGCATCTGTGACATCTGTGAAATCTGTGGGCATCTGTGACATCTGTGGGCATCTGTGACATCTGTGGGCATCTGTGGGTATCTGTGAAAAATGTGGACATCTGTGGGCATCTGTGACATTTGTGGACATCTGTGGGCATCTGTGACATCTGTGGACACCTGTGGGCATCTGTGACATCTGTGGACATCTGTGGGCATCTGTGACATCTGTGACATCTGTGGGCATCTGTGACATCTGTGGACATCTGTGAGCATCTGTGACATCTGTGGACATCTGTGGTTATCTGTGACATCTGTGGACATCTGTGGGCATCTGTGACATCTGTGGACATCTGTGGACATCTGTGACATCTGTGGGCATCTGTGACATCTGTGGACATCTGTGACATCTGTGGGCATCTGTGGACATCTGTGGGCATCTCTGACATCTGTGGGCATCTGTGACATCTGTGAAATCTGTGGACATCTGTGGGCATCTGTGACATCTGTGGACATCTGTGGGCATCTGTGACATATGTTGACATCTTTGGGCATCTGTGGACATTTGTGGGCATCTGTGGACATTTGTGGGCATCTGTTACATCTGTGGACATCTGTGGGCATCTGTGGACATCTGTGGGCATCTGTGACATCTGTGGGCATCTGTGACATCTGCGGGCATCTGTGACATCTGTGACATCTGTGACATCTGTGGGCATCTGTGACATCTGTGGACATCTGTGACATCTGTGGGCATCTGTGACATCTGTGGACATCTGTGGGCATCTGTGACATCTGTAGGCATCTGTGACATCTGTGACATCTGTGGGCATCTGTGACATCTGTGGACATCTGTGGGCATCTGTGACATCTGTGGGCATCTGTGACATCTGTGGACATCTGTGACATCTGTGGGCATCTGTGGACATCTGTGGGCATCTGTGACATCTGTGGGCATCTCTGACATCTGTGGGCATCTGTGACATCTGTGAAATCTGTGGGCATCTGTGACATCTGTGGGCATCTGTGACATCTGTGGGCATCTGTGGGCATCTGTGACATCTGTGGACATCTGTGGGCATCTGTGACATCTGTGGGCATCTGTGACATCTGTGGGCATCTGTGACATCTGTGGCATCTGTGACTTCTGTGACATCTGTGACATCTGTGGGCATCTGTGACATCTGTGGACATCTGTGAGCATCTGTGACATCTGTGGACATCTGTGGTTATCTGTGACATCTGTGGACATCTGTGGGCATCTGTGACATATGTGGACATCTGTGGGCATCTGTGGACATTTGTGGGCATCTGTGGACATCTGTGGGCATCTGTGACATCTGTGGACATCTGTGGGCATCTGTGACATATGTGGACATCTTTGGGCATCTGTGGACATTTGTGGGCATCTGTGGACATTTGTGGGCATCTGTTACATCTTTGGACATCTGTGGGCATCTGTGGACATCTGTGGGCATCTGTGACATCTGTGGGCATCTGTGACATCTGTGGACATCTGCGACATCTGTGGGCATCTGTGGACATCTGTGGGCATCTGTGACATCTGTGAAATCTGTGGGCATCTGTGACATCTGTGGGCATCTGTGACATCTGTGGGCATCTGTGGGTATCTGTGAAAAATGTGGACATCTGTGGGCATCTGTGACATTTGTGGACATCTGTGGGCATCTGTGACATCTGTGGACACCTGTGGGCATCTGTGACATCTGTGGACATCTGTGGGCATCTGTGACATCTGTGACATCTGTGGGCATCTGTGACATCTGTGGACATCTGTGAGCATCTGTGACATCTGTGGACATCTGTGGTTATCTGTGACATCTGTGGACATCTGTGGGCATCTGTGGGCATCTGTGACATCTGTGAGCATCTGTGACATCTGTGGGCATCTGTGACATCTGTGGACAACCGTGGCCATCTGTGACATCTGTGGACATCTGTGGGCATCTGTGACATCTGTGGACATCTGTGGGCATCTGTGACATCTGTGGGCATCTGTGACATCTGTGGACATCTGTGACATCTGTGGGCATCTGTGACATCTGTGACATCTGTGACATCTGTGACATCTGTAGACATCTGTGGGCATCTGTGACATCTGTGGACATCTGTGGGCATCTGTGACATCTGTGGGCATCTGTGGACATCTGTGGGCATCTGTGACATCTGTGGGCATCTCTGACATCTGTGGGCATCTGTGACATCTGTGAAATCTGTGGGCATCTGTGACATCTGTGGGCATCTGTGACATCTGTGGGCATCTGTGGGCATCTGTGACATCTGTGGACATCTGTGGGCATCTGTGACATCTGTGGGCATCTGTGACATCTGTGGGCATCTGTGGGCATCTGTGACATCTGTGGACATCTGTGGGCATCTGTGACATTTGTGGACATCTGTGGGCATCTGTGACATCTGTGGACATCTGTGGGCATCTGTGACATCTGTGACATCTGTGGGCATCTGTGACATCTGTGGACATCTGTGAGCATCTGTGACATCTGTGGACATCTGTGGTTATCTGTGACATCTGTGGGCATCTGTGACATATGTGGACATCTGTGGGCATCTGTGACATCTGTGGACATCTGTGGGCATCTGTGACATTTGTGGACATCTGTGGGCATCTGTGACATCTGTGGACATCTGTGGGCATCTGTGACATCTGTGACATCTGTGGGCATCTGTGACATCTGTGGACATCTGTGAGCATCTGTGACATCTGTGGACATCTGTGGTTATCTGTGACATCTGTGGGCATCTGTGACATATGTGGACATCTGTGGGCATCTGTGGACATTTGTGGGCATCTGTGGACATTTGTGGGCATCTGTGACATCTGTGGGCATATGTGACATCTGTGGACATCTGTGGGCATCTGTGACATCTGTGGACACATGTGGGCATCTGTGACATATGTGGACATCTTTGGGCATCTGTGGACATTTGTGGGCATCTGTGGACATTTGTGGGCATCTGTGGACATTTGTGGGCATCTGTGACATCTGTGGGCATCTGTGACATCTGTGGACATCTTTGGGCATCTGTGGACATTTGTGGGCATCTGTGGACATTTGTGGGCATCTGTTACATCTGTGGACATCTGTGGGCATCTGTGGACATCTGTGGGCATCTGTGACATCTGTGGGCATCTGTGACATCTGTGGACATCTGCGACATCTGTGGGCATCTGTGGACATCTGTGGGCATCTGTGACATCTGTGAAATCTGTGGGCATCTGTGACATCTGTGGGCATCTGTGACATCTGTGGGCATCTGTGGGTATCTGTGAAAAATGTGGACATCTGTGGGCATCTGTGACATTTGTGGACATCTGTGGGCATCTGTGACATCTGTGGACACCTGTGGGCATCTGTGACATCTGTGGACATCTGTGGGCATCTGTGACATCTGTGACATCTGTGGGCATCTGTGACATCTGTGGACATCTGTGAGCATCTGTGACATCTGTGGACATCTGTGGTTATCTGTGACATCTGTGGACATCTGTGGGCATCTGTGGGCATCTGTGACATCTGTGAGCATCTGTGACATCTGTGGGCATCTGTGACATCTGTGGACAACCGTGGCCATCTGTGACATCTGTGGACATCTGTGGGCATCTGTGACATCTGTGGACATCTGTGGGCATCTGTGACATCTGTGGGCATCTGTGACATCTGTGGACATCTGTGACATCTGTGGGCATCTGTGACATCTGTGACATCTGTGACATCTGTGACATCTGTAGACATCTGTGGGCATCTGTGACATCTGTGGACATCTGTGGGCATCTGTGACATCTGTGGGCATCTGTGGACATCTGTGGGCATCTGTGACATCTGTGGGCATCTCTGACATCTGTGGGCATCTGTGACATCTGTGAAATCTGTGGGCATCTGTGACATCTGTGGGCATCTGTGACATCTGTGGGCATCTGTGGGCATCTGTGACATCTGTGGACATCTGTGGGCATCTGTGACATCTGTGGGCATCTGTGACATCTGTGGGCATCTGTGGGCATCTGTGACATCTGTGGACATCTGTGGGCATCTGTGACATTTGTGGACATCTGTGGGCATCTGTGACATCTGTGGACATCTGTGGGCATCTGTGACATCTGTGGACATCTCTGGGCATCTGTGACATCTGTGACATCTGTGGGCATCTGTGACATCTGTGGACATCTGTGAGCATCTGTGACATCTGTGGACATCTGTGGTTATCTGTGACATCTGTGGGCATCTGTGACATATGTGGACATCTGTGGGCATCTGTGGACATTTGTGGGCATCTGTGGACATTTGTGGGCATCTGTGACATCTGTGGGCATCTGTGACATCTGTGGACATCTGTGGGCATCTGTGACATCTGTGGACACATGTGGGCCTCTGTGACATATGTGGACATCTTTGGGCATCTGTGGACATTTGTGGGCATCTGTGGACATTTGTGGGCATCTGTTACATCTGTGGACATCTGTGGGCATCTGTGGACATTTGTGGGCATCTGTGGACATTTGTGGGCATCTGTGACATCTGTGGGCATCTGTGACATCTGTGGACATCTGTGGGCATCTGTGACATCTGTGGACATCTGTGGGCATCTGTGACATATGTGGACATCTTTGGGCATCTGTGGACATTTGTGGGCATCTGTGGACATTTGTGGGCATCTGTTACATCTGTGGACATCTGTGGGCATCTGTGGACATCTGTGGGCATCTGTGACATCTGTGGGCATCTGTGACATCTGTGGACATCTGCGACATCTGTGGGCATCTGTGGACATCTGTGGGCATCTGTGACATCTGTGAAATCTGTGGGCATCTGTGACATCTGTGGGCATCTGTGACATCTGTGGGCATCTGTGGGTATCTGTGAAAAATGTGGACATCTGTGGGCATCTGTGACATTTGTGGACATCTGTGGGCATCTGTGACATCTGTGGACACCTGTGGGCATCTGTGACATCTGTGGACATCTGTGGGCATCTGTGACATCTGTGACATCTGTGGGCATCTGTGACATCTGTGGACATCTGTGAGCATCTGTGACATCTGTGGACATCTGTGGTTATCTGTGACATCTGTGGACATCTGTGACATCTGTGGACATCTGTGGACATCTGTGACATCTGTGGGCATCTGTGACATCTGTGGACATCTGTGGGCATCTGTGGACATCTGTGGGCATCTCTGACATCTGTGGGCATCTGTGACATCTGTGAAATCTTTGGACATCTGTGGGCATCTGTGACATCTGTGGACATCTGTGGGCATCTGTGACATATGTTGACATCTTTGGGCATCTGTGGACATTTGTGGGCATCTGTGGACATTTGTGGGCATCTGTTACATCTGTGGACATCTGTGGGCATCTGTGGACATCTGTGGGCATCTGTGACATCTGTGGGCATCTGTGAATTCTGCAGGCATCTGTGACATCTGTGACATCTGTGACATCTGTGGGCATCTGTGACATCTGTGGACATCTGTGACATCTGTGGGCATCTGTGACATCTGTGGACATCTGTGGGCATCTGTGACATCTGTGGGCATCTCTGACATCTGTGGGCATCTGTGACATCTGTGAAATCTGTGGGCATCTGTGACATCTGTGGGCATCTGTGACATCTGTGGGCATCTGTGGGCATCTGTGACATCTGTGGACATCTGTGGGCATCTGTGACATCTGTGGGCATCTGTGACATCTGTGGGCATCTGTGACATCTGTGGCATCTGTGACTTCTGTGACATCTGTGACATCTGTGGGCATCTGTGACATCTGTGGACATCTGTGAGCATCTGTGACATCTGTGGACATCTGTGGTTATCTGTGACATCTGTGGACATCTGTGGGCATCTGTGACATATGTGGACATCTGTGGGCATCTGTGGACATTTGTGGGCATCTGTGGACATTTGTGGGCATCTGTGACATCTGTGGGCATCTGTGACATCTGTGGACATCTGTGGGCATCTGTGACATCTGTGGACATCTGTGGGCATCTGTGACATATGTGGACATCTTTGGGCATCTGTGGACATTTGTGGGCATCTGTGGACATTTGTGGGCATCTGTTACATCTGTGGACATCTGTGGGCATCTGTGGACATCTGTGGGCATCTGTGACATCTGTGGGCATCTGTGACATCTGTGGACATCTGCGACATCTGTGGGCGTCTGTGGACATCTGTGGGCATCTGTGACATCTGTGAAATCTGTGGGCATCTGTGACATCTGTGGGCATCTGTGACATCTGTGGGCATCTGTGGGTATCTGTGAAAAATGTGGACATCTGTGGGCATCTGTGACATTTGTGGACATCTGTGGGCATCTGTGACATCTGTGGACACCTGTGGGCATCTGTGACATCTGTGGACATCTGTGGGCATCTGTGACATCTGTGACATCTGTGGGCATCTGTGACATCTGTGGACATCTGTGAGCATCTGTGACATCTGTGGACATCTGTGGTTATCTGTGACATCTGTGGACATCTGTGGGCATCTGTGGGCATCTGTGACATCTGTGAGCATCTGTGACATCTGTGGGCATCTGTGACATCTGTGGACAACCGTGGCCATCTGTGACATCTGTGGACATCTGTGGGCATCTGTGACATCTGTGGACATCTGTGGGCATCTGTGACATCTGTGGGCATCTGTGACATCTGTGGACATCTGTGACATCTGTGGGCATCTGTGACATCTGTGACATCTGTGACATCTGTGACATCTGTAGACATCTGTGGGCATCTGTGACATCTGTGGACATCTGTGGGCATCTGTGACATCTGTGGGCATCTGTGGACATCTGTGGGCATCTGTGACATCTGTGGGCATCTCTGACATCTGTGGGCATCTGTGACATCTGTGAAATCTGTGGGCATCTGTGACATAAGTGGGCATCTGTGACATCTGTGGGCATCTGTGGGCATCTGTGACATCTGTGGACATCTGTGGGCATCTGTGACATCTGTGGGCATCTGTGACATCTGTGGGCATCTGTGGGCATCTGTGACATCTGTGGACATCTGTGGGCATCTGTGACATTTGTGGACATCTGTGGGCATCTGTGACATCTGTGGACATCTGTGGGCATCTGTGACATCTGTGGACATCTGTGGGCATCTGTGACATCTGTGACATCTGTGGGCATCTGTGACATCTGTGGACATCTGTGAGCATCTGTGACATCTGTGGACATCTGTGGTTATCTGTGACATCTGTGGGCATCTGTGACATATGTGGACATCTGTGGGCATCTGTGGACATTTGTGGGCATCTGTGGACATTTGTGGGCATCTGTGACATCTGTGGGCATCTGTGACATCTGTGGACATCTGTGGGCATCTGTGACATCTGTGGACACATGTGGGCATCTGTGACATATGTGGACATCTTTGGGCATCTGTGGACATATGTGGGCATCTGTGGACATTTGTGGGCATCTGTTACATCTGTGGACATCTGTGGGCATCTGTGGACATCTGTGGGCATCTGTGACATCTGTGGGCATCTGTGACATCTGTGGACATCTGTGACATATGTGGACATATTTGGGCATCTGTGGGCATCTGTGGACATTTGTGGGCATCTGTTACATCTGTGGACATCTGTGGGCATCTGTGGACATCTGTGGGCATCTGTGACATCTGTGGGCATCTGTGACATCTGTGGACATCTGTGGGCATCTGTGGACATCTGTGGGCATCTGTGACATCTGTGAAATCTGTGGGCATCTGTGACATCTGTGGGCATCTGTGACATCTGTGGGCATCTGTGGGTATCTGTGACATCTGTGGACATCTGTGGGCATCTGTGACATCTGTGGGCATCTGTGGGCATCTGTGACATCTGTGGGCATCTGTGACATCTGTGGACATCTGTGGGCATCTGTGACATCTGTGGGCATCTGTGACATCTGTGGGCATCTGTGACATCTGTGGGCATCTGTGACATCTGTAGACATCTGTGGGCATCTGTGACATCTGTGGACATCTGTGGGCATCTGTGACATATGTGGACATCTGTGGGCATCTGTGGACATCTGTGGGCATCTGTGACATCTGTGGGCATCTGTGACATCTGTGGACATCTGTGACCATCTGTGGGCATCTGTGGGCATCTGTGGTTATCTGTGACATCTGTGGACATCTGTGGGCATCTGTGACATTTGTGGGCATCTGTGGGCATCTGTGACATCTGTGGACATCTGTGGGCATCTGTGACATTTGTGGACATCTGTGGGCATCTGTGACATCTGTGGACATCTGTGGGCATCTGTGACATCTGTGGACATCTGTGGGCATCTGTGACATCTGTGACATCTGTGGGCATCTGTGACATCTGTGGACATCTGTGAGCATCTGTGACATCTGTGGACATCTGTGGTTATCTGTGACATCTGTGGGCATCTGTGACATATGTGGACATCTGTGGGCATCTGTGGACATTTGTGGGCATCTGTGGACATTTGTGGGCATCTGTGACATCTGTGGGCATCTGTGACATCTGTGGACATCTGTGGGCATCTGTGACATCTGTGGACATCTGTGGGCATCTGTGACATATGTGGACATCTTTGGGCATCTTTGGGCATCTGTGGACATTTGTGGGCATCTGTGGACATTTGTGGGCATCTGTTACATCTGTGGACATCTGTGGGCATCTGTGGACATCTGTGGGCATCTGTGACATCTGTGGGCATCTGTGACATCTGTGGACATCTGTGACATATGTGGACATATTTGGGCATCTGTGGGCATCTGTGGACATTTGTGGGCATCTGTTAAATCTGTGGACATCTGTGGGCATCTGTGGACATCTGTGGGCATCTGTGACATCTGTGGGCATCTGTGACATATGTGGACATCTGTGGGCATCTGTGGACATTTGTGGGCATCTGTGGACATTTGTGGGCATCTGTGACATCTGTGGGCATCTGTGACATCTGTGGACATCTGTGGGCATCTGTGACATCTGTGGACACATGTGGGCATCTGTGACATATGTGGACATCTTTGGGCATCTGTGGACATTTGTGGGCATCTGTGGACATTTGTGGGCATCTGTTACATCTGTGGACATCTGTGGGCATCTGTGGACATCTGTGGGCATCTGTGACATCTGTGGGCATCTGTGACATCTGTGGACATCTGTGACATATGTGGACATATTTGGGCATCTGTGGGCATCTGTGGACATTTGTGGGCATCTGTTACATCTGTGGACATCTGTGGGCATCTGTGGACATCTGTGGGCATCTGTGACATCTGTGGGCATCTGTGACATCTGTGGGCATCTGTGACATCTGTGGACATCTGTGGGCATCTGTGGACATCTGTGGGCATCTGTGACATCTGTGAAATCTGTGGGCATCTGTGACATCTGTGGGCATCTGTGACATCTGTGGGCATCTGTGGGTATCTGTGACATCTGTGGACATCTGTGGGCATCTGTGACATCTGTGGGCATCTGTGGGCATCTGTGACATCTGTGGGCATCTGTGACATCTGTAGACATCTGTGGGCATCTGTGACATCTGTGGACATCTGTGGGCATCTGTGACATATGTGGACATCTGTGGGCATCTGTGGACATCTGTGGGCATCTGTGACATCTGTGGGCATCTGTGACATCTGTGGACATCTGTGACCATCTGTGGGCATCTGTGGGCATCTGTGGTTATCTGTGACATCTGTGGACATCTGTGGGCATCTGTGACATTTGTGGGCATCTGTGGGCATCTGTGACATCTGTGGACATCTGTGGGCATCTGTGACATTTGTGGACATCTGTGGGCATCTGTGACATCTGTGGACATCTGTGGGCATCTGTGACATCTGTGGACATCTGTGGGCATCTGTGACATCTGTGACATCTGTGGGCATCTGTGACATCTGTGGACATCTGTGAGCATCTGTGACATCTGTGGACATCTGTGGTTATCTGTGACATCTGTGGGCATCTGTGACATATGTGGACATCTGTGGGCATCTGTGGACATTTGTGGGCATCTGTGGACATTTGTGGGCATCTGTGACATCTGTGGGCATCTGTGACATCTGTGGACATCTGTGGGCATCTGTGACATCTGTGGACATCTGTGGGCATCTGTGACATATGTGGACATCTTTGGGCATCTGTGGACATTAGTGGGCATCTGTGGACATTTGTGGGCATCTGTTACATCTGTGGACATCTGTGGGCATCTGTGGACATCTGTGGGCATCTGTGACATCTGTGGGCATCTGTGACATCTGTGGACATCTGTGACATATGTGGACATATTTGGGCATCTGTGGGCATCTGTGGACATTTGTGGGCATCTGTTAAATCTGTGGACATCTGTGGGCATCTGTGGACATCTGTGGGCATCTGTGACATCTGTGGGCATCTGTGACATCTGTGGACATCTGTGGGCATCTGTGGACATCTGTGGGCATCTGTGACATCTGTGAAATCTGTGGGCATCTGTGACATCTGTGGGCATCTGTGGGCATCTGTGGGTATCTGTGACATCTGTGGACATCTGTGGGCATCTGTGACATCTGTGGGCATCTGTGGGCATCTGTGACATCTGTGGGCATCTGTGACATCTGTGAACATCTGTGGGCATCTGTGACATCTGTGGGCATCTGTGACATCTGTGGGCATCTGTGACATCTGTGGGCATCTGTGACATCTGTAGACATCTGTGGGCATCTGTGACATCTGTGGACATCTGTGGGCATCTGTGACATATGTGGACATCTGTGGGCATCTGTGGACATCTGTGAGCATCTGTGACATCTGTGGACATCTGTGGGCATCTGTGACATCTGTGGACATCTGTGGGCATCTGTGACATCTGTGGGCATCTGTGACATCTGTGGACATCTGTGAGCATCTGTGACATCTGTGGACATCTGTGGTTATCTGTGACATCTGTGGACATCTTTGGGCATCTGTGGGCATCTGTGGACATTTGTGGGCATCTGTTACATCTGTGGACATCTGTGGGCATCTGTGGACATCTGTGGGCATCTGTGACATCTGTGGGCATCTGTGACATCTGTGGACATCTGTGGGTATCTGTGAAAAATGTGGACATCTGTGGGCATCTGTGACATTTGTGGACATCTGTGGGCATCTGTGACATCTGTGGACACCTGTGGGCATCTGTGACATCTGTGGACATCTGTGGGCATCTGTGACATCTGTGACATCTGTGGGCATCTGTGACATCTGTGGACATCTGTGAGCATCTGTGACATCTGTGGACATCTGTGGTTATCTGTGACATCTGTGGACATCTGTGGGCATCTGTGACATCTGTGGACATCTGTGGACATCTGTGACATCTGTGGGCATCTGTGACATCTGTGGACATCTGTGACATCTGTGGGCATCTGTGGACATCTGTGGGCATCTCTGACATCTGTGGGCATCTGTGACATCTGTGAAATCTGTGGGCATCTTTTGACATCTGTGGACAACCGTGGCCATCTGTGACATCTGTGGACATCTGTGGGCATCTGTGACATCTGTGGACATCTGTGGGCATCTGTGACATCTGTGGGCATCTGTGACATCTGTGGACATCTGTGACATCTGTGGGCATCTGTGACATCTGTGACATCTGTGACATCTGTAGACATCTGTGGGCATCTGTGACATCTGTGGAAATCTGAGGGCATCTGTGACATCTGTGGGCATCTGTGGACATCTGTGGGCATCTGTGACATCTGTGGGCATCTCTGACATCTGTGGGCATCTGTGACATCTGTGAAATCTGTGGGCATCTGTGACATCTGTGGGCATCTGTGACATCTGTGGGCATCTGTGGGCATCTGTGACATCTGTGGACATCTGTGGGCATCTGTGACATCTGTGGGCATCTGTGACATCTGTGGGCATCTGTGGGCATCTGTGACATCTGTGGACATCTGTGGGCATCTGTGACATTTGTGGACATCTGTGGGCATCTGTGACATCTGTGGACATCTGTGGGCATCTGTGACATCTGTGGACATCTGTGGGCATCTGTGACATCTGTGACATCTGTGGGCATCTGTGACATCTGTGGACATCTGTGAGCATCTGTGACATCTGTGGACATCTGTGGTTATCTGTGACATCTGTGGGCATCTGTGACATATGTGGACATCTGTGGGCATCTGTGGACATTTGTGGGCATCTGTGGACATTTGTGGGCATCTGTGACATCTGTGGGCATCTGTGACATCTGTGGACATCTGTGGGCATCTGTGACATCTGTGGACATCTGTGGGCATCTGTGACATATGTGGACATCTTTGGGCATCTGTGGACATTTGTGGGCATCTGTGGACATTTGTGGGCATCTGTTACATCTGTGGACATCTGTGGGCATCTGTGGACATCTGTGGGCATCTGTGACATCTGTGGGCATCTGTGACATCTGTGGACATCTGTGACATATGTGGACATATTTGGGCATCTGTGGGCATCTGTGGACATCTGTGGGCATCTGTGGACATCTGTGGGCATCTGTGACATCTGTGGGCATCTGTGACATCTGTGGACATCTGTGGGCATCTGTGGACATCTGTGGGCATCTGTGACATCTGTGAAATCTGTGGGCATCTGTGACATCTGTGGGCATCTGTGACATCTGTGGGCATCTGTGGGTATCTGTGACATCTCTGGACATCTGTGGGCATCTGTGACATCTGTGGGCATCTGTGGGCATCTGTGACATCTGTGGGCATCTGTGACATCTGTGGACATCTGTGGGCATCTGTGACATCTGTGGGCATCTGTGACATCTGTGGGCATCTGTGACATCTGTGGGCATCTGTGACATCTGTAGACATCTGTGGGCATCTGTGACATCTGTGGACATCTGTGGGCATCTGTGACATATGTGGACATCTGTGGGCATCTGTGGACATCTGTGGGCATCTGTGACATCTGTGGGCATCTGTGACATCTGTGGACATCTGTGACCATCTGTGGGCATCTGTGGGCATCTGTGGTTATCTGTGACATCTGTGGACATCTGTGGGCATCTGTGACATTTGTGGGCATCTGTGGGCATCTGTGACATCTGTGGACATCTGTGGGCATCTGTGACATTTGTGGACATCTGTGGGCATCTGTGACATCTGTGGACATCTGTGGGCATCTGTGACATCTGTGGACATCTGTGGGCATCTGTGACATCTGTGACATCTGTGGGCATCTGTGACATCTGTGGACATCTGTGAGCATCTGTGACATCTGTGGACATCTGTGGTTATCTGTGACATCTGTGGGCATCTGTGACATATGTGGACATCTGTGGGCATCTGTGGACATTTGTGGGCATCTGTGGACATTTGTGGGCATCTGTGACATCTGTGGGCATCTGTGACATCTGTTGACATCTGTGGGCATCTGTGACATCTGTGGACATCTGTGGGCATCTGTGACATATGTGGACATCTTTGGGCATCTGTGGACATTTGTGGGCATCTGTGGACATTTGTGGGCATCTGTTACATCTGTGGACATCTGTGGGCATCTGTGGACATCTGTGGGCATCTGTGACATCTGTGGGCATCTGTGACATCTGTGGACATCTATGACATATGTGGACATATTTGGGCATCTGTGGGCATCTGTGGACATTTGTGGGCATCTGTTACATCTGTGGCATCTGTGGGCATCTGTGGACATCTGTGGGCATCTGTGACATCTGTGGGCATCTGTGACATTTGTGGACATCTGTGGGCATCTGTGGACATCTGTGGGCATCTGTGACATCTGTGAAATCTGTGGGCATCTGTGACATCTGTGGGCATCTGTGGGCATCTGTGGGTATCTGTGACATCTGTGGACATCTGTGGGCATCTGTGACATCTGTGGGCATCTGTGGGCATCTGTGACATCTGTGGGCATCTGTGACATCTGTGGACATCTGTGGGCATCTGTGACATCTGTGGGCATCTGTGACATCTGTGGGCATCTGTGACATCTGTGGGCATCTGTGACATCTGTAGACATCTGTGGGCATCTGTGACATCTGTGGACATCTGTGGGCATCTGTGACATATGTGGACATCTGTGGGCATCTGTGGACATCTGTGGGCATCTGTGACATCTGTGGGCATCTGTGACATCTGTGGACATCTGTGACCATCTGTGGGCATCTGTGGGCATCTGTGGTTATCTGTGACATCTGTGGACATCTGTGGGCATCTGTGACATTTGTGGGCATCTGTGAGCATCTGTGACATCTGTGGACATCTGTGGGCATCTGTGACATCTGTGGACATCTGTGGGCATCTGTGACATCTGTGGGCATCTGTGACATCTGTGGACATCTGTGAGCATCTGTGACATCTGTGGACATCTGTGGTTATCTGTGACATCTGTGGACATCTTTGGGCATCTGTGGGCATCTGTGGACATTTGTGGGCATTTGTTACATCTGTGGACATCTGTGGGCATCTGTGGACATCTGTGGGCATCTGTGACATCTGTGGGCATCTGTGACATCTGTGGACATCTGTGGGCATCTGTGGACATCTGTGGGCATCTGTGACATCTGTGAAATCTGTGGGCATCTGTGACATCTGTGGGCATCTGTGACATCTGTGGGCATCTGTGGGCATCTGTGGACTTCTGTGGGCATCTGTGGGCATCTGTGACATTTGTGGACATCTGTGGGCATCTGTGACATCTGTGGACATCTGTGGGCATCTGTGACATCTGTGGGCATCTGTGACATCTATGGACATCTGTGACATCTGTGGGCATCTGTGGACATCTGTGGGCATCTGTGACATCTGTGGGCATCTCTGACATCTGTGGGCATCTGTGACATCTGTGAAATCTGTGGGCATCTGTGACATCTGTGGGCATATGTGACATTTGTGGGCATCTGTGGGCATCTGTGACATCTGTGGACATCTGTGGGCATCTGTGACATCTGTGGGCATCTGTGACATCTGTGGACATCTGTGGTTATCTGTGACATCTGTGGACATCTGTGGGCATCTGTGACATATGTGGACATCTGTGGGCATCTGTGGACATTTGTGGGCATCTGTGGACATTTGTGGGCATCTGTGACATCTGTGGGCATCTGTGACATCTGTGGACATCTGTGGGCATCTGTGACATCTGTGGACATCTGTGGGCATCTGTGACATATGTTGACATCTTTGGGCATCTGTGGACATTTGTGGGCATCTGTGGACATTTGTGGGCATCTGTTACATCTGTGGACATCTGTGGGCATCTGTGGACATCTGTGGGCATCTGTGACATCTGTGGGCATCTGTGACATCTGTGGGCATCTGTGACATCTGTGACATCTGTGACATCTGTGGGCTTCTGTGACATCTGTGGACATCTGTGACATCTGTGGGCATCTGTGACATCTGTGGACATCTGTGGGCATCTGTGACATCTGTGGGCATCTGTGACATCTGTGGACATCTGTGACATCTGTGGGCATCTGTGACATCTGTGGACATCTGTGGGCATCTGTGACATCTGTGGGCATCTGTGACATCTGTGGACATCTGTGACATCTGTGGGCATCTGTGACATCTGTGGGCATCTCTGACATCTGTGGGCATCTGTGACATCTGTGAAATCTGTGGGCATCTGTGACATCTGTGGGCATCTGTGACATCTGTGGGCATCTGTGGGCATCTGTGACATCTGTGGACATCTGTGGGCATCTGTGACATCTGTGGGCATCTGTGACATCTGTGGGCATCTGTGGGCATCTGTGACATCTGTGGACATCTGTGGGCATCTGTGACATTTGTGGACATCTGTGGGCATCTGTGACATCTGTGGACATCTGTGGGCATCTGTGACATCTGTGGACATCTGTGGGCTTCTGTGACATCTGTGACATCTGTGGGCATCTGTGACATCTGTGGACATCTGTGAGCATCTGTGACATCTGTGGACATCTGTGGTTATCTGTGACATCTGTGGACATCTGTGGGCATCTGTGACATATGTGGACATCTGTGGGCATCTGTGGACATTTGTGGGCATCTGTGGACATTTGTGGGCATCTGTGACATCTGTGGGCATCTGTGACATCTGTGGACATCTGTGGGCATCTGTGACATCTGTGGACATCTGTTGGCATCTGTGACATATGTGGACATCTTTGGGCATCTGTGGACATTTGTGGGCATCTGTGGACATTTGTGGGCATCTGTTACATCTGTGGACATCTGTGGGCATCTGTGGACATCTGTGGGCATCTGTGACATCTGTGGGCATCTGTGACATCTGTGGACATCTGCGACATCTGTGGGCATCTGTGGACATCTGTGGGCATCTGTGACATCTGTGAAATCTGTGGGCATCTGTGACATCTGTGGGCATCTGTGACATCTGTGGGCATCTGTGGGTATCTGTGAAAAATGTGGACATCTGTGGGCATCTGTGACATTTGTGGACATCTGTGGGCATCTGTGACATCTGTGGACACCTGTGGGCATCTGTGACATCTGTGGACATCTGTGGGCATCTGTGACATCTGTGACATCTGTGGGCATCTGTGACATCTGTGGACATCTGTGAGCATCTGTGACATCTGTGGACATCTGTGGTTATCTGTGACATCTGTGGACATCTGTGGGCATCTGTGACATCTGTGGACATCTGTGGACATCTGTGACATCTGTGGGCATCTGTGACATCTGTGGACATCTGTGACATCTGTGGGCATCTGTGGACATCTGTGGGCATCTCTGACATCTGTAGGCATCTGTGACATCTGTGAAATCTGTGGGCATCTTTTGACATCTGTGGACATCTGTGGCCATCTGTGACATCTGTGGACATCTGTGGGCATCTGTGACATCTGTGGACATCTGTGGGCATCTGTGACATCTGTGGGCATCTGTGACATCTGTGGACATCTGTGACATCTGTGGGCATCTGTGACATCTGTGACATCTGTAGACATCTGTGGGCATCTGTGACATCTGTGGACATCTGTGGGCATCTGTGACATCTGTGGGCATCTGTGACATCTGTGGACATATGTTACCATCTGTGGGCATCTGTGGGCATCTGTGACATTTTTGGCATCTGTGGACATCTGTGGGCATCTGTGGACTTCTGTGGGCATCTGTGACATCTGTGGACATTTGTGACATCTGTGGGCATCTGTGACATCTGTGGACATCTGTGGGCATCTGTGACATCTGTGGGCATCTGTGACATCTGTGGACATTTGTGACATCTGTGGGCATCTGTGGACATCTGTGGGCATCTGTGACATCTGTGGGCATCTCTGACATCTGTGGGCATCTGTGACATCTGTGAAATCTGTGGGCATCTGTGACATCTGTGGGCATCTGTGACATCTGTGGGCATCTGTGGGCATCTGTGACATCTGTGGACATCTGTGGGCATCTGTGACATCTGTGGGCATCTGTGACATCTGTGGGCATCTGTGGGCATCTGTGACATCTGTGGACATCTGTGGGCATCTGTGACATTTGTGGACATCTGTGGGCATCTGTGACATCTGTGGACATCTGTGGGCATCTGTGACATCTGTGGACATCTGTGGGCATCTGTGACATCTCTGACATCTGTGGGCATCTGTGACATCTGTGGGCATCTGTGACATATGTGGACATCTGTGGGCATCTGTGGACATTTGTGGGCATCTGTGGACATTTGTGGGCATCTGTGACATCTGTGGGCATCTGTGACATCTGTGGACATCTGTGGGCATCTGTGACATCTGTGGACATCTGTGGGCATCTGTGACATATGTGGACATCTTTGGGCATCTGTGGACATTTGTGGGCATCTGTGGACATTTGTGGGCATCTGTTACATCTGTGGACATCTGTGGGCATCTGTGGACATCTGTGGGCATCTGTGACATCTGTGGGCATCTGTGACATCTGTGGACATCTGTGACATATGTGGACATCTTTGGGCATCTGTGGGCATCTGTGGACATTTGTGGGCATCTGTTACATCTGTTACATCTGTGGGCATCTGTGGACATCTGTGGGCATCTGTGACATCTGTGGGCATCTGTGACATCTGTGGGCATCTGTGGACATCTGTGGGCATCTGTGACATCTGTGAAATCTGTGGGCATCTGTGACATCTGTGGGCATCTGTGACATCTTTGGGCATCTGTGGTTATCTGTGACATCTTAGGACATCTGTGGGCATCTGTGACATCTGTGGGCATCTGTAGGCATCTGTGACATCTGTGGGCATCTGTGACATCTGTGGACATCTGTGGGCATCTGTGACATCTGTGGGCATCTGTGACATCTGTGGGCATCTGTGACATCTGTGGGCATCTGTGACATCTGTAGACATCTGTGGGCATCTGTGACATCTGTGGACATCTGTGGGCATCTGTGACATATGTGGACATCTGTGGGCATCTGTGGACATCTGTGGGCATCTGTGACATCTGTGGGCATCTGTGACATCTGTGGACATCTGTGACCATCTGTGGGCATCTGTGGGCATCTGTGACATTTTTGGGCATCTGTGGACATCTGTGGGCATCTGTGGACTTCTGTGGGCATCTGTGACATCTGTGGACATCTGTGACATCTGTGGGCATCTGTGACATCTGTGGACATCTGTGGGCATCTGTGACATCTGTGGGCATCTGTGACATCTGTGGACATCTGTGACATCTGTGGGCATCTGTGGACATCTGTGGGCAACTGTGACATCTGTGGGCATCTCTGACATCTGTGGGCATCTGTGACATCTGTGAAATCTGTGGGCATCTGTGACATCTGTGGGCATCTGTGACATCTGTGGGCATCTGTGGGCATCTGTGGTTATCTGTGACATCTGTGGACATCTGTGGGCATCTGTGACATTTGTGGACATCTGTGGGCATCTGTGACATCTGTGGACATCTGTGGGCATCTGTGACATCTGTGGACATCTGTGGGCATCTGTGACATCTGTGGGCATCTGTGACATCTGTGGACATCTGTGAGCATCTGTGACATCTGTGGACATCTGTGGTTATCTGTGACATCTGTGGACATCTTTGGGCATCTGTGGGCATCTGTGGACATTTGTGGGCATCTGTTACATCTGTGGACATCTGTGGGCATCTGTGACATCTGTGGACATTTGTGACATCTGTGGGCATCTGTGGACATCTGTGGGCATCTGTGACATCTGTGGGCATCTCTGACATCTGTGGGCATCTGTGACATCTGTGAAATCTGTGGGCATCTGTGACATCTGTGGGCATCTGTGACATCTGTGGGCATCTGTGGGCATCTGTGACATCTGTGGACATCTGTGGGTATCTGTGACATCTGTGGGCATCTGTGACATCTGTGGGCATCTGTGACATCTGTGGACATCTGTGGGCATCTGTGACATTTGTGGACATCTGTGGGCATCTGTGACATCTGTGGACATCTGTGGGCATCTGTGACATCTGTGGACATCTGTGGGCATCTGTGACATCTGTGACATCTGTGGGCATCTGTGACATCTGTGGGCATCTGTGACATATGTGGACATCTGTGGGCATCTGTGGACATTTGTGGGCATCTGTGGACATTTGTGGGCATCTGTGACATCTGTGGGCATCTGTGACATCTGTGGACATCTGTGGGCATCTGTGACATCTGTGGACATCTGTGGGCATCTGTGACATATGTGGACATCTTTGGGCATCTGTGGACATTTGTGGGCATCTGTGGACATTTGTGGGCATCTGTTACATCTGTGGACATCTGTGGGCATCTGTGGACATCTGTGGGCATCTGTGACATCTGTGGGCATCTGTGATATCTGTGGACATCTGTGACATATGTGGACATCTTTGGGCATCTGTGGGCATCTGTGGACATTTGTGGGCATCTGTGGGCATCTGTGGACATCTGTGGGCATCTGTGACATCTGTGAAATCTGTGGGCATCTGTGACATCTGTGGGCATCTGTGACATCTGTGGGCATCTGTGGGTATCTGTGACATCTGTGGACATCTGTGGGCATCTGTGACATCTGTGGGCATCTGTGGGCATCTGTGACATCTGTGGGCATCTGTGACATCTGTGGACATCTGTGGGCATCTGTGACATCTGTGGGCATCTGTGACATCTGTGGGCATCTGTGACATCTGTGGGCATCTGTGACATCTGTAGACATCTGTGGGCATCTGTGACATCTGTGGACATCTGTGGGCATCTGTGACATATGTGGACATCTGTGGGCATCTGTGGACATCTGTGGGCATCTGTGACATCTGTGGGCATCTGTGACATCTGTGGACATCTGTGACATATGTGGACATCTTTGGGCATCTGTGGGCATCTGTGGACATTTGTGGGCATCTGTTACATCTGTGGACATCTGTGGGCATATGTGGACATCTGTGGGCATCTGTGACAACTGTGACATCTGTGGACATCTGTGGGCATCTGTGGACATCTGTGGGCATCTGTGACATCTGTGAAATCTGTGGGCATCTGTGACATCTGTGGGCATCTGTGACATCTGTGGGCATCTGTGGGTATCTGTGACATCTGTGGACATCTGTGGGCATCTGTGACATCTGTGGGCATCTGTGGGCATCTGTGACATCTGTGGGCATCTGTGACATCTGTGGACATCTGTGGGCATCTGTGACATCTGTGGGCATCTGTGACATCTGTGGGCATCTGTGACATCTGTGGGCATCTGTGACATCTGTAGACATCTGTGGGCATCTGTGACATCTGTGGACATCTGTGGGCATCTGTGACATATGTGGACATCTGTGGGCATCTGTGGACATCTGTGGGCATCTGTGACATCTGTGGGCATCTGTGACATCTGTGGACATCTGTGACCATCTGTGGGCATCTGTGGGCATCTGTGACATTTTTGGGCATCTGTGGACATCTGTGGGCATCTGTGGACTTCTGTGGGCATCTGTGACATCTGTGGACATCTGTGACATCTGTGGGCATCTGTGACATCTGTGGACATCTGTGGGCATCTGTGACATCTGTGGGCATCTGTGACATCTGTGGACATCTGTGACATCTGTGGGCATCTGTGGACATCTGTGGGCATCTGTGACATCTGTGGGCATCTCTGACATCTGTGGGCATCTGTGACATCTGTGAAATCTGTGGGCATCTGTGACATCTGTGGGCATCTGTGACATCTGTGGGCATCTGTGGGCATCTGTGGTTATCTGTGACATCTGTGGGCATCTGTGACATTTGTGGACATCTGTGGGCATCTGTGACATCTGTGGACATCTGTGGGCATCTGTGACATCTGTGGACATCTGTGGGCATCTGTGACATCTGTGGGCATCTGTGACATCTGTGGACATCTGTGAGCATCTGTGACATCTGTGGACATCTGTGGTTATCTGTGACATCTGTGGACATCTTTGGGCATCTGTTGGCATCTGTGGACATTTGTGGGCATCTGTTACATCTGTGGACATCTGTGGGCATCTGTGGACATCTGTGGGCATCTGTGACATCTGTGGGCATCTGTGACATCTGTGGACATCTGTGGGCATCTGTGGACATCTGTGGGCATCTGTGACATCTGTGAAATCTGTGGGCATCTGTGACATCTGTGGGCATCTGTGACATCTGTGGGCATCTGTGGGCATCTGTGGACTTCTGTGGGCATCTGTGGGCATCTGTGACATTTGTGGACATCTGTGGGCATCTGTGACATCTGTGGACATCTGTGGGCATCTGTGACATCTGTGGGCATCTGTGACATCTGTGGACATCTGTGGACATCTGTGGGCATCTGTGGACATCTGTGGGCATCTGTGACATCTGTGACATCTGTGGACATCTGTGGGCATCTGTGACATCTGTGACATCTGTGGGCATCTGTGACATCTGTGGACATCTGTGAGCATCTGTGACATCTGTGGACATCTGTGGTTATCTGTGACATCTGTGGACATCTGTGGGCATCTGTGACATATGTGGACATCTCTGGGCATCTGTGGACATTTGTGGGCATCTGTGGACATTTGTGGGCATCTGTGACATCTGTGGGCATCTGTGACATCTGTGGACATCTGTGGGCATCTGTGACATCTGTGGACATCTGTGGCAATCTGTGACATCTGTGGACATCTGTGGGCATCTGTGGACATCTGTGGGCATCTGTGACATCTGTGGGCATCTGTGACATCTGTGGACATCTGTGGGCATCTGTGGACATCTGTGGGCATCTGTGACATCTGTGAAATCTGTGGGCATCTGTGACATCTGTGGGCATCTGTGACATCTGTGGGCATCTGTGGGCATCTGTGGACTTCTGTGGGCATCTGTGGGCATCTGTGACATTTGTGGACATCTGTGGGCATCTGTGACATCTGTGGACATCTGTGGGCATCTGTGACATCTGTGGGCATCTGTGACATCTGTGGACATCTGTGGACATCTGTGGGCATCTGTGGACATCTGTGGGCATCTGTGACATCTGTGACATCTGTGGACATCTGTGGGCATCTGTGACATCTGTGACATCTGTGGGCATCTGTGACATCTGTGGACATCTGTGAGCATCTGTGACATCTGTGGACATCTGTGGTTATCTGTGACATCTGTGGACATCTGTGGGCATCTGTGACATATGTGGACATCTCTGGGCATCTGTGGACATTTGTGGGCATCTGTGGACATTTGTGGGCATCTGTGACATCTGTGGGCATCTGTGACATCTGTGGACATCTGTGGGCATCTGTGACATCTGTGGACATCTGTGGGCATCTGTGACATATGTGGACATCTTTGGGCATCTGTGGACATTTGTGGGCATCTGTGGACATTTGTGGGCATCTGTTACATCTGTGGACATCTGTGGGCATCTGTGGACATCTGTGGGCATCTGTGACATCTGTGGGCATCTGTGACATCTGTGGACATCTGTGACATCTGTGGGCATCTGTGGACATCTGTGGGCATCTGTGACATCTGTGAAATCTGTGGGCATCTGTGACATCTGTGGGCATCTGTGACATCTGTGGGCATCTGTGGGTATCTGTGAAAAATGTGGACATCTGTGGGCATCTGTGACATTTGTGGACATCTGTGGGCATCTGTGACATCTGTGGACATCTGTGGGCATCTGTGACATCTGTGGACATCTGTGGGCATCTGTGACATCTGTGACATCTGTGGGCATCTGTGACATCTGTGGACATCTGTGACATCTGTGGGCATCTGTGACATCTGTGGACATCTGTGGGCATCTGTGACATATGTGGGCATCTGTGACATCTGTGGACATCTGTTACATCTGTGACATCTGTGGACATCTGTGGGCATCTGTGACATCTGTGGGCATCTGTGACATCTGTGGACATCTGTGACATCTCTGGGCATCTGTGGACATCTGTGGGCATCTGTGACATCTGTGGGCATCTCTGACATCTGTGGGCATCTGTGACATCTGTGGACATCTGTGAGCATCTGTGACATCTGTGGACATCTGTGGTTATCTGTGACATCTGTGGACATCTGTGGGCATCTGTGACATATGTGGACATCTGTGGGCATCTGTGGACATTTGTGGGCATCTGTGGACATTTGTGGGCATCTGTGACATCTGTGGACATCTGTGGGCATCTGTGACATCTGTGGACATCTGTGGGCATCTGTGACATATGTGGACATGTTTGGGCATCTGTGGACATTTGTGGGCATCTGTGGACATTTGTGAGCATCTGTTACATCTGTGGACATCTGTGGGCATCTGTGGACATCTGTGGGCATCTGTGACATCTGTGGGCATCTGTGACATCTGTGGACATCTGTGACATCTGTGGGCATCTGTGGACATCTGTGGGCATCTGTGACATCTGTGAAATCTGTGGGCATCTGTGACATCTGTGGGCATCTGTGACATCTGTGGGCATCTGTGGGTATCTGTGAAAAATGTCGACATCTGTGGGCATCTGTGACATTTGTGGACATCTGTGGGCATCTGTGACATCTGTGGACATCTGTGGGCATCTGTGACATCTGTGGACATCTGTGGGCATCCGTGACATCTGTGACATCTGTGGGCATCTGTGACATCTGTGGACATCTGTGAGCATCTGTGACATCTGTGGACATCTGTGGTTATCTGTGACATCTGTGGACATCTGTGGGCATCTGTGACATCTGTGGACATCTGTGACATCTGTGGGCATCTGTGACATCTGTGACATCTGTGGGCATCTGTGACATCTGTAGACATCTGTGGGCATCTGTGACATCTGTGGACATCTGTGGGCATCTGTGACATCTGTGGGCATCTGTGACATTTTTGGGCATCTGTGGACATCTGTGGGCATCTGTGACATCTGTGGACATCTGTGGGCATCTGTGACATATGTGGACATCTTTGGGCATCTGTGGACATTTGTGGGCATCTGTGGACATTTGTGGGCATCTGTTACATCTGTGGACATCTGTGGGCATCTGTGGACATCTGTGGGCATCTGTGACATCTGTGGGCATCTGTGACATCTGTGGACATCTGTGACATCTGTGGGCATCTGTGGACATCTGTGGGCATCTGTGACATCTGTGAAATCTGTGGGCATCTGTGACATCTGTGGGCATCTGTGACATCTGTGGGCATCTGTGGGTATCTGTGAAAAATGTGGACATCTGTGGGCATCTGTGACATTTGTGGACATCTGTGGGCATCTGTGACATCTGTGGACATCTGTGGGCATCTGTGACATCTGTGGACATCTGTGGGCATCTGTGACATCTGTGACATCTGTGGGCATCTGTGACATCTGTGGACATCTGTGGGCATCTGTGACATCTGTGGACATCTGTGGGCATCTGTGACATATGTGGGCATCTGTGACATCTGTGGACATCTGTGACATCTGTGACATCTGTGGACATCTGTGGGCATCTGTGACATCTGTGGGCATCTGTGACATCTGTGGACATCTGTGACATCTCTGGGCATCTGTGGACATCTGTGGGCATCTGTGACATCTGTGGGCATCTCTGACATCTGTGGGCATCTGTGACATCTGTGGACATCTGTGAGCATCTGTGACATCTGTGGACATCTGTGGTTATCTGTGACATCTGTGGACATCTGTGGGCATCTGTGACATATGTGGACATCTGTGGGCATCTGTGGACATTTGTGGGCATCTGTGGACATTTGTGGGCATCTGTGACATCTGTGGGCATCTGTGACATCTGTGGACATCTGTGGGCATCTGTGACATCTGTGGACATCTGTGGGCATCTGTGACATATGTGGACATGTTTGGGCATCTGTGGACATTTGTGGGCATCTGTGGACATTTGTGAGCATCTGTTACATCTGTGGACATCTGTGGGCATCTGTGGACATCTGTGGGCATCTGTGACATCTGTGGGCATCTGTGACATCTGTGGACATCTGTGACATCTGTGGGCATCTGTGGACATCTGTGGGCATCTGTGACATCTGTGAAATCTGTGGGCATCTGTGACATCTGTGGGCATCTGTGACATCTGTGGGCATCTGTGGGTATCTGTGAAAAATGTGGACATCTGTGGGCATCTGTGACATTTGTGGACATCTGTGGGCATCTGTGACATCTGTGGACATCTGTGGGCATCTGTGACATCTGTGGACATCTGTGGGCATCCGTGACATCTGTGACATCTGTGGGCATCTGTGACATCTGTGGACATCTGTGAGCATCTGTGACATCTGTGGACATCTGTGGTTATCTGTGACATCTGTGGACATCTGTGGGCATCTGTGACATCTGTGGACATCTGTGACATCTGTGGGCATCTGTGACATCTGTGACATCTGTGGGCATCTGTGACATCTGTAGACATCTGTGGGCATCTGTGACATCTGTGGACATCTGTGGGCATCTGTGACATCTGTGGGCATCTGTGACATTTTTGGGCATCTGTGGACATCTGTGGGCATCTGTGGATTTCTGTGGGCATCTGTGACATCTGTGGACATCTGTGACATCTGTGGGCATCTGTGACATCTGTGGACATCTGTGGGCATCTGTGACATCTGTGGGCATCTGTGACATCTGTGGACATTTGTGACATCTGTGGGCATCTGTGGACATCTGTGGGCATCTGTGACATCTGTGGGCATCTCTGACATCTGTGGGCATCTGTGACATCTGTGAAATCTGTGGGCATCTGTGACATCTGTGGGCATCTGTGACATCTGTGGGCATCTGTGGGCATCTGTGACATCTGTGGACATCTGTGGGCATCTGTGACATCTGTGGGCATCTGTGACATCTGTGGGCATCTGTGGGCATCTGTGACATCTGTGGACATCTGTGGGCATCTGTGACATTTGTGGACATCTGTGGGCATCTGTGACATCTGTGGACATCTGTGGGCATCTGTGACATCTGTGGACATCTGTGGGCATCTGTGACATCTGTAGACATCTGTGGGCATCTGTGACATCTGTGGGCATCTGTGACATCTGTGGGCATCTGTGGGCATCTGTGACATCTGTGGACATCTGTGGGCATCTGTGACATTTGTGGACATCTGTGGGCATCTGTGACATCTGTGGACATCTGTGGGCATCTGTGACATCTGTGGACATCTGTGGGCATCTGTGACATCTGTGACATCTGTGGACATCTGTGGTTATCTGTGACATCTGTGGACATCTGTGGGCATCTGTGACATATGTGGACATCTGTGGGCATCTGTGGACATTTGTGGGCATCTGTGGACATTTGTGGGCATCTGTGACATCTGTGGGCATCTGTGACATCTGTGGACATCTGTGGGCATCTGTGACATCTGTGGACATCTGTAGGCATCTGTGACATATGTGGACATCTTTGGGCATCTGTGGACATTTGTGGGCATCTGTGGACATCTGTAGGCATCTGTGACATCTGTGGGCATCTGTGACATCTGTGGACATCTGTGACATCTGTGGGCATCTGTGGACATCTGTGGGCATCTGTGACATCTGTGAAATCTGTGGGCATCTGTGACATCTGTGGGCATCTGTGACATCTGTGGGCATCTGTGGGTATCTGTGAAAAATGTGGACATCTGTGGGCATCTGTGACATTTGTGGACATCTGTGGGCATCTGTGACATCTGTGGACATCTGTGGGCATCTGTGACATCTGTGGACATCTGTGGGCATCTGTGACATCGTTGACATCTGTGGGCATCTGTGACATCTGTGGACATCTGTGACATCTGTGGGCATCTGTGACATCTGTGGGCATCTGTGGGCATCTGTGACATCTGTGGACATCTGTGGGCATCTGTGACATTTGTGGACATCTGTGGGCATCTGTGACATCTGTGGACATCTGTGGGCATCTGTGACATCTGTGGACATCTGTGACATCTGTGACATCTGTGGGCATCTGTGACATCTGTGGACATCTGTGAGCATCTGTGACATCTGTGGACATCTGTGGTTATCTGTGACATCTGTGGACATCTGTGGGCATCTGTGACATATGTGGACATCTGTGGGCATCTGTGGACATTTGTGGGCATCTGTGGACATTTGTGGGCATCTGTGACATCTGTGGGCATCTGTGACATCTGTGGACATCTGTGGGCATCTGTGACATCTGTGGACATCTGTAGGCATCTGTGACATATGTGGACATCTTTGGGCATCTGTGGACATTTGTGGGCATCTGTGGACATTTGTGGGCATCTGTTACATCTGTGGACATCTGTGGGCATCTGTGGACATCTGTGGGCATCTGTGACATCTGTGGGCATCTGTGACATCTGTGGACATCTGTGACATCTGTGGGCATCTGTGGACATCTGTGGGCATCTGTGACATCTGTGAAATCTGTGGGCATCTGTGACATCTGTGGGCATCTGTGACATCTGTGGGCATCTGTGGGTATCTGTGAAAAATGTGGACATCTGTGGGCATCTGTGACATTTGTGGACATCTGTGGGCATCTGTGACATCTGTGGACATCTGTGGGCATCTGTGACATCTGTGGACATCTGTGGGCATCTGTGACATCTGTGACATCTGTGGGCATCTGTGACATCTGTGGACATCTGTGAGCATCTGTGACATCTGTGGACATCTGTGGTTATCTGTGACATCTGTGGACATCTGTGACATATGTGGACATCTGTGGGCATCTGTGGACATTTGTGGGCATCTGTGGACATTTGTGGGCATCTGTGACATCTGTGGGCATCTGTGACATCTGTGGACATCTGTGGGCATGTGTGACATCTGTGGACATCTGTGGGCATCTGTGACATATGTGGATATCTGTGGGCATCTGTCGACATTTGTGGGCATCTGTGGACATTTGTGGGCATCTGTTACATCTGTGGACATCTGTGGGCATATGTGGACATCTGTGGGCATCTGTGACATCTGTGACATCTGTGGACATCTGTGGGCATCTGTGACATATGTGGGCATCTGTGGACATCTGTGGGCATCTGTGGGCATCTGTGGGCATCTGTGACATCTGTGGACATCTGTGGGCATCTGTGACATCTGTGGGCATCTGTGACATCTGTGGACATCTGTGGGCATCTGTGACATATGTGGACATCTGTGGGCATCTGTGGACATTTGTGGGCATCTGTGGACATTTGTGGGCATCTGTTACATCTGTGGACATCTGTGGGCATCTGTGGACATTTGTGGGCATCTGTGGACATTTGTGGGCATCTGTTACATCTGTGGACATCTGTGGGCATCTGTGGACATCTGTGGGCATCTGTGACATCTGTGGGCATCTGTGGGCATCTGTGACATCTGTGGACATCTTTGGGCATCTGTGGACATTTGTGGGCATCTGTGGACATTTGTGGGCATCTGTGGGCATCGGTGACATCTGTGGGCATCTGTGACATCTGTGGACATCTTCGACATCTGTGGGCATCTGTGGACATCTGTGGGCATCTGTGACATCTGTGAAATCTGTGGGCATCTGTGACATCTGTGGGCATCTGTGGGTATGTGTGACATCTGTGGACATCTGTGGGCATCTGTGACATATGTGGATATCTGTGGGCATCTGTCGACATTTGTGGGCATCTGTGGACATTTGTGGGCATCTGTTACATCTGTGGACATCTGTGGGCATATGTGGACATCTGTGGGCATCTGTGACATCTGTGACATCTGTGGACATCTGTGGGCATCTGTGACATATGTGGGCATCTGTGACATCTGTGGGCATCTGTGGGTATCTGTGACATCTGTGGACATCTGTGACATTTGTGAACATCTGTGGGCATCTGTGACATCTGTGGACATATGTGGGCATCTGTGACATCTGTGGACATCTGTGGGCATCTGTGACATCTGTGACATCTGTGGGCATCTGTGACATCTGTGGACATCTGTGAGCATCTGTGACATCTGTGGACATCTGTGGTTATCTGTGACATCTGTGACATCTGTGGACATCTGTGACATATGTGGACATCTGTGGGCATCTGTGGACATTTGTGGGCATCTGTGGACATTTGTGGGCATCTGTGACATCTGTGGGCATCTGTGACATCTGTGGACATCTGTGGGCATCTGTGGACATTTGTGGGCATCTGTTACATCTGTGGACATCTGTGGGCATCTGTGGACATCTGTGGGCATCTGTGACATATGTGGACATCTGTGGGCATCTGTGGACATTTGTGGGCATCTGTGGACATTTGTGGGCATCTGTGACATCTGTGGGCATCTGTGACATCTGTGGACATCTGTGGGCATGTGTGACATCTGTGGACATCTGTGGGCATCTGTGACATATGTGGATATCTGTGGGCATCTGTCGACATTTGTGGGCATCTGTGGACATTTGTGGGCATCTGTTACATCTGTGGACATCTGTGGGCATATGTGGACATCTGTGGGCATCTGTGACATCTGTGACATCTGTGGACATCTGTGGGCATCTGTGACATATGTGGGCATCTGTGGACATCTGTGGGCATCTGTGGGCATCTGTGGGCATCTGTGACATCTGTGGACATCTGTGGGCATCTGTGACATCTGTGGGCATCTGTGACATCTGTGGACATCTGTGGGCATCTGTGACATATGTGGACATCTGTGGGCATCTGTGGACATTTGTGGGCATCTGTGGACATTTGTGGGCATCTGTTACATCTGTGGACATCTGTGGGCATCTGTGGACATTTGTGGGCATCTGTGGACATTTGTGGGCATCTGTTACATCTGTGGACATCTGTGGGCATCTGTGGACATCTGTGGGCATCTGTGACATCTGTGGGCATCTGTGGGCATCTGTGACATCTGTGGACATCTTTGGGCATCTGTGGACATTTGTGGGCATCTGTGGACATTTGTGGGCATCTGTGGGCATCGGTGACATCTGTGGGCATCTGTGACATCTGTGGACATCTTCGACATCTGTGGGCATCTGTGGACATCTGTGGGCATCTGTGACATCTGTGAAATCTGTGGGCATCTGTGACATCTGTGGGCATCTGTGGGTATGTGTGACATCTGTGGACATCTGTGGGCATCTGTGACATATGTGGATATCTGTGGGCATCTGTCGACATTTGTGGGCATCTGTGGACATTTGTGGGCATCTGTTACATCTGTGGACATCTGTGGGCATATGTGGACATCTGTGGGCATCTGTGACATCTGTGACATCTGTGGACATCTGTGGGCATCTGTGACATATGTGGGCATCTGTGACATCTGTGGGCATCTGTGGGTATCTGTGACATCTGTGGACATCTGTGACATTTGTGAACATCTGTGGGCATCTGTGACATCTGTGGACATATGTGGGCATCTGTGACATCTGTGGACATCTGTGGGCATCTGTGACATCTGTGACATCTGTGGGCATCTGTGACATCTGTGGACATCTGTGAGCATCTGTGACATCTGTGGACATCTGTGGTTATCTGTGACATCTGTGACATCTGTGGACATCTGTGACATATGTGGACATCTGTGGGCATCTGTGGACATTTGTGGGCATCTGTGGACATTTGTGGGCATCTGTGACATCTGTGGGCATCTGTGACATCTGTGGACATCTGTGGGCATCTGTGGACATTTGTGGGCATCTGTTACATCTGTGGACATCTGTGGGCATCTGTGGACATCTGTGGGCATCTGTGACATATGTGGACATCTGTGGGCATCTGTGGACATTTGTGGGCATCTGTGGACATTTGTGGGCATCTGTGACATCTGTGGGCATCTGTGACATCTGTGGACATCTGTGGGCATGTGTGACATCTGTGGACATCTGTGGGCATCTGTGACATATGTGGATATCTGTGGGCATCTGTCGACATTTGTGGGCATCTGTGGACATTTGTGGGCATCTGTTACATCTGTGGACATCTGTGGGCATATGTGGACATCTGTGGGCATCTGTGACATCTGTGGACATCTGTGGGCATCTGTGACATATGTGGGCATCTGTGGACATCTGTGGGCATCTGTGGGCGTCTGTGGGCATCTGTGACATCTGTGGACATCTGTGGGCATCTGTGACATCTGTGGGCATCTGTGACATCTGTGGACATCTGTGGGCATCTGTGACATATGTGGACATCTGTGGGCATCTGTGGACATTTGTGGGCATCTGTGGACATTTGTGGGCATCTGTTACATCTGTGGACATCTGTGGGCATCTGTGGACATTTGTGGGCATCTGTGGACATTTGTGGGCATCTGTTACATCTGTGGACATCTGTGGGCATCTGTGGACATCTGTGGGCATCTGTGACATCTGTGGGCATCTGTGGGCATCTGTGACATCTGTGGACATCTTTGGGCATCTGTGGACATTTGTGGGCATCTGTGGACATTTGTGGGCATCTGTGGGCATCGGTGACATCTGTGGGCATCTGTGACATCTGTGGACATCTTCGACATCTGTGGGCATCTGTGGACATCTGTGGGCATCTGTGACATCTGTGAAATCTGTGGGCATCTGTGACATCTGTGGGCATCTGTGGGTATCTGTGACATCTGTGGACATCTGTGACATTTGTGAACATCTGTGGGCATCTGTGACATATGTGGACATCTGTGGGCATCTGTGGACATTTGTGGGCATCTGTGGACATTTGTGGGCATCTGTTACATCTGTGGATATCTGTGGGCATCTGTGGACATTTGTGGGCATCTGTGGACATTTGTGGGCATCTGTTACATCTGTGGACATCTGTGGGCATCTGTGGACATCTGTGGGCATCTGTGACATCTGTGGGCATCTGTGGGCATCTGTGACATCTGTGGACATCTTTGGGCATCTGTGGACATTTGTGGGCATCTGTGGACATTTGTGGGCATCTGTGGGCATCGGTGACATCTGTGGGCATCTGTGACATCTGTGGACATCTTCGACATCTGTGGGCATCTGTGGACATCTGTGGGCATCTGTGACATCTGTGAAATCTGTGGGCATCTGTGACATCTGTGGGCATCTGTGGGTATCTGTGACATCTGTGGACATCTGTGACATTTGTGAACATCTGTGGGCATCTGTGACATCTGTGGACATATGTGGGCATCTGTGACATCTGTGGACATCTGTGGGCATCTGTGACATCTGTGACATCTGTGGGCATCTGTGACATCTGTGGACATCTGTGAGCATCTGTGACATCTGTGGACATCTGTGGTTATCTGTGACATCTGTGGACATCTGTGGGCATCTGTGACATATGTGGACATCTGTGGGCATCTGTGGACATTTGTGGGCATCTGTGGACATTTGTGGGCATCTGTGACATCTGTGGGCATCTGTGACATCTGTGGACATCTGTGGGCATCTGTGACATCTGTGGACATCTGTGGGCATCTGTGACATATGTGGACATCTGTGGGCATCTGTCGACATTTGTGAGGATCTGTGGACATTTGTGGGCATCTGTTACATCTGTGGACATCTGTGGGCATCTGTGGACATCTGTGGGCATCTGTGACATCTGTGGGCATCTGTGACATCTGTGGACATCTGTGGGCATCTGTGACATATGTGGGCATCTGTGGACATCTGTGGGCATCTGTGGGCATCTGTGGGCATCTGTGGGCATCTGTGACATCTGTGGGCATCTGTTACATCTGTGGGCATCTGTGACATCTGTGGACATCTGTGGGCATCTGTGACATCTGTGGGCATCTGTGACATCTGTGGGCATCTGTGGGCATCTGTGGGCATATGTGACATCTGTGGACATCTGTGGGCATCTGTGACATCTGTGGGCATCTGTGACATATGTGGGCATCTGTGGGCATCTGTGACATCTGTGGACATCTGTGGGCATCTGTGACATTTGTGGACATCTGTGGGCATCTGTGACATCTGTGGACATCTGTGGGCATCTGTGACATCTGTGGACATCTGTGGGCATCTGTGACATCTGTGACATCTGTGGGCATCTGTTACATCTGTGGGCATCTGTGACATCTGTGGACATCTGTGGGCATCTGTGACATCTGTGGGCATCTGTGACATCTGTGGACATCTGTGACATCTGTGGGCATCTGTGGGCATCTGTGACATCTGTGAGCATCTGTGACATCTGTGGACATCTGTGGGCATCTGTGACATCTGTGGACATCTGTGGGCATCTGTGACATATGTGGACATCTGTGGGCATCTGTGGGCATCTGTGACATCTGTGGACATCTGTGGGCATCTGTGGACATCTGTGGGCATCTGTGACATATGTGGACATCTGTGGGCATCTGTGGGCATCTGTGACATCTGTGGGCATATGTGACATCTGTGGGCATCTGTGACATCTGTGGACATTTGTGGGCATCTGTGACATCTGTGGACATCTGTGGGCCTAGGTGGACATCTGTGGGCATCTATGACATCTGTGGGCATCTGTGGACATCTGTGGGCATCTGTGACATCTGTGGACATCTGTGGGCATCTGTGACATCTGTGGGCATCTGTGACATCTGTGGACATCTGTGGGCATCTGTTACATCTGTGGACATCTGTGGGCATCTGTGGACATCTGTGGGCATCTGTGACATCTGTGGACATCTGTGGGCATCTGTGACATATGTGGACATCTGTGGGCATCTGTGACATCTGTGGACATCTGTGGGCATCTGTGACATCTGTGGACATCTATGGGCATCTGTGACATCTGTGACATCTGTGGGCATCTGTGACATCTGTGGACATCTGTGAGCATCTGTGACATCTGTGGACATCTGTGAGCATCTGTGACATCTGTGGACATCTGTGGTTATCTGTGACATCTGTGGACATCTGTGGGCATCTGTGACATATGTGGACATCTGTGGGCATCTGTGGACATTTGTGGGCATCTGTGGACATTTGTGGGCATCTGTGACATCTGTGGGCATCTGTGACATCTGTGGACATCTGTGGGCATCTGTGACATCTGTGGACATCTGTGGGCATCTGTGACATATGTGGACATCTTTGGGCATCTGTGGACATTTGTGGGCATCTGTGGACATTTGTGGGCATCTGTTACATCTGTGGACATCTGTGGGCATCTGTGGACATCTGTGGGCATCTGTGACATCTGTGGACATCTGTGACATCTGTGGGCATCTGTGGACATCTGTGGGCATCTGTGACATCTGTGAAATCTGTGGGCATCTGTGACATCTGTGGGCATCTGTGACATCTGTGGGCATCTGTGGGTATCTGTGAAAAATGTGGACATCTGTGGGCATCTGTGACATTTGTGGACATCTGTGGGCATCTGTGACATCTGTGGACATCTGTGGGCATCTGTGACATCTGTGGACATCTGTGGGCATCTGTGACATCTGTGACATCTGTGGGCATCTGTGACATCTGTGGACATCTGTGAGCATCTGTGACATCTGTGGACATCTGTGGTTATCTGTGACATCTGTGGACATCTGTGGGCATCTGTGACATCTGTGGACATCTGTGGGCATCTGTGACATCTGTGGACATCTGTGACATCTGTGGACATCTTTGACATCTGTGGGCATTTGCGGACATCTGTGGGCATCTGTGACATCTGTGGGCATCTCTGACATCTGTGGGCATCTGTGACATCTGTGAAATCTGTGGGCATCTGTGACATCTGTGGGCATCTGTGACATCTGTGGGCATCTGTGGGCATCTGTGACATCTGTGGACATCTGTGGGCATCTGTGACATCTGTGGGCATCTGTGACATCTGTGGGCATCTGTGGGCATCTGTGACATCTGTGGACATCTGTGGGCATCTGTGACATTTGTGGACATCTGTGGGCATCTGTGACATCTGTGGACATCTGTGGGCATCTGTGACATCTGTGGACATCTGTGGGCATCTGTGACATCTGTGACATCTGTGAGCATCTGTGACATCTGTGGACATCTGTGACATCTGTGGACATCTGTGGTTATCTGTGGACATCTGTGGGCATCTGTGACATATGTGGACATCTGTGGGCATCTGTGGACATTTGTGGGCATCTGTGGACATTTGTGGGCATCTCTGACATCTGTGGGCATCTGTGACATCTGTGGACATCTGTGGGCATCTGTGACATCTGTGGACATCTGTGGGCATCTGTGACATATGTGGAAATCTTTGGGCATCTGTGGACATTTGTGGGCATCTGTGGACATTTGTGGGCATCTGTGGGCATCGGTGACATCTGTGGGCATCTGTGACATCTGTGGACATCTGTGACATCTGTGGGCATCTGTGGACATCTGTGGGCATCTGTGACATCTGTGAAATCTGTGGGCATCTGTGACATCTGTGGGCATCTGTGACATCTGTGGGCATCTGTGGGTATCTGTGACATCTGTGGACATCTGTGGGCATCTGTGACATTTGTGGACATCTGTGGGCATCTGTGACATCTGTGGACATCTGTGGGCATCTGTGACATCTGTGGACATTTGTGGGCATCTGTGACATCTGTGACATCTGTGGGCATCTGTGACATCTGTGGAAATCTGTGAGCATCTGTGACATCTGTGGTCATCTGTGGTTATCTGTGACATCTGTGGACATCTGTGACATATGTGGACATCTGTGGGCATCTGTGGACATTTGTGGGCATCTGTGGACATTTGTGGGCATCTGTGACATCTGTGGACATCTGTGGGCATCTGTGGACATCTGTGGGCATCTGTGACATCTGTGACATCTGTGGACATCTGTGGGCATCTGTGACATATGTGGGCATCTGTGGACATCTGTGGGCATCTGTGGGCATCTGTGGGCATCTGTGACATCTGTGGACATCTGTGGGCATCTGTGACATCTGTGGGCATCTGTGACATCTGTGGACATCTGTGGGCATCTGTGACATATGTGGACATCTGTGGGCATCTGTGGACATTTGTGGGCATCTGTGGACATTTGTGGGCATCTGTTACATCTGTGGACATCTGTGGGCATCTGTGGACATTTGTGGGCATCTGTGGACATTTGTAGGCATCTGTTACATCTGTGGACATCTGTGGGCATCTGTGGACATCTGTGGGCATCTGTGACATCTGTGGGCATCTGTGACATATGTGGACATCTTTGGGCATCTGTGGACATTTGTGGGCATCTGTGGACATTTGTGGGCATCTGTGGGCATCGGTGACATCTGTGGGCATCTGTGACATCTGTGGGCATCTGTGGGTATCTGTGAAAAATGTGGACATCTGTGGGCATCTGTGACATTTGTGGACATCTGTGGGCATCTGTGACATCTGTGACATCTGTGGGCATCTGTGACATCTGTGGACATCTGTGAGCATCTGTGACATCTGTGGACATCTGTGGTTATCTGTGACATCTGTGGACATCTGTGGGCATCTGTGACATCTGTGGACATCTGTGGGCATCTGTGACATCTGTGGGCATCTGTGACATCTGTGGACATCTGTGACATCTGTGGGCATCTGTGGACATCTGTGGGCATCTGTGACATCTGTGGGCATCTGTGACATCTGTGAAATCTGTGGGCATCTGTGACATCTGTGGGCATCTGTGACATCTGTGGGCATCTGTGACATCTGTGGACATCTGTGGGCATCTGTGACATCTGTGGGCATCTGTGACATCTGTGGGCATCTGTGGGCATCTGTGACATCTGTGGACATCTGTGGGCATCTGTGACATTTGTGGACATCTGTGGGCATCTGTGACATCTGTGGACATCTGTGGGCATCTGTGACATCTGTGGACATCTGTGGGCATCTGTGACATCTGTGACATCTGTGGGCATCTGTGACATCTGTGGACATCTGTGACATCTGTGGACATCTGTGGTTATCTGTGACATCTGTGGGCATCTGTGACATATGTGGACATCTGTGGGCATCTGTGGACATTTGTGGGCATCTGTGGACATTTGTGGGCATCTGTGACATCTGTGGGCATCTGTGACATCTGTGGACATCTGTGGGCATCTGTGACATCTGTGGACATCTGTGGGCATCTGTGACATATGTGGACATCTTTGGGCATCTGTGGACATTTGTGGGCATCTGTGGACATTTGTGGGCATCTGTGGGCATCGGTGACATCTGTGGGCATCTGTGACATCTGTGGACATCTTTGACATCTGTGGGCATCTGTGGACATCTGTGGGCATCTGTGACATCTGTGAAATCTGTGGGCATCTGTGACATCTGTGGGCATCTGTGACATCTGTGGGCATCTGTGGGTATCTGTGACATCTGTGGACATCTGTGGGCATCTGTGACATTTGTGAACATCTGTGGGCATCTGTGACATCTGTGGACATCTGTGGGCATCTGTGACATCTGTGGACATCTGTGGGCATCTGTGACATCTGTGACATCTGTGGGCATCTGTGACATCTGTGAGCATCTGTGACATCTGTGGACATCTGTGGTTATCTGTGACATCTGTGGACATCTGTGGGCATCTGTGACATATGTGGACATCTGTGGGCATCTGTGGACATTTGTGGGCATCTGTGGACATTTGTGGGCATCTGTGACATCTGTGGGCATCTGTGACATCTGTGGACATCTGTGGGCATCTGTGACATCTGTGGACATCTGTGGGCATCTGTGACATATGTGGACATCTGTGGGCATCTGTCGACATTTGTGAGCATCTGTGGACATTTGTGGGCATCTGTTACATCTGTGGACATCTGTGGGCATCTGTGGACATCTGTGGGCATCTGTGACATCTGTGGGCATCTGTGACATCTGTGGACATCTGTGGGCATCTGTGACATATGTGGGCATCTGTGGACATCTGTGGGCATCTGTGACATCTGTGGGCATCTGTGACATCTGTGGGCATCTGTTACATCTGTGGGCATCTGTGACATCTGTGGACATCTGTGGGCATCTGTGACATCTGTGGGCATTTGTGACATCTGTGGACATCTGTGACATCTGTGGGCATCTGTGGGCATCTGTGACATCTGTGAGCATCTGTGACATCTGTGGACATCTGTGGGCATCTGTGACATCTGTGGACATCTGTGGGCATCTGTGACATATGTGGACATCTGTGGGCATCTGTGGGCATCTGTGACATCTGTGGACATCTGTGGGCATCTGTGGACATCTGTGGGCATCTGTGACATATGTGGACATCTGTGGGCATCTGTGGGCATCTGTGACATCTGTGGGCATATGTGACATCTGTGGGCATCTGTGACATCTGTGGACATTTGTGGGCATCTGTGACATCTGTGGACATCTGTGGGCCTAGGTGGACATCTGTGGGCATCTATGACATCTGTGGGCATCTGTGACATCTGTGGACATCTGTGGGCATCTGTGACATCTGTGGGCATCTGTGACATCTGTGGACATCTGTGGGCATCTGTGACATCTGTGGGCATCTGTGACATCTGTGGGCATCTGTGACATCTGTGGACATCTGTGACCATCTGTGACATCTGTGGACATCTGTGACCATCTGTGGGCATCTGTGACATTTTTGGGCATCTGTGGACATCTGTGGGCATCTGTGACATCTGTGGACATTTGTGGGCATCTGTGACATCTGTGACATCTGTAGACATCTGTGGGCATCTGTGACATCTGTGGACATCTGTGGGCATCTGTGACATCTGTGGACATCTGTGGGCATCTGTGGACATCTGTGGGCATCTGTGACATCTGTGGGCATCTGTGACATATGTGGACATCTGTGACCATCTGTGACATCTGTGACCATCTGTGGGCATCTGTGACATTTTTGGGCATCTGTGGACATCTGTGGGCATCTGTGGACATCTGTGGGCATCTGTGACATCTGTGGACATCTGTGGGCATCTGTGAGATCTGTGACATCTGTGGGCATCTGTGACATCTGTGGACATCTGTGGGCATCTGTGACATCTGTGGGCATCTGTGACATCTGTGGACATCTGTGGGCATCTGTGACATCTGTGAGCATCTGTGACATCTGTGGACATCTGTGGGCATCTGTGACATCTGTGGACATCTGTGGGCATCTGTGACATATGTGGACATCTGTGGGCATCTGTGGACATTTGTGGGCATCTGTGGACATTTGTGGGCATCTGTTACATCTGTGGACATCTGTGGGCATCTGTGGACATCTGTGGGCATCTATGACATCTGTGGGCATCTGTGACATCTGTGGACATATGTGACATCTGTGGGCATCTGTGACATCTGTGGGCATCTGTGACATCTGTAGACATCTGTGGGCATCTGTGACATCTGTGGACATCTGTGGGCATCTGTGACATATGTGGACATCTGTGGGCATCTGTGGACATCTGTGGGCATCTGTGACATCTGTGGGCATCTGTGACATCTGTGGACATCTGTGACCATCTGTGGGCATCTGTGGGCATCTGTGACATTTCTGGGCATCTGTGGACATCTGTGGGCATCTGTGGACTTCTGTGGGCATCTGTGACATCTGTGGACATCTGTGACATCTGTGGGCATCTGTGGACATCTGTGGGCATCTGTGATATCTGTGGGCATCTGTGACATATGTGGACATCTGTGACATCTGTGGGCATCTGTGGACATCTGTGGGCATCTGTGACATCTGTGGGCATCTCTGACATCTGTGGGCATCTGTGACATCTGTGAAATCTGTGGGCATCTGTGACATCTGTGGGCATCTGTGACATCTGTGGGCATCTGTGACATCTGTGGACATCTGTGGGCATCTGTGACATTTGTGGACATCTGTGGGCATCTGTGACATCTGTGGACATCTGAGGGCATCTGTGACATCCGTGGACATCTGTGGGCATCTGTGACATCTGTGACATCTGTGGGCATCTGTGACATCTGTGGACATCTGTGAGCATCTGTGACATCTGTGGACATCTGTGGTTATCTGTGACATCTGTGGGCATCTGTGGGCATCTGTGACATATGTGGACATCTGTGGGCATCTGTGGACATTTGTGGGCATCTGTGGACATTTGTGGGCATCTGTGACATCTGTGGGCATCTGTGACATCTGTGGACATCTGTGACATCTGTGGACATCTGTGGGCATCTGTGACATCTGTGGACATCTGTGGGCATCTGTGACATATGTGGACATCTGTGGGCATCTGTCGACATTTGTGGGCATCTGTTACATCTGTGGACATCTGTGGGCATCTGTGGACATCTGTGGGCATCTGTGACATCTGTGACATCTGTGACATTTGTGAACATCTGTGGGCATCTGTGACATCTGTGGACATCTGTGGGCATCTGTGACATCTGTGGACATCTGTGGGCATCTGTGACATCTGTGACATCTGTGGGCATCTGTGACATCTGTGAGCATCTGTGACATCTGTGGACATCTGTGGTTATCTGTGACATCTGTGGACATCTGTGGGCATCTGTGACATATGTGGACATCTGTGGGCATCTGTGGACATTTGTGGGCATCTGTGGACATTTGTGGGCATCTGTGACATCTGTGGGCATCTGTGACATCTGTGGACATCTGTGGGCATCTGTGACATCTGTGGACATCTGTGGGCATCTGTGACATATGTGGACATCTGTGGGCATCTGTCGACATTTGTGAGCATCTGTGGACATTTGTGGGCATCTGTTACATCTGTGGACATCTGTGGGCATCTGTGGACATCTGTGGGCATCTGTGACATCTGTGGGCATCTGTGACATCTGTGGACATCTGTGGGCATCTGTGACATATGTGGGCATCTGTGGACATCTGTGGGCATCTGTGACATCTGTGGGCATCTGTGACATCTGTGGGCATCTGTTACATCTGTGGGCATCTGTGACATCTGTGGACATCTGTGGGCATCTGTGACATCTGTGGGCATTTGTGACATCTGTGGACATCTGTGACATCTGTGGGCATCTGTGGGCATCTGTGACATCTGTGAGCATCTGTGACATCTGTGGACATCTGTGGGCATCTGTGACATCTGTGGACATCTGTGGGCATCTGTGACATATGTGGACATCTGTGGGCATCTGTGGGCATCTGTGACATCTGTGGACATCTGTGGGCATCTGTGGACATCTGTGGGCATCTGTGACATATGTGGACATCTGTGGGCATCTGTGGGCATCTGTGACATCTGTGGGCATATGTGACATCTGTGGGCATCTGTGACATCTGTGGACATTTGTGGGCATCTGTGACATCTGTGGACATCTGTGGGCCTAGGTGGACATCTGTGGGCATCTATGACATCTGTGGGCATCTGTGACATCTGTGGACATCTGTGGGCATCTGTGACATCTGTGGGCATCTGTGACATCTGTGGACATCTGTGGGCATCTGTGACATCTGTGGGCATCTGTGACATCTGTGGGCATCTGTGACATCTGTGGACATCTGTGACCATCTGTGACATCTGTGGACATCTGTGACCATCTGTGGGCATCTGTGACATTTTTGGGCATCTGTGGACATCTGTGGGCATCTGTGACATCTGTGGACATTTGTGGGCATCTGTGACATCTGTGACATCTGTAGACATCTGTGGGCATCTGTGACATCTGTGGACATCTGTGGGCATCTGTGACATATGTGGACATCTGTGGGCATCTGTGGACATCTGTGGGCATCTGTGACATCTGTGGGCATCTGTGACATATGTGGACATCTGTGACCATCTGTGACATCTGTGACCATCTGTGGGCATCTGTGACATTTTTGGGCATCTGTGGACATCTGTGGGCATCTGTGGACATCTGTGGGCATCTGTGACATCTGTGGACATCTGTGGGCATCTGTGAGATCTGTGACATCTGTGGGCATCTGTGACATCTGTGGACATCTGTGGGCATCTGTGACATCTGTGGGCATCTGTGACATCTGTGGACATCTGTGGGCATCTGTGACATCTGTGAGCATCTGTGACATCTGTGGACATCTGTGGGCATCTGTGACATCTGTGGACATCTGTGGGCATCTGTGACATATGTGGACATCTGTGGGCATCTGTGGACATTTGTGGGCATCTGTGGACATTTGTGGGCATCTGTTACATCTGTGGACATCTGTGGGCATCTGTGGACATCTGTGGGCATCTATGACATCTGTGGGCATCTGTGACATCTGTGGACATATGTGACATCTGTGGGCATCTGTGACATCTGTGGGCATCTGTGACATCTGTAGACATCTGTGGGCATCTGTGACATCTGTGGACATCTGTGGGCATCTGTGACATATGTGGACATCTGTGGGCATCTGTGGACATCTGTGGGCATCTGTGACATCTGTGGGCATCTGTGACATCTGTGGACATCTGTGACCATCTGTGGGCATCTGTGGGCATCTGTGACATTTCTGGGCATCTGTGGACATCTGTGGGCATCTGTGGACTTCTGTGGGCATCTGTGACATCTGTGGACATCTGTGACATCTGTGGGCATCTGTGGACATCTGTGGGCATCTGTGATATCTGTGGGCATCTGTGACATATGTGGACATCTGTGACATCTGTGGGCATCTGTGGACATCTGTGGGCATCTGTGACATCTGTGGGCATCTCTGACATCTGTGGGCATCTGTGACATCTGTGAAATCTGTGGGCATCTGTGACATCTGTGGGCATCTGTGACATCTGTGGGCATCTGTGACATCTGTGGACATCTGTGGGCATCTGTGACATTTGTGGACATCTGTGGGCATCTGTGACATCTGTGGACATCTGAGGGCATCTGTGACATCCGTGGACATCTGTGGGCATCTGTGACATCTGTGACATCTGTGGGCATCTGTGACATCTGTGGACATCTGTGAGCATCTGTGACATCTGTGGACATCTGTGGTTATCTGTGACATCTGTGGGCATCTGTGGGCATCTGTGACATATGTGGACATCTGTGGGCATCTGTGGACATTTGTGGGCATCTGTGGACATTTGTGGGCATCTGTGACATCTGTGGGCATCTGTGACATCTGTGGGCATATGTGACATCTGTGGACATCTGTGGGCATCTGTGACATCTGTGGACATCTGTGGGCATCTGTGACATATGTGGACATCTGTGGGCATCTGTCGACATTTGTGGGCATCTGTTACATCTGTGGACATCTGTGGGCATCTGTGGACATCTGTGGGCATCTGTGACATCTGTGACATCTGTGGACATCTGTGGGCATCTGTGACATATGTGGGCATCTGTGGACATCTGTGGGCATCTGTGGGCATCTGTGGGCATCTGTGACATCTGTGGACATCTGTGGGCATCTGTGACATCTGTGGGCATCTGTGACATCTGTGGACATCTGTGGGCATCTGTGACATATGTGGACATCTGTGGGCATCTGTGGACATTTGTGGGCATCTGTGGACATTTGTGGGCATCTGTTACATCTGTGGACATCTGTGGGCATCTGTGGACATTTGTGGGCATCTGTGGACATTTGTGGGCATCTGTTACATCTGTGGACATCTGTGGGCATCTGTGGACATCTGTGGGCATCTGTGACATCTGTGGGCATCTGTGACATATGTGGACATCTTTGGGCATCTGTGGACATTTGTGGGCATCTGTGGACATTTGTGGGCATCTGTGGGCATCGGTGACATCTGTGGGCATCTGTGACATCTGTGGGCATCTGTGGGTATCTGTGAAAAATGTGGACATCTGTGGGCATCTGTGACATTTGTGGACATCTGTGGGCATCTGTGACATCTGTGACATCTGTGGGCATCTGTGACATCTGTGGACATCTGTGAGCATCTGTGACATCTGTGGACATCTGTGGTTATCTGTGACATCTGTGGACATCTGTGGGCATCTGTGACATCTGTGGACATCTGTGGGCATCTGTGACATTTGTGGACATCTGTGGGCATCTGTGACATCTGTGGACATCTGTGGGCATCTGTGACATCTGTGGACATCTGTGGGCATCTGTGACATCTGTGACATCTGTGGGCATCTGTGACATCTGTGGACATCTGTGACATCTGTGGACATCTGTGGTTATCTGTGACATCTGTGGGCATCTGTGACATATGTGGACATCTGTGGGCATCTGTGGACATTTGTGGGCATCTGTGGACATTTGTGGGCATCTGTGACATCTGTGGGCATCTGTGACATCTGTGGACATCTGTGGGCATCTGTGACATCTGTGGACATCTGTGGGCATCTGTGACATATGTGGACATCTTTGGGCATCTGTGGACATTTGTGGGCATCTGTGGACATTTGTGGGCATCTGTGGGCATCGGTAACATCTGTGGGCATCTGTGACATCTGTGGACATCTTTGACATCTGTGGGCATCTGTGGACATCTGTGGGCATCTGTGACATCTGTGAAATCTGTGGGCATCTGTGACATCTGTGGGCATCTGTGACATCTGTGGGCATCTGTGGGTATCTGTGACATCTGTGGACATCTGTGGGCATCTGTGACATTTGTGAACATCTGTGGGCATCTGTGACATCTGTGGACATCTGTGGGCATCTGTGACATCTGTGGACATCTGTGGGCATCTGTGACATCTGTGACATCTGTGGGCATCTGTGACATCTGTGGACATCTGTGAGCATCTGTGACATCTGTGGACATCTGTGGTTATCTGTGACATCTGTGGACATCTGTGGGCATCTGTGACATATGTGGACATCTGTGGGCATCTGTGGACATTTGTGGGCATCTGTGGACATTTGTGGGCATCTGTGACATCTGTGGGCATCTGTGACATCTGTGGACATCTGTGGGCATCTGTGACATCTGTGGACATCTGTGGGCATCTGTGACATATGTGGACATCTGTGGGCATCTGTCGACATTTGTGAGCATCTGTGGACATTTGTGGGCATCTGTTACATCTGTGGACATCTGTGGGCATCTGTGGACATCTGTGGGCATCTGTGACATCTGTGGGCATCTGTGACATCTGTGGACATCTGTGGGCATCTGTGACATATGTGGGCATCTGTGGACATCTGTGGGCATCTGTGACATCTGTGGGCATCTGTGACATCTGTGGGCATCTGTTACATCTGTGGGCATCTGTGACATCTGTGGACATCTGTGGGCATCTGTGACATCTGTGGGCATTTGTGACATCTGTGGACATCTGTGGGCATCTGTGGGCATCTGTGACATCTGTGAGCATCTGTGACATCTGTGGACATCTGTGGGCATCTGTGACATCTGTGGACATCTGTGGGCATCTGTGACATATGTGGACATCTGTGGGCATCTGTGGGCATCTGTGACATCTGTGGACATCTGTGGGCATCTGTGGACATCTGTGGGCATCTGTGACATATGTGGACATCTGTGGGCATCTGTGGGCATCTGTGACATCTGTGGGCATATGTGACATCTGTGGGCATCTGTGACATCTGTGGACATTTGTGGGCATCTGTGACATCTGTGGACATCTGTGGGCCTAGGTGGACATCTGTGGGCATCTATGACATCTGTGGGCATCTGTGACATCTGTGGACATCTGTGGGCATCTGTGACATCTGTGGGCATCTGTGACATCTGTGGACATCTGTGGGCATCTGTGACATCTGTGGGCATCTGTGACATCTGTGGGCATCTGTGACATCTGTGGACATCTGTGACCATCTGTGACATCTGTGGACATCTGTGACCATCTGTGGGCATCTGTGACATTTTTGGGCATCTGTGGACATCTGTGGGCATCTGTGACATCTGTGGACATTTGTGGGCATCTGTGACATCTGTGACATCTGTAGATATCTGTGGGCATCTGTGACATCTGTGGACATCTGTGGGCATCTGTGACATATGTGGACATCTGTGGGCATCTGTGGACATCTGTGGGCATCTGTGACATCTGTGGGCATCTGTGACATATGTGGACATCTGTGACCATCTGTGACATCTGTGACCATCTGTGGGCATCTGTGACATTTTTGGGCATCTGTGGACATCTGTGGGCATCTGTGGACATCTGTGGGCATCTGTGACATCTGTGGACATCTGTGGGCATCTGTGAGATCTGTGACATCTGTGGGCATCTGTGACATCTGTGGACATCTGTGGGCATCTGTGACATCTGTGGGCATCTGTGACATCTGTGGACATCTGTGGGCATCTGTGACATCTGTGAGCATCTGTGACATCTGTGGACATCTGTGGGCATCTGTGACATCTGTGGACATCTGTGGGCATCTGTGACATATGTGGACATCTGTGGGCATCTGTGGACATTTGTGGGCATCTGTGGACATTTGTGGGCATCTGTTACATCTGTGGACATCTGTGGGCATCTGTGGACATCTGTGGGCATCTATGACATCTGTGGGCATCTGTGACATCTGTGGACATATGTGACATCTGTGGGCATCTGTGACATCTGTGGGCATCTGTGACATCTGTAGACATCTGTGGGCATCTGTGACATCTGTGGACATCTGTGGGCATCTGTGACATATGACGACATCTGTGGGCATCTGTGGACATCTGTGGGCATCTGTGACATCTGTGGGCATCTGTGACATCTGTGGACATCTGTGACCATCTGTGGGCATCTGTGACATTTCTGGGCATCTGTGGACATCTGTGGGCATCTGTGGACTTCTGTGGGCATCTGTGACATCTGTGGACATCTGTGACATCTGTGGGCATCTGTGGACATCTGTGGGCATCTGTGATATCTGTGGGCATCTGTGACATATGTGGACATCTGTGACATCTGTGGGCATCTGTGGACATCTGTGGGCATCTGTGACATCTGTGGGCATCTCTGACATCTGTGGGCATCTGTGACATCTGTGAAATCTGTGGGCATCTGTGACATCTGTGGGCATCTGTGACATCTGTGGGCATCTGTGACATCTGTGGACATCTGTGGGCATCTGTGACATTTGAGGACATCTGTGGGCATCTGTGACATCTGTGGACATCTGAGGGCATCTGTGACATCCGTGGACATCTGTGGGCATCTGTGACATCTGTGACATCTGTGGGCATCTGTGACATCTGTGGACATCTGTGAGCATCTGTGACATCTGTGGACATCTGTGGTTATCTGTGACATCTGTGGGCATCTGTGGGCATCTGTGACATATGTGGACATCTGTGGGCATCTGTGGACATTTGTGGGCATCTGTGGACATTTGTGGGCATCTGTGACATCTGTGGGCATCTGTGACATCTGTGGACATCTGTGGGCATCTGTGACATCTGTGGACATCTGTGGGCATCTGTGACATATGTGGACATCTTTGGGCATCTGTGGGCATCTGTGGACATTTGTGGGCATCTGTGACATCTGTGGACATCTGTGGGCATCTGTGGACATCTGTGGGCATCTGTGACATCTGTGGGCATCTGTGACATCTGTGGACATCTGTGGGCATCTGTGGACATCTGTGGGCATCTGTGACATCTGTGAAATCTGTGGGCATCTGTGACATCTGTGGGCATCTGTGGGTATCTGTGACATCTGTGGACATCTGTGGGCATCTGTGACATTTGTGTACATCTGTGGGCATCTGTGACATCTGTGGACATCTGTGGGCATCTGTGACATCTGTGGACATCTGTGGGCATCTGTGACATCTGTGACATCTGTGGGCATCTGTGACATCTGTGGACATCTGTGAGCATCTGTGACATCTGTGGACATCTGTGGTTATCTGTGACATCTGTGCACATCCGTGGGCATCTGTGACATATGTGGACATCTGTGACATCTGTGGACATTTGTGGGCATCTGTGGACATCTGTGGGCATCTGTGACATCTGTGACATCTGTAGACATCTGTGGGCATCTGTGACATCTGTGGACATCTGTGGGCATCTGTGACATATGTGGACATCTGTGGGCATCTGTGGACATCTGTGGGCATCTGTGACATCTGTGGGCATCTGTGACATATGTGGACATCTGTGACCATCTGTGACATCTGTGACCATCTGTGGGCATTTCTGGGCATCTGTGACATTTTTGGGCATCTGTGGACATATGTGGGCATCTGTGGACATCTGTGGGCATCTGTGACATCTGTGGACATCTGTGGGCATCTGTGACATCTGTGACATCTGTGGGCATCTGTGACATCTGTGGGCATCTGTGGGCATCTGTGACATCTGTGGGCATCTGTGACATCTGTGGACATCTGTGACATCTGTGGGCATCTGTGACATCTGTGAGCATCTGTGACATCTGTGGACATCTGTGGGCATCTGTGACATCTGTGGACATCTGTGGGCATCTGTGACATATGTGGACATCTGTGGGCATCTGTGGACATTTGTGGGCATCTGTGACATCTGTGGACATCTGTGGGCATCTGTGGACATCTGTGGGCATCTGTGACATCTGTGGACATCTGTGGTTATCTGTGACATCTGTGCACATCCGTGGGCATCTGTGACATATGTGGACATCTGTGGGCATCTGTGGACATTTGTGGGCATCTGTGGACATCTGTGGGCATCTGTGACATCTGTGACATCTGTAGACATCTGTGGGCATCTGTGACATCTGTGGACATCTGTGGGCATCTGTGACATATGTGGACATCTGTGGGCATCTGTGGACATCTGTGGGCATCTGTGACATCTGTGGGCATCTGTGACATCTGTGACATCTGTAGACATCTGTGGGCATCTGTGACATCTGTGGACATCTGTGGGCATCTGTGACATATGTGGACATCTGTGGGCATCTGTGGACATCTGTGGGCATCTGTGACATCTGTGGGCATCTGTGACATCTGTGGACATCTGTGGGCATCTGTGACATATGTGGACATCTGTGGGCATCTGTGGACATCTGTGGGCATCTGTGACATCTGTGGGCATCTGTGACATATGTGGACATCTGTGACCATCTGTGACATCTGTGACCATCTGTGGGCATCTGTGACATTTTTGGGCATCTGTGGACATCTGTGGGCATCTGTGGACATCTGTGGGCATCTGTGACATCTGTGGACATCTGTGGGCATCTGTGAGATCTGTGACATCTGTGGGCATCTGTGACATCTGTGGACATCTGTGGGCATCTGTGGACATCTGTGGGCATCTGTGACATCTGTGGACATCTGTGGGCATCTGTGAGATCTGTGACATCTGTGGGCATCTGTGACATCTGTGGACATCTGTGGGCATCTGTGACATCTGTGGGCATCTGTGACATCTGTGGACATCTGTGGGCATCTGTGGACATCTGTGGGCATCTGTGACATCTGTGAAATCTGTGGGCATCTGTGACATCTGTGACATCTGTGGACATCTGTGGGCATCTGTGACATTTGTGTACATCTGTGGGCATCTGTGACATCTGTGGACATCTGTGGGCATCTGTGACATCTGTGGACATCTGTGGGCATCTGTGACATCTGTGACATCTGTGGGCATCTGTGACATCTGTGGACATCTGTGAGCATCTGTGACATCTGTGGACATCTGTGGTTATCTGTGACATCTGTGCACATCCGTGGGCATCTGTGACATATGTGGACATCTGTGACATCTGTGGACATTTGTGGGCATCTGTGGACATCTGTGGGCATCTGTGACATCTGTGACATCTGTAGACATCTGTGGGCATCTGTGACATCTGTGGACATCTGTGGGCATCTGTGACATATGTGGACATCTGTGGGCATCTGTGGACATCTGTGGGCATCTGTGACATCTGTGGGCATCTGTGACATATGTGGACATCTGTGACCATCTGTGGGCATCTGTGACATATGTGGACATCTGTGGGCATCTGTGGACATCTGTGGGCATCTGTGACATCTGTGGGCATCTGTGACATCTGTGGACATCTGTGACCATCTGTGGGCATCTGTGGGCATCTGTGACATTTCTGGGCATCTGTGGACATCTGTGGGCATCTGTGGACTTCTGTGGGCATCTGTGACATCTGTGGACATCTGTGACATCTGTGGGCATCTGTGGACATCTGTGGGCATCTGTGATATCTGTGGGCATCTGTGACATATGTGGACATCTGTGACATCTGTGGGCATCTGTGGACATCTGTGGGCATCTGTGACATCTGTGGGCATCTCTGACATCTGTGGGCATCTGTGACATCTGTGAAATCTGTGGGCATCTGTGGACATCTGTGGGCATCTGTGACATCTGTGAGCATCTGTGACATCTGTGGACATCTGTGGGCATCTGTGACATTTGTGGACATCTGTGGGCATCTGTGACATCTGTGGACATCTGTGAGCATCTGTGACATCTGTGGACATCTGTGGTTATCTGTGACATCTGTGGGCATCTGTGGGCATCTGTGACATATGTGGACATCTGTGGGCATCTGTGGACATTTGTGGGCATCTGTGGACATTTGTGGGCATCTGTGACATCTGTGGGCATCTGTGACATCTGTGGACATCTGTGGGCATCTGTGACATCTGTGGACATCTGTGGGCATCTGTGACATATGTGGACATCTTTGGGCATCTGTGGGCATCTGTGGACATTTGTGGGCATCTGTTACATCTGTGGACATCTGTGGGCATCTGTGGACATCTGTGGGCATCTGTGACATCTGTGGGCATCTGTGACATCTGTGGACATCTGTGGGCATCTGTGGACATCTGTGGGCATCTGTGACATCTGTGAAATCTGTGGGCATCTGTGACATCTGTGGGCATCTGTGGGTATCTGTGACATCTGTGGACATCTGTGGGCATCTGTGACATTTGTGTACATCTGTGGGCATCTGTGACATCTGTGGACATCTGTGGGCATCTGTGACATCTGTGGACATCTGTGGGCATCTGTGACATCTGTGACATCTGTGGGCATCTGTGACATCTGTGGACATCTGTGAGCATCTGTGACATCTGTGGACATCTGTGGTTATCTGTGACATCTGTGCACATCCGTGGGCATCTGTGACATATGTGGACATCTGTGACATCTGTGGACATTTGTGGGCATCTGTGGACATCTGTGGGCATCTGTGACATCTGTGACATCTGTAGACATCTGTGGGCATCTGTGACATCTGTGGACATCTGTGGGCATCTGTGACATATGTGGACATCTGTGGGCATCTGTGGACATCTGTGGGCATCTGTGACATCTGTGGGCATCTGTGACATATGTGGACATCTGTGACCATCTGTGACATCTGTGACCATCTGTGGGCATTTCTGGGCATCTGTGACATTTTTGGGCATCTGTGGACATATGTGGGCATCTGTGGACATCTGTGGGCATCTGTGACATCTGTGGACATCTGTGGGCATCTGTGACATCTGTGACATCTGTGGGCATCTGTGACATCTGTGGGCATCTGTGGGCATCTGTGACATCTGTGGGCATCTGTGACATCTGTGGACATCTGTGACATCTGTGGGCATCTGTGACATCTGTGAGCATCTGTGACATCTGTGGACATCTGTGGGCATCTGTGACATCTGTGGACATCTGTGGGCATCTGTGACATATGTGGACATCTGTGGGCATCTGTGGACATTTGTGGGCATCTGTGGACATTTGTGGGCATCTGTTACATCTGTGGACATCTGTGGGCATCGGTGGACATCTGTGGGCATCTATGACATCTGTGGGCATCTGTGGGCATCTGTGACATCTGTGGACATCTGTGGGCATCTGTGACATCTGTGGACATCTGTGGGCATCTGTGACATATGTGGACATCTTTGGGCATCTGTGGGCATCTGTGGACATTTGTGGGCATCTGTTACATCTGTGGACATCTGTGGGCATCTGTGGACATCTGTGGGCATCTGTGACATCTGTGGGCATCTGTGACATCTGTGGACATCTGTGGGCATCTGTGGACATCTGTGGGCATCTGTGACATCTGTGAAATCTGTGGGCATCTGTGACATCTGTGGGCATCTGTGGGTATCTGTGACATCTGTGGACATCTGTGGGCATCTGTGACATTTGTGTACATCTGTGGGCATCTGTGACATCTGTGGACATCTGTGGGCATCTGTGACATCTGTGGACATCTGTGGGCATCTGTGACATCTGTGACATCTGTGGGCATCTGTGACATCTGTGGACATCTGTGAGCATCTGTGACATCTGTGGACATCTGTGGTTATCTGTGACATCTGTGCACATCCGTGGGCATCTGTGACATATGTGGACATCTGTGGGCATCTGTGGACATTTGTGGGCATCTGTGGACATCTGTGGGCATCTGTGACATCTGTGACATCTGTAGACATCTGTGGGCATCTGTGACATCTGTGGACATCTGTGGGCATCTGTGACATATGTGGACATCTGTGGGCATCTGTGGACATCTGTGGGCATCTGTGACATCTGTGGGCATCTGTGACATATGTGGACATCTGTGACCATCTGTGACATCTGTGACCATCTGTGGGCATTTCTGGGCATCTGTGACATTTTTGGGCATCTGTGGACATCTGTGGGCATCTGTGGACATCTGTGGGCATCTGTGACATCTGTGGACATCTGTGGGCATCTGTGACATCTGTGACATCTGTGGGCATCTGTGACATCTGTGGGCATCTGTGGGCATCTGTGACATCTGTGGGCATCTGTGACATCTGTGGACATCTGTGACATCTGTGGGCATCTGTGACATCTGTGAGCATCTGTGACATCTGTGGACATCTGTGGGCATCTGTGACATCTGTGGACATCTGTGGGCATCTGTGACATATGTGGACATCTGTGGGCATCTGTGGACATTTGTGGGCATCTGTGGACATTTGTGGGCATCTGTTACATCTGTGGACATCTGTGGGCATCGGTGGACATCTGTGGGCATCTATGACATCTGTGGGCATCTGTGACATCTGTGGACATCTGTGGGCATCTGTGGGCATCTGTGACATCTGTGGACATCTGTGGGCATCTGTGGACATCTGTGGGCATCTGTGACATCTGTGGACATCTGTGGGCATCTGTGACATCTGAGGACATCTGTGGGCATCTGTGGGCATCTGTGACATCTGTGGGCATCTGTGACATCTGTGGACATCTGTGGGCATCTGTGACATCTGTGGGCATCTGTGACATCTGTAGACATCTGTGGGCATCTGTGGACATCTGTGGGCATCTGTGACATCTGTGGGCATCTGTGACATCTGTGGACATCTGTGACCATCTGTGGGCATCTGTGGGCATCTGTGACATTTTTGGGCATCTGTGGACATCTGTGGGCATCTGTGGACTTCTGTGGTTATCTGTGACATCTGTGGACATCTGTGACATCTGTGGGCATCTGTGACATCTGTGGACATCTGTGGGCATCTGTGACATCTGTGGGCATCTGTGACATCTGTGGACATCTGTGACATCTGTGGGCATCTGTGGACATCTGTGGGCATCTGTGACATCTGTGGGCATCTCTGACATCTGTGGGCATCTGTGACATCTGTGAAATCTGTGGGCATCTGTGACATCTGTGGGCATCTGTGACATCTGTGGGCATCTGTGGGCATCTGTGACATCTGTGGACATCTGTGGGCATCTGTGACATTTGTGGACATCTGTGGGCATCTGTGACATCTGTGGACATCTGTGGGCATCTGTGACATATGTGGACATCTGTTGGCATCTGTGGACATTTGTGGGCATCTGTGGACATTTGTGGGCATCTGTGACATCTGTGGGCATCTGTGGGCATCTGTGGGCATCTGTGACATCTGTGGACATCTGTGGGCATCTGTGACATATGTGGACATCTTTGGGCATCTGTGGACATTTGTGGGCATCTGTTACATCTGTGGACATCTGTGGGCATCTGTGGACATCTGTGGGCATCTGTGACATCTGTGGGCATCTGTGACATCTGTGGACATCTGTGGGCATCTGTGGACATCTGTGGGCATCTGTGACATCTGTGAAATCTGTGGGCATCTGTGACATCTGTGGGCATCTGTGACATCTGTGGGCATCTGTGGGTATCTGTGACATCTGTGGGCATCTGTGACATTTGTGGACATCTGTGGGCATCTGTGACATCTGTGGGCATCTGTGGGTATCTGTGACATCTGTGGGCATCTGTGACATTTGTGGACATCTGTGGGCATCTGTGACATCTGTGGACATCTGTGGGCATCTGTGACATCTGTGGACATCTGTGGGCATCTGTGACATCTGTGACATCTGTGGGCATCTGTGACATCTGTGGAAATCTGTGAGCATCTGTGACATCTGTGGACATCTGTGGTTATCTGTGACATCTGTGGACATCTGTGGGCATCTGTGACATCTGTGGGCATCTGTGACATATGTGGACATCTGTGGGCATCTGTGGACATTTGTGGGCATCTGTGGACATTTGTGGGCATCTGTTACATCTGTGGACATCTGTGGGCATCTGTGGACATCTGTGGGCATCTATGACATCTGTGGGCATCTGTGACATCTGTGGACATATGTGACATCTGTGGGCATCTGTGACATCTGTGGGCATCTGTGACATCTGTAGACATCTGTGGGCATCTGTGACATCTGTGGACATCTGTGGGCATCTGTGACATATGTGGACATCTGTGGGCATCTGTGGACATCTGTGGGCATCTGTGACATCTGTGGGCATCTGTGACATCTGTGGACATCTGTGACCATCTGTGGGCATCTGTTACATCTGTGGACATCTGTGGGCATCGGTGGACATCTGTGGGCATCTATGACATCTGTGGGCATCTGTGACATCTGTGGACATCTGTGGGCATCTGTGGGCATCTGTGACATCTGTGGACATCTGTGGGCATCTGTGGACATCTGTGGGCATCTGTGACATCTGTGGACATCTGTGGGCATCTGTGACATCTGAGGACATCTGTGGGCATCTGTGGGCATCTGTGACATCTGTGGGCATCTGTGACATCTGTGGACATCTGTGGGCATCTGTGACATCTGTGGGCATCTGTGACATCTGTGGGCATCTGTGACATCTGTAGACATCTGTGGGCATCTGTGGACATCTGTGGGCATCTGTGACATCTGTGGGCATCTGTGACATCTGTGGACATCTGTGACCATCTGTGGGCATCTGTGGGCATCTGTGACATTTTTGGGCATCTGTGGACATCTGTGGGCATCTGTGGACTTCTGTGGTTATCTGTGACATCTGTGGACATCTGTGACATCTGTGGGCATCTGTGACATCTGTGGACATCTGTGGGCATCTGTGACATCTGTGGGCATCTGTGACATCTGTGGACATCTGTGACATATGTGGGCATCTGTGGACATCTGTGGGCATCTCTGACATCTGTGGGCATCTCTGACATCTGTGGGCATCTGTGACATCTGTGAAATCTGTGGGCATCTGTGACATCTGTGGGCATCTGTGACATCTGTGGGCATCTGTGGGCATCTGTGACATCTGTGGACATCTGTGGGCATCTGTGACATTTGTGGACATCTGTGGGCATCTGTGACATCTGTGGACATCTGTGGGCATCTGTGACATATGTGGACATCTGTTGGCATCTGTGGACATTTGTGGGCATCTGTGGACATTTGTGGGCATCTGTGACATCTGTGGGCATCTGTGGGCATCTGTGGGCATCTGTGACATCTGTGGACATCTGTGGGCATCTGTGACATATGTGGACATCTTTGGGCATCTGTGGACATTTGTGGGCATCTGTTACATCTGTGGACATCTGTGGGCATCTGTGGACATCTGTGGGCATCTGTGACATCTGTGGGCATCTGTGACATCTGTGGACATCTGTGGGCATCTGTGGACATCTGTGGGCATCTGTGACATCTGTGAAATCTGTGGGCATCTGTGACATCTGTGGGCATCTGTGACATCTGTGGGCATCTGTGGGTATCTGTGACATCTGTGGGCATCTGTGACATTTGTGGACATCTGTGGGCATCTGTGACATCTGTGGGCATCTGTGGGTATCTGTGACATCTGTGGGCATCTGTGACATTTGTGGACATCTGTGGGCATCTGTGACATCTGTGGACATCTGTGGGCATCTGTGACATCTGTGGACATCTGTGGGCATCTGTGACATCTGTGACATCTGTGGGCATCTGTGACATCTGTGGAAATCTGTGAGCATCTGTGACATCTGTGGACATCTGTGGTTATCTGTGACATCTGTGGACATCTGTGGGCATCTGTGACATCTGTGGGCATCTGTGACATATGTGGACATCTGTGGGCATCTGTGGACATTTGTGGGCATCTGTGGACATTTGTGGGCATCTGTTACATCTGTGGACATCTGTGGGCATCTGTGGACATCTGTGGGCATCTATGACATCTGTGGGCATCTGTGACATCTGTGGACATATGTGACATCTGTGGGCATCTGTGACATCTGTGGGCATCTGTGACATCTGTAGACATCTGTGGGCATCTGTGACATCTGTGGACATCTGTGGGCATCTGTGACATATGTGGACATCTGTGGGCATCTGTGGACATCTGTGGGCATCTGTGACATCTGTGGGCATCTGTGACATCTGTGGACATCTGTGACCATCTGTGGGCATCTGTGGGCATCTGTGACATTTCTGGGCATCTGTGGACATCTGTGGGCATCTGTGGACTTCTGTGGGCATCTGTGACATCTGTGGACATCTGTGACATCTGTGGGCATCTGTGGACATCTGTGGGCATCTGTGATATCTGTGGGCATCTGTGACATATGTGGACATCTGTGACATCTGTGGGCATCTGTGGACATCTGTGGGCATCTGTGACATCTGTGGGCATCTCTGACATCTGTGGGCATCTGTGACATCTGTGAAATCTGTGGGCATCTGTGACATCTGTGGGCATCTGTGACATCTGTGGGCATCTGTGACATCTGTGGACATCTGTGGGCATCTGTGACATTTGTGGACATCTGTGGGCATCTGTGACATCTGTGGACATCTGAGGGCATCTGTGACATCCGTGGACATCTGTGGGCATCTGTGACATCTGTGACATCTGTGGGCATCTGTGACATCTGTGGACATCTGTGAGCATCTGTGACATCTGTGGACATCTGTGGTTATCTGTGACATCTGTGGGCATCTGTGGGCATCTGTGACATATGTGGACATCTGTGGGCATCTGTGGACATTTGTGGGCATATGTGGACATTTGTGGGCATCTGTGACATCTGTGGGCATCTGTGACATCTGTGGACATCTGTGGGCATCTGTGACATCTGTGGACATCTGTGGGCATCTGTGACATATGTGGACATCTTTGGGCATCTGTGGGCATCTGTGGACATTTGTGGGCATCTGTTACATCTGTGGACATCTGTGGGCATCTGTGGACATCTGTGGGCATCTGTGACATCTGTGGGCATCTGTGACATCTGTGGACATCTGTGGGCATCTGTGGACATCTGTGGGCATCTGTGACATCTGTGAAATTTGTGGGCATCTGTGACATCTGTGGGCATCTGTGACATCTGTGGGCATCTGTGGGTATCTGTGACATCTGTGGACATCTGTGGGCATCTGTGACATTTGTGTACATCTGTGGGCATCTGTGACATCTGTGGACATCTGTGGGCATCTGTGACATCTGTGGACATCTGTGGGCATCTGTGACATCTGTGACATCTGTGGGCATCTGTGACATCTGTGGACATCTGTGAGCATCTGTGACATCTGTGGACATCTGTGGTTATCTGTGACATCTGTGCACATCCGTGGGCATCTGTGACATCTGTGGGCATCTGTGACATCTGTGGACATCTGTGGGCATCTGTGGACATCTGTGGGCATCTGTGACATCTGTGAAATCTGTGGGCATCTGTGACCATCTGTGGGCATCTGTGGGCATCTGTGACATTTCTGGGCATCTGTGGACATCTGTGGGCATCTGTGGACTTCTGTGGGCATCTGTGACATCTGTGGACATCTGTGACATCTGTGGGCATCTGTGGACATCTGTGGGCATCTGTGATATCTGTGGGCATCTGTGACATATGTGGACATCTGTGACATCTGTGGGCATCTGTGGACATCTGTGGGCATCTGTGACATCCGTGGACATCTGTGGGCATCTGTGACATCTGTGACATCTGTGGGCATCTGTGACATCTGTGGACATCTGTGAGCATCTGTGACATCTGTGGACATCTGTGGTTATCTGTGACATCTGTGGGCATCTGTGGGCATCTGTGACATATGTGGACATCTGTGGGCATCTGTGGACATTTGTGGGCATATGTGGACATTTGTGGGCATCTGTGACATCTGTGGGCATCTGTGACATCTGTGGACATCTGTGGGCATCTGTGACATCTGTGGACATCTGTGGGCATCTGTGACATATGTGGACATCTTTGGGCATCTGTGGACATTTGTGGGCATCTGTTACATCTGTGGACATCTGTGGGCATCTGTGGACATCTGTGGGCATCTGTGACATCTGTGGGCATCTGTGACATCAGTGGACATCTGTGGGCATCTGTGGACATCTGTGGGCATCTGTGACATCTGTGAAATCTGTGGGCATCTGTGACATCTGTGGGCATCTGTGGGCATCTGTGGGTATCTGTGACATCTGTGGACATCTGTGGGCATCTGTGACATTTGTGTACATCTGTGGGCATCTGTGACATCTGTGGACATCTGTGGGCATCTGTGACATCTGTGGACATCTGTGGGCATCTGTGACATCTGTGACATCTGTGGGCATCTGTGACATCTGTGGACATCTGTGAGCATCTGTGACATCTGTGGACATCTGTGGTTATCTGTGACATCTGTGCACATCCGTGGGCATCTGTGACATATGTGGACATCTGTGGGCATCTGTGGACATTTGTGGGCATCTGTGGACATCTGTGGGCATCTGTGACATCTGTGACATCTGTAGACATCTGTGGGCATCTGTGACATCTGTGGACATCTGTGGGCATCTGTGACATATGTGGACATCTGTGGGCATCTGTGGACATCTGTGGGCATCTGTGACATCTGTGGGCATCTGTGACATATGTGGACATCTGTGACCATCTGTGACATCTGTGACCATCTGTGGGCATTTCTGGGCATCTGTGACATTTTTGGGCATCTGTGGACATCTGTGGGCATCTGTGGACATCTGTGGGCATCTGTGACATCTGTGGACATCTGTGGGCATCTGTGACATCTGTGGGCATCTGTGACATCTGTGGGCATCTGTGGGCATCTGTGACATCTGTGGGCATCTGTGACATCTGTGGACATCTGTGACATCTGTGGGCATCTGTGACATCTGTGAGCATCTGTGACATCTGTGGACATCTGTGGGCATCTGTGACATCTGTGGACATCTGTGGGCATCTGTGACATATGTGGACATCTGTGGGCATCTGTGGACATTTGTGGGCATCTGTGGACATTTGTGGGCATCTGTTACATCTGTGGACATCTGTGGGCATCGGTGGACATCTGTGGGCATCTATGACATCTGTGGGCATCTGTGACATCTGTGGACATCTGTGGGCATCTGTGGGCATCTGTGACATCTGTGGACATCTGTGGGCATCTGTGGACATCTGTGGGCATCTGTGACATCTGTGGACATCTGTGGGCATCTGTGACATCTGAGGACATCTGTGGGCATCTGTGACATCTGTGGGCATCTGTGACATCTGTGGACATCTGTGGGCATCTGTGACATCTGTGGGCATCTGTGACATCTGTGGGCATCTGTGACATCTGTAGACATCTGTGGGCATCTGTGACATCTGTGGACATCTGTGGGCATCTGTGACATATGTGGACATCTGTGGGCATCTGTGGACATCTGTGGGCATCTGTGACATCTGTGGGCATCTGTGACATCTGTGGACATCTGTGACCATCTGTGGGCATCTGTGGGCATCTGTGACATTTTTGGGCATCTGTGGACATCTGTGGGCATCTGTGGACTTCTGTGGGCATCTGTGACATCTGTGGACATCTGTGACATCTGTGGGCATCTGTGACATCTGTGGACATCTGTGGGCATCTGTGACATCTGTGGGCATCTGTGACATCTGTGGACATCTGTGACATCTGTGGGCATCTGTGGACATCTGTGGGCATCTGTGACATCTGTGGGCATCTCTGACATCTGTGGGCATCTGTGACATCTGTGAAATCTGTGGGCATCTGTGACATCTGTGGGCATCTGTGACATCTGTGGGCATCTGTGGGCATCTGTGACATCTGTGGACATCTGTGGGCATCTGTGACATTTGTGGACATCTGTGGGCATCTGTGACATCTGTGGGCATCTGTGACATATGTGGACATCTGTTGGCATCTGTGGACATTTGTGGGCATCTGTGGACATTTGTGGGCATCTGTGACATCTGTGGGCATCTGTGACATCTGTGGACATCTGTGGGCATCTGTGACATCTGTGGACATCTGTGGGCATCTGTGACATATGTGGACATCTTTGGGCATCTGTGGACATTTGTGGGCATCTGTTACATCTGTGGACATCTGTGGGCATCTGTGGACATCTGTGGGCATCTGTGACATCTGTGGGCATCTGTGACATCTGTGGACATCTGTGGGCATCTGTGGACATCTGTGGGCATCTGTGACATCTGTGAAATCTGTGGGCATCTGTGACATCTGTGGGCATCTGTGACATCTGTGGGCATCTGTGGGTATCTGTGACATCTGTGGGCATCTGTGACATTTGTGGACATCTGTGGGCATCTGTGACATCTGTGGACATCTGTGGGCATCTGTGACATCTGTGGACATCTGTGGGCATCTGTGACATCTGTGACATCTGTGGGCATCTGTGACATCTGTGGACATCTGTGAGCATCTGTGACATCTGTGGACATCTGTGGTTATCTGTGACATCTGTGGACATCTGTGGGCATCTGTGACATATGTGGACATCTGTGGGCATCTGTGGACATTTGTGGGCATCTGTGGACATTTGTGGGCATCTGTGACATCTGTGGGCATCTGTGACATCTGTGGACATCTGTGGGCATCTGTGCTATCTGTGGACATCTGTGGGCATCTGTGACATATGTGGACATCTGTGGGCATCTGTGGACATTTGTGGGCATCTGTGGACATTTGTGGGCATCTGTTACATCTGTGGACATCTGTGGGCATCTGTGGACATCTGTGGGCATCTGTGACATCTGTGGTCATCTGTGACATCTGTGGACATCTGTGGGCATCTGTGACATCTGTGACATCTGTGGGCATCTGTGGACATCTGTGGGCATCTGTGGGCATCTGTGGGCATCTGTGACATCTGTGGACATCTGTGGGCATCTGTGGGCATCTGTGACATCTGTGGACATCTGTGGGCATCTGTGACATCTGTGGGCATCTGTGACATCTGTGGACATCTGTGACATCTGTGGGCATCTGTGGGCATCTGTGACATCTGTGAGCATCTGTGACATCTGTGGACATCTGTGGGCATCTGTGACATCTGTGGACATCTGTGGGCATCTGTGACATCTGTGGGCATCTGTGACATCTGTGGACATCTGTGGACATCTGTGACATCTGTGGGCATCTGTGGGCACCTGTGACATCTGTGGGCATCTGTGACATCTGTGGACATCTGTGGGCATCTGTGGACATCTGTGGGCATCTGTGACATATGTGGACATCTGTGGGCATCTGTGGGCATCTGTGACATCTGTGGGCATATGTGACATCTGTGGGCATCTGTGGGCATCTGTTACATCTGTGGACATCTGTGGGCCTAGGTGGACATCTGTGGGCATCTATGACATCTGTGGGCATCTGTGGACATCTGTGGGCATCTGTGACATCTGTGGACATCTGTGGGCATCTGTGACATATGTGGACATCTGTGGACATTTGTGGGCATCTGTGGACATTTGTGGGCATCTGTTACATCTGTGGACATCTGTGGGCCTAGGTGGACATCTGTGGGCATCTATGACATCTGTGGGCATCTGTGGACATCTGTGGGCATCTGTGACATCTGTGGACATCTGTGGGCATCTGTGACATCTGTGGGCATCTGTGACATCTGTGGACATCTGTGGACATTTGTGGGCATCTGTTACATCTGTGGGCATCTGTGACATCTGTGGGCATCTGTGACATCTATGGGCATCTGTGACATCTGTGGACATTTGTGGGCATCTGTGACATCTGTGGGCATCTGTGACATCTGTGGACATCTGTGGGCATCTGTGGACATCTGTGACATCTGTGGGCATCTGTGACATCTGTGGACATCTGTGGGCATCTGTGAAATCTATGGACAACTGTGGGCATCTGTGACATCTGTGGGCATCTGTGACATCTGTGGAAATCTGTGGGCATCTGTGACATCTGTGGGCATCTGTGGACATATGCTCTCTGCAGAGTGTCGTTATGCCGTGACACCACACCAGCTGCTAATTTTGATGATGTGATCATTTAGGTCAGCAGGAAATCTTTAGTTACCAGGAAGCTCTTGAGGACCTCCTAAACGGTAATTTGTTTTAGGTTTAAGCCGCACAAAGAAAAGTTACACATTTGAGTCGCATTTTGTTTGAAGACACTAAAAAATGAATTGCCTAAAGTTTAAGAAAAACAAGGATCCTCCACGGATCCTCTGCTTTAAATTCCTTCTTTTTCTGCCGTCTTTCCTGCTCTCTGATTGGAGAATCACAAACTTCCCAAGTGTCTTTGTTCACAAATCCGTCTCAGGGAAAACAACTGTCGAGGGTTAAAGGTCATGTTCAGGTATGTTAACAGTCCAGGCGTCACATGCATGGGAGGGTTGTTGTCCGTGTGGGCGTGTCCTCCTGCAGCTCGGCCTCACCTGTCAGGTTGAAACACATTACCTGCAAGGGGAGGGGGGGGTTCAAAGCTCCGGACACAAAGCGGAGCAGCAGCATGCAGTCTCCTGGAAAGGATCCGGTCAGGTCGGGTTTTCACAGAGTTGAGATCCAGGAAACCACATGGGACGTCCCGGTCAGGTACTCGGCACTGCGGGCCATCGGCTCCGGAGCCTACGGGACTGTGTGGTAAGTTCACGCGGGGGGAGGGCCGGGGTCCCAGCAGACCAAATGAGGAAAGTGTCACAAAGAGGACGACCAGCTGGATTTTCTTTTTGCATATCTGCTTTTCTAACCATTTGATCTGTTTATACTTTCAAAGAGTGAAATCTTAGCAGCCTGTCTGTGTCAGTCTTTAGGTAAGACTTTCTGTGCTGGAATGCAGCGGTGTGAAAGATGGAAAATGCCTGTAACATATACGCAAAAGTAAAAAAATAATAATGATAAAAAAAGGCAAACCTGATTAACAGAACTTGAACATTAAGGGGGAAATACCTAAAAGTTATTTGGAGAGATTTGATTATTTTAGGAAAAATGAATTCGTCCCCTCAGGCAAGTGTGCAGGTCACAGCAGGTCTTTGGAAATGACAGGAATTTTCTGTGCTCTCATAAAATGCCTCATGTTGTTGGGTAAATGCTGACCCCTGAGCAAGAAAAGACGACATTGATTATTTCATCACGGAACCAGGAGCCTTTCATTCCAGACTTTGGAGACAAAAAGGATTTTCTTTGGTGCATTTTGTGTTGTTTTCCAGTAATTTTGTGATAAAAACTAGAGAAAAGAAAAACAGAATTGAAGGAATTGTTGATTGTCTTTGACCTCTAACAGTTCTGCCATCGACCAGGACTCCAAAGAGAAGGTGGCGATTAAGAAGCTGTATCGGCCTTTCCAGTCCCTCATCCACGCCCAGCGGGCCTACAGGGAGCTCCGCCTGCTCCGCCACATTCAGCATGAGAACGTGAGGATGGACACAGTATGAAGAGATATCTGATCAAACAGAGGCTTGTTTTTGGGGCCGAACAGCTGATAGAATGGAACATCTTACAGAGCAGTTCTGTAATCTTTCTCTGGATCTTTGTTTTGTTTATTCTCATGTTTTCATGCAAACATGATCTATAACGATAAGCAAACCAGCATGCCGACGCATTTCTTTGCTTTTAAAAGTGTACAGTTCTGACGCTGTTATTTTTTTTTTAATCCTCTGACCCCCCTCTGAAATTTCTCATTCACTCATTAAAACAATGGAAAAGCTTTCCAGGTTATTTTTTTTTTGTCAAACACTTCTTTTTCTTTGTAGGTGATCCACCTCCTCGACGTCTTCACGCCTGACTCCACTCTGGAAAAATTCCAGACTTTGTAAGTTGGAACTCTCCAGCTGGTTGTTGCAGCTTGTTTAAGTCCTGCTTGTCAGTGTGAAAGAGAAAATGTGAGCCCGCTTAGTCTTGTTTGTTTTGGCTGCTGGGTGCAGTCGTGTCTTCAAAGTTCCTGCCTCCTTTATTGCGGGTTACAGTCTACCTCTATGGTTTTTAGACTTCAAGCTCAGTGATGCAGATACACTACTGGGAAAAAAACAAAAACAAACTTTGAGTTATTCTTCAGATTTCCGGGATTCAAATATTCAAACTTAAGGTAACATGAAACCATGATACTCAAGTAAACTCAAAAAGCACTTTTTACATGATGATTTCAAGGAAAATAGTCCAAACTGAGCTGGACTACATAAGGAAAAGCTCCTGCTAATTCACTTCCATGTAGCGTTTGGATGATGAAGCAGAAGAACATGCAACAGTTTTTTACAGGATCCAGCCAGAACTGGAGGATAAACCTGCTGCTACTTGCCTACTTACAGCAGAAAGCAGAACATTTAATATTTGCTGATTAGCAGATGGCTGTGTTATCAGACACTGATGCCATTATGCTAGCCTGCAGTCCTAATGTTGCCGGTTTGAAACCGGAAAGACCGAAGTCAGACAGACCGGACATTAAGTTGGATCAATGCAACAAAATGAATCCATTGGAGTTTCAGTTAAAAAAAAATTGGTATTTTCAAAATATAATAAGGAATCCACTGCGTAGAAACTTTACTTCTTCAGATTTTGTATCGCCATTTTGATAAGCAGTCACAGGAAAACTGGTTGGGGGAAATCCTAGTTGTCAACCATGATAGAGAAGAAGTTAAGTACTAAATCCACCTCCTCCACTGTTTTTAAATCAGCTGAAATAATGACCCAGATTCCTGAAAAATGCACACAAGGGGCCCTACTTTTCAAAAAGTTCCTGGGGAGGAAGACCCCCAGATCTCCCCTCAGTCAGCACCTTGCACCTTCGGCACTCTGCCTCCTACTTTCCTCTCAGTAGCTTCTTAGTCTGAACTGAACTTTTGAGGCCCCTGCAGTCAGAATCCTCGTTCTGCTGCAGGTCACATGTTAGAAAGGAATGGAAGACGTTTTCCTTCAGGGTTTTCCAGTTAAAAAGATAATTTATGGTTCTGTCTGCTGGCCCCAACCATAATACAACTACCACCTGTTCCTCTAATGTTCTCTCAATTCCCAAAGCTGCACAATTTAGAATAAATGATAAAAGCCTTAAACTTATATTGCCCTTGTTTTAGCTTTATGGCCTGAAGGGCTTTACAGTTTCAGTCCCATTGACCCCCCGCTACACACATTCACACACTGCTGAAATCTGGCGCCAACCTCAGCCACCAGGAGCTGCGTGGTCATTCTACAAACAGCGTGATAAGCAAAGTGAACACAATGAATAAGCAATTCTAGAAAAAAAAGAATGGGGTGTAATTGTCATGATGATTGTGCGGTGCATGGGTGTACAGTCACAAGTGAATAATGAGTTGAGCAGGGTGCCGAGGACACAGCTCTGTGGAGTCCCAGTGTTAAGGCTGATGAAGGATGATGTGACTTCTCCCATTTTAACAGTGGTCCTGGATCCATCAGCATGGGGGGTTGCTAAGGACGAGGTCACTCCGTTTTGTGCTGACTGTGCTAAAAGCAGAGTCGAAGTGTGCAGAAATTGTGACAGACCTGTTCCCAGCCTCCACCGTTGACACCTGTGTGGAGGACAGCGGGGACGGGTTTTCTGTTGACCTGTTTGCTGGTGCCGGTCCAAGTTAGCAGGATTGGCAGCTTTGTTGATGGGTTGGATGAGCCTCTCAAAACACCTGATGATGGTGGTGGTTTGGACAACCGCGCATCAGTCATTGAGGAAATTCACTGGACGTGTCATGGCGAATGGGATTGTAGGCGTCGGTTTAAGTAGTTTCACATCAGAAACTGACCATTTTTTGAAGCACTTTGTCCGTCTCTCCTCACAGCTACATGGTGATGCCCTTCGTAGCCCAAGACCTGGGTCACATCATGAAGAAAAAGAGACTAAGCAGTCGCATCGTTACATACCTCTTTTATCAGCTGTTGAGAGGCCTAAAGGTGAGCACGTTGTTGTTTTTTATAAGCTCAGACTAAGACAGGTAGTTTTATTTATATCAAGATTTTAACTAGTACTGTCATGCCATTATTTTTTGTGTGTAGTTAATTAATTATGACCTGTAATTAATTCATCTAATTAATCAATCTTAATGGCAAATATTTTCAACCTAATAATTGCTGTGAAAGGCCTCATTTTAAAGTATTTTCATTAAAGTTTGTGACATTGTGGTGCAGTTAAAGATCCAAATACAACAAAAAAAGTGGATTTTTTAAAAGTTTTTTTGACATAAAAGACCTCCAACTTTACGTTCACACCAACAATGGTGATTTTGTTTCAGTCTCAAGAATAAAAAAATAAAAAAATACATTAGGTCCAGAGTAGCCTACTTAAAACCATCCAAAAACAGTAGGAACCATTTTCTGATCAATCCAAAAACATACACAACACAAATCTCTTATTAATAATGTAATACATATATTAAACTATTTTATTCCACAGTTGATCACAACGGCAAGACAGTAGAAAAGACATGGAAAAAAAAAGACGAGTGATTTTATAGTTTCCTCCAATCTAGTTGGTGAATTTGATTATTTTGAAGACGGGGATGCAGCAGAAAGCAAAGAGAATCTAACAATCAAAACTCAGAGACGTGACACCGGAAGAATTGAAATATTCAGACTTTGATCATTTTCTGGTGTCGATCAGTTTCCTCAGAGAGGAAAGAGCAGACAACAGCACGGCGATGCACCGTGTTTTAAACGTCTAAAGATAACAGGACTGAAGTTCTAATAATTGCTTTAACATTTATTTTTTGCATGAAAGACCATGGTATGAGCAAGATAATGTCCTTCCAGCTGTTCCTTATCAGACTTCACAGAAGCAAGTGATTCATGTCAAAACGTCCAAAAATGTCTGATAATTTCCCACCTCGTATTTGAACCCTTTTTTAAACAGTGTGTAAACAGTTACAGGACTAGAAACAGCGTGTGTTATCATTTAGGTAATTGTGGGTCCATTTCAGTAAAAATTATCAATGTATTTAGTATCATCTTGAAAAAACACTTCAGGAGTCCACAGTTTGTCTTTATTTTAGGAAAAGAAACAAGCTCAAATGCTGCCTGTTATGTGACACACATGTAGGTAAAGTAACATTGACAATGTTGAAGGACACCTGGCGGTCATGTTGGAGATGCTTAGTTTGAGTTTGTTTGGAGGACACGTATACCATCTTCACGCTGAGAAATTGCTGCATCTACTTATTTGAGATGAAAAAAATAATATGAAACCTGTTTACAGTAAAAGTGTGGAAACCAGGAAACAGAAAACACTCAAATTACAGCAGATCAAAACTTACAAAAATATGTTTTTCTTTGGTAAAAAACACAGAGCTTTTGTTTTTCAAGGTTGTGTTGGTAATTCAATGTAATAACTGATTCAGAAAAATCAACTGTTGCCCCAAAGAAGCATCCATCCATTCATTCATTTGTCCATCCATTCTGTCAGTCTTTCATTCAATCATAAATGTATCCCTCAACCTATATATCCCATCATTCATCCATCCATCCATCCATAAATACATACCGTACATATATCCATCCATACATTCATCCATCTCTTCAACCATTCAGCCTTCTATTCATTCATCCATTTGTCTAATATTCTATCCATTTGTCCATATTTTCATTATCCTAGATTCATTAATTCGTATATCCATCCATCCATCCATCCGTCCGTCCATACATCCACTGTGTTCTTAGTTCCATTTAGCAACTGACTCAATAAACAAATGGTTACCCAAAAGAAAGATCCATCTATTTATCAACCCATACATGTATCCATCCATCCATTTACCTCTCCAATGCATACAGTACATACATATTAGCTTTGTAGACCTTCAAATGACAAAGCAGACATTACATTTGATTTATTTCTGTCACTGAAGTGGACTTGTTGCTCGTTCACAGTCTTTATTTTTGTGGTGAAAAGTTCTTCAAGTGCCTGACTTTAATAACAGCGGTGTCTTCTGATTCTGTCTCTGATTTCTCCTCTGCAGTACATCCACTCTGCTGGGATCATCCATCGGGTTTGTAAATCCTGACGCTGCTTCTCTGTTTTTCTCTCTTTTTGGTTTCCTTCTTCTAACAAAAAACTTGTGCCTTTCAGGATTTGAAGCCGGGGAATCTCGCCGTAAATGAGAACTGTGAACTGAAGGTCAGTGGCTCTCACGTGTTGATTAGTCCCTCCAGGATTTTTACAATGTAGTAGTTGGTTTAAAACATGAACAAGAAATATTTCCAGATTCTGGACTTTGGTCTGGCTCGGCACACAGAGAGTGAAATGACTGGTTATGTAGTCACTCGATGGTACAGAGCGCCAGAGGTCATTTTCAACTGGATGCACTACACTCAGACAGGTGAGGACTCGATCCAACTGGAATAAAATCAAGCGCTGTTGCATGGACCTCTGCCATTTCACTAACCCCCCTGCCTCCTTGGCTTGCAGTGGACGTGTGGTCGGCCGGCTGCATACTGGCTGAAATGATCAGCGGTCAGGTTCTTTTCTCGGGACATGACAGTATCCTGACAATCCCCAGTGATCAGCAGGCTTCAGGCCGTAGACGAACACTCGTGTCGAAACTGTCTTCTGTAAATCAGGTCAAAAATGTTTTAGGTTTTTAAAGTTCTCGTCATTTTTTTTCACTGGGAGTGAAGTCGGGCTGAAACTAAGAGGAGACCATTGACTGCATATGAGAACTGGTCTGAGTAATCCCCTCCCCCCGGCCACTCCAAACAGGAAGTACCCGCTGGCTCCAAAAGCAAAAATCTTTTTTAACATTTTCTTGATAATCCTCTACATTTTTTTCCTTATATTTTTACTTTAGTGCAAGTTACAGTACATACTGACCAATCAGGTTAGTTTGGTAGACGGAGCCTGCCGGGCCCCACATTCAACATTGATTGACGGATTTCGTGTAGTTTGCTATAAAGTGGTAGGTGTGTGGACTTCCAACAAGCTCACTCCTGATTGGCGAAAGTGGTTGCCCTAAGTCGCTGCTTAATGATGCATCACCAAAAAATGGCGACTGAATCGACCTCATTTGGTTGCACCTGGAAGTAAACCATTTTCTATGGATGATGTCACACTCAGTCCTCTTATGGAAGAGTGGTGTGGTGCCTTCAAAGACCTAATGCTTTGTCGGTTGGTTGGTCAATAATTAGCAAAACCGGCAAGCATGGGTTTACATAGTATACCATCATTTTAATCAATTATTTCTGTGTTTGGCTTTTATAAGAAATACAGGTTAACATATGCAAAAAAATGCTTTTGTTAAGTTCATTACGCAAAGGAGAGGCGACCAAAGAGAATTTGACATGCGAATCGCGTTTGATGTGAACGCAACTTAGAGCTCTCCGCCGACATAAAAACAAATGCTGTCTCTAAACAAACCAGCAAATAAACTCCAAAGCCTGAAAATTATATATTTTTCCCTGTAAAATCTTTGAAGGACTTAAAATATCTAAGCAAAAAGAAATATGCATAAAATTCAAACATTTTGGTAAAAAGGTCAATAAATGTCTGTGTTTTCAAATGCATTTTTAAATATATGAATTCAGATGTTTCGACATTTCTACTGTTATTTTTTGCACGATTTATTTTTGTACATATGTTAGTTTAATGGAGGCTGAGGAAGCACTATAAAAAAATTTAAAAAATTAAAAGAAAAACTTTAGATTTCTTAACCAAATGCCAAATCTATGGCACTCACAATGACACAACACTGACCTCTAGTGGAACACCACTGACATGTCTACATGTTTAACAATTAGATACTTTTGTTTAGCTAATGAACACCTGAGAATCACTGATAACAAAGGCTGTCAGTTTGGACAACATTTTCTGAAAGCTGTAAGCAAAATTAGTTTAGGTTTAAGAATGACAGCCAACATTAACTTTTACTTTTCACCTGCCCTTTTAACCTATTGAGATTTACTTTCATTAAAAACTAAAAAGACATTTAAATACAAGAACATTTTCTATATAAACAAAAGTCGGAAATTAACAAAAAAAAACTGTACTTGAAGTATTACAAAACTGAAAATGCCTTAAATGTATTTGTACATATTCTTTTCTTACCTTTTATTTATGAACTTGTATATTTTCATCATCATTTATGGGAGTAACAATTGTTGGTACTTTGTGCATTATGAATCACTAACAATGAAATTACAAAAATACATTTTTAGTTTGAGGAGAGGTATATTGTTTGACTTTTAGTAGAAGGAAGAAAAAGGACATGTTCATCAGATAATGCATTTATATGCAATACAAAATAGATTTTTCATTTCTTAAGCCCCTCCTTAATCAGCATGTTCAGGTATTGATCAGTTGAAGAAGATCCTCCGCCTCACAGGAAATCCAGACTCGTCACTCGTGCAGAAGATGCAGAGTAAAGACGTAAGAAAACTACAAACAGTAAAACTTTTCCTGATGCTTTTGTCACTTCTATGTTAAGTTTTTGTTGTTTTGTCTTTCCAGGCACAGTCATATGTCCAAGGTCTTGCTCCACAAAAGAAGAAAAAGTTCAAGGAGGTGTTTCCGTCGATGGAAGCAAACGGTCTGTGTCTCCTTTTTGTCAGTAAGCTTAAGGGCAGAAAGTAAGAGTTAAAGTGACCTCTGAGGGCTTTTTTTTTTTTTTACCTCCAGCTGTGGACCTGCTTGAGGGAATGCTGCTGCTGGATCCAGAGAAGAGGTTGACGGCCAAGCAGGGGCTGTCCCACCCCTTCCTGGCTGAATACCATGACCCAGAGAGTGAACCGGACTCCGAACCTTATGACGATTCCTTTGAGAGTCTTGAGCTCACTATTGCAGAATGGAAAAGTAAGTCAAGCCTTTTTAGTCAAACAGTTTTCCATCCATTGTCAATTCAGGGGTCACTGGAGCCTATCCCCACTACTTTTAAAGAAAAGCAAGGTTCTAGATAAGTCGCTTTTGTACATTTTGAGAGTTTCTTTTTCTTTTCTTTTTTTAGGTCTCATCCACATGGAGATCATGACTTTTGACCCAATCAATCCCAGCAAGACAGCAATTTAAGAGGCTTGTTTTATAACACAGTCCATTCAAAGAAGACGAAGAGTGTTTTTGGGCCGCCACTTTCAGTGAAGGGCAGCTGTGTGATGGGATGGAGGCCTCAGTGGGACAAAAGAAGGCAGAATCCGGAAAATAAAACTCATTCAATTTGATCAAAACCACAATATTAAATTATTTTCAGCAAGTTCCTTTTATTTTAACATTTCTCCCAGTATCTTCATTTAGGGGCCCCTTCAATTGTTGGCCTTATGTACCAAGGAGCAATTTTGGTTTGTTTTTAGATAGTATATTTAATAAAACCTGTCTTTTGTTGCCACCTAATCATTAACAGGCAGTACACTTTTAGAACGTTGTTGTGTTTTGTGTTCAGGTTGTGTTCTTTATCATTTTATATTTGATCATCATTTTATGTCCATTCATTGCAGCTGTTCTAAACACGTGACTGTTTGTGAGATAAATAAATAAAAGCAGAATGAAAATAAAAAAGGAAATATGATTCCTCAGTTCTGTTTTTAGTAGAGCAAAAAGCATTTATGTACCTTTTTCAGTAACTCTTTATAATGAGAGTTCTTAATAGACTTTGAGAGATAAACAAGTCCTTAATAAACTATTTATAAAACATTAACCTATTTAGAATTGTAAGTCAGTTGGAAGACATTGACAAATGCTAATAAATGTACTTATAAGCATCTTACAAAAACATTAATTGTGCTTGTTAATGTCTTATAAACAGTTCATTAAGGACTCTTATTGTAAAGCATTACAAATCCTTGTTGTTTTTGGGTAGACGGTAAACTGTAGCAACGATGGTGGGGGCAGGACCAGGAAGAAGTAACGCAGTATATTCAAATGAGCAGTAAGTAGGAGCAGACACAGAAAGGGCTTTCCAGGAGTCTAGGTGAAACATCAGGTGACCACCACCTCGGGAACGTGTGCGTGACTTACTGGTGAACACATATCCAAGCGGAGTTTGCTTTACGTGAAAAAAAAATACAATCACCTTGTAATAACTGGGCTTTAGGCTGAAATGTTATTTATGTAAAGTTATGAACTTGTAAATCTTTTTTTTAGTATTATGACAGTTGTTACCTACATTTTCTTTCTTGAAGGTGCATAAGAAAGCCATGGAGAATCTGCTTCCAACTCCAGCAAAGTCTCATTACAGCTTTAACCTACGGGATGTCTCACGTGTCATAGAAGGCTGAATGGATGCTGCTGAAAAACGAGTCTCTGGAGGGCAAACACACAATGATCTGACTGTTCCGCCACGAGGTCTTTCGTGTCTATTATGACTGACTGGTGGATAACACAGACAAAACATGGCACTACCAGCTCATGAAGACCATTGTTAAGGATCACTTTAATGAGCCATTTGACCTCATTTGTATTAGATGCTGTTCTTGAAAAAGTTTCTGGTTGGGAACTCAAGATGAGGGCGTAGAGTGGTTGATTTCTCTGAGCTCTGTACCACTTCACTGATTTTTTTCTGCATAAACCTGCTATTCACGTCGTTTTTAAGGAGGGGGGGAAGTTTTTCTATGACCTGCTTCTCATTTTTTTTAAATCCGTGCAGTATAACTTCCGAAATTTTCTGGAGGAAAACTTCGGTTCAAGAAACCACTTGTGAAAAATTTAACATGATTGGGTTGTCTAATTTTGCCACTATCCTATTGTGTTTTCTACATCTCCTGCAAATTTCATGACAAAATAACAGTTAGCAGATAACTTTTTTTTTATTTGCAATCTGCGTTGTGAATGTCCGCCGGCACTGCCAAGATAGAAAAGTCCTTAATATTTAAAGGGCTCACAATACTCTTTCAACATTCTGTTTTTATCTATAATCATCATGTAAAATCAGCTCGAAAGGACTTTAAGACTTATTTTTATGAATCAATAATAGTTAAATGTTATTTGATCATCAGATTACTGAGAATTATGTAGAATTATACCATGGTCTGGGTGAATACTCGATTCTGATCGGCTTCTGGGTGTGCGTTAAAAAGTGATATACCACAGGATAACCGCACGGTGAAAAAATCTTAAATGTCATGTCACATAGATTAAATCAGGGGTGTCAAACTCATTTTCACCGAGGGCCACATCAGCATAGTGGTTGTCCTCAAAGGGCCAGATATAACTTAAACATGTAACTAAATGTAATGAAGAATAAATGTAACTACTCCTTAATGTTAAATAACTCATTTATTTATTTAATATAACTTTTTAAAGTGACAATTGCAGTTGCATAGAAAACATATGTTTGCTTGTAACTCTAGCATAAATCCTTTTAAATTTGATTCTATCAGGTTAGGTTATATAGACAGTGTTTAAGTCCTAATGTATAGTTGCCCAATTCGATATTTCAAGTCTGATTCCCCCTAGATATGAATAAATACAAACCAATTTTTATTTTTTATTCAACTATAAATTGAGTATTGTGGGTACACTCAATCCATACGAGAAACATGGACCAGTCCGTGGTATTTTGAGCTGCTATACAACGGAGGGCTGCCTCCAACTCCTGATTGCCTCTCTCGGCTTGACCGTTAGACTGAGAAAGGTAACCAGATGTGAGGCTGACCGTGGCCCCTAAGGCAGTGCTAAACGCTTTCCATACCTGGGATATAAACTGTGGACCGCAGTCAGACACAATATCCACAGGTATACCATGGTGACGGAAAACCATGGTATAGGGCTGACGACCCCAGTCAAACTGCGGATTGTGTCGAAGGAGCCATGGGAAGCCCAAAATTATGGGTGTCTGAGGGGTTTGCGTGACGAAAAATTGTATGAGTTCTCTGTGATTACCGGAAGTCATCAGGAGTATTGGTTTGGTGCGATGCGTGATACGTGAAAGATGCTGTCCTCTCAGTCCCACACCCTCGACAGGGGGATCCAGAGCTTCTGTGGGTAGAGCTAGTTGGGTGACGAGGTGATGGTCAATGAAACTTTGTTCGGCGCCAGAATCGATCAGGGCTTGAAAATTGTAAACTTCAGATTGAAAACAAAGTTTGACAGGAATGAATAAAAAAATATTTTCTGTGTATAGCACAGAATCACCTGCCCGCGGCCTGTCTTTTAATGGGGGGTTCTGCCTTTTAAACGCAGATGACAATGTGATACAAGATGGCCATGGTTTCCGCAGTAAAAACAGGAACCTTCCTCCTTACGTTTTTGACGTTCTTCAGGTGTTAGTTTGGATTGCCCGATCTGGATGGGTTCCTTCACAGAATTATGTGAGGAGTCTAGTACAGGTGGAAGAGGTGAGTTAAGTGTAGTAGAATGAAGAATGGTGTTAGATGGTTGTTTACGAGCTTGGCGATCCCGTTTGACTTGTCGTTCTCTGAGACGGACATCAGAAC